>NC_134708.1:98914572-99255822 GCF_043290135.1 Rhipicephalus microplus
GCGGAGTGGGGGTCGCATCGGCGTCGACGTTTCCCTGTAGTACCAAGGCACTGTCGGCGGCTGTTGCTGGTGGTACTGTTGAGGTGGCGGCACGTTAGGTCTAGGCTGTCGACGGAGAATATCTGCATATGTTGGCCTAACTATTTCAGTGTTCGGCTCGGGAAATGAAAGCGCTTGCCTTATTTCTTGGCGAACAACTTCTGTGACCGACGCAATCGCACAGTCATTCGGTGTGGCGGCGAGCTTCTTCACCTCTTCTTGCACAATTTCGCGTATCAAGTCACGCAAAGAACGCTCGTCAGGAGTCAAAGTGGTCACGGCGGTTGCGCTGATTTGTCCGCTGTTGTTTGGACGGTCGTACTGGCGGTACCGTAGCTGTAGTGCGCGTTCTATGGCGGTCGCCTCCTTCAAAAATTCGTCGACGCTTGAAGGTGGGTTCCATACGAAACCAGCAAACAGCTGCTCTTTAACACCACGCATGAGGTGGCTGATCTTTCTGTTCTCGCACATATCGGGATCGGCTCGATGAAAGAGACGAGCCATGTCCTCAACAAACATAGCAACAGACTCGTTGGGCTTTTGAATCCGTCATTCAAGGAGTCGTTGTGCATGCTCCCGCTTTTCGGTGTTTGCGAAGGTGTCCAGGAACTTCCGCCGGAACTCGTCCCACGTTGACCACACGCGATTCGTGAACCACGTGCGAGCCCCGTCTTGAAGAGGGAAATACACGTACCCCAACTTCTGTGCGGCGTTCCACCCGTTAACGTTGGCTGTGCGCTCGAACTCCTCAAGCCAGTCATCTGCGTCCTCATATATGTTGCCATGGAAGTCCACAGGAGTTTTAGGGGTGAAAAAAGTCAGCTGTGTCGTGCTTGGGCTCGTCATGGTGGGACAACTGCTTCCCAGCGCGGTCATGTTTTCCGTCCAAGGACCGAACTCTGGGCTCAGGCCTAACAGGCGGCGGCTGGCGCGGTGAACGGGTGTTTCGACGAGCGGAAGTCATTGTGGACTAGATCCCGGGCTATTGGAAGGTGTCCTGGACATGTACCCAGCTCCTCTATCAGTTTCACTACGCAGACACAGCAGGAGTTCGATATACAAGAGCTCACTTTAATTAAAAATGAAAGGTGCTCGTAAAGAGGACCGGGCAAGAGCTTCGTCTTCCTCTCTGGCTGTGCGAGCTCTCCTCGGCAGGTTGAATGCGGCAATATATTCATCATATACAAGTACTACTATCCAGCGGACATTATAAGGACTGAATGAGAGGTGGCACGGCTGGACTAAAGGAACGGCATGAGCGCACTCTTACTGCCTGCGCTTCGTGTCTATCTACCTTAATCATACGTATCACCACCACTATAGTTTAAAGCACTGCAGCCAAACCCTCGCTAAACCTTGCTAAAACCAAAGAGGTTAAGCCCAGAAAGTTTAACGTGGCAACCCTGTCTGATGAGATAGTGCTTAAAGTGCGTCCTTCTTATACTAGTTTTTTTATTAAGCATCAAATTCAAGGCAAATTTTATTAGAGAATAAGTCATCGATACTACTCTCTAGGTTATTTCAACAGAAACAACTATCTTTTTATTTATGAACAACGTGCGCGCGCTTCTTCCATAATTCAAAAGGGTGCGCGCGTGCCGCTCCTGCAGTCCGGTCGTGGAGGTCGCTACCTGTTACTACTACTACTCCTACTACTACTACTACTACTACTACGATACATCGCGGATGCACGACCCATGGCTTAGCAAACATCGCCCCCAAAACACTTTAACATGCCGCAGAATGGTGACCTTAGTTCAAGTTAGGCCTCTGGTGTGCGACACTTTACTAGCTATAACGCCCCTTTCCATAATTGCGCTCTCTGCGTAAACATCTGCAGCTACCACAATTGTTTACTTATTCATTGATAACTGACTCCTTTACCCGGATAAAGATCTAGCGCCAAGTTACAATTTGGGTTCGCCCAGGTTAAATAGTGCTGTAGCGGCTGAACACAATACAGTTTGTGCAAACTGTTTAATACCGGTGTGAAAGAAACCTTCAATTACCCCTCGAAAGTCACGTTCTACTTTCTTGTCATACCAACTTTAACGATTCGTGTAACCATTTTTCATATTGATGGTGGTGTTCCACCAATTGATACTAATTGAGGGCACAAAGCGTCGTTGTGAACTTTGTATGTTTCTTTTGAGTTTTAAAGGTGGCACTCGGTTAAGCAAAGCGTACTGGTGACCCCAAGTTAGCTTTTTGTCTGTGCAATCATACACAGCCGTACTACCAAAATATGCAGTTCAATTATAATTTACAATTCAAAGAAGTGTTTACTTAAGATAATGGGAGTGAAAACATCGAAATAAGTGTAACCTTAGGTTGCCATAAAGGTGAAAAGTGGGTGAAGTTCTTTGTAAACTATTCCACGAGTCGCCCTACCGCAATCATGCCAGCCATGTGACCGGAGTTTACGCTACAGAACAAAGGCGCGCTTGTATCTTCCTGAAAATTAACATAGAGACTTCGACATACACAGCACATGGCATGCGGCCGACAAAAATCATAAGCAAGCCTCGATCGCGCAGTTAAAAGGTAGTGTCACGGTCACTGGATAAGAAACAACCTTGTTTTTTATCCAGTGGCCGTGGTAGTGTTTTTGATCCCATTAAAAATGAACTTCAATCGAACCCACTTATAAAAGCACCAGTTTTAACGATATATTGGTTATAACAATTAAGCGCTGATATACCATGACATTTTGTATTAAGGCTATGATAAAAAATCTGTTTACAGCAATGTACGCATGCCAAATTATGAGATTTGGCAATCAATTTTGTTTTTTTGGTGTCCATGCCAAGAAGCAATGAAGCGATAAATCTGTGGGGAAAAAAAGAAAATGACAAATACAGGCTGCCGAACCCCGGCCCAGAACTGCAAGGTCTCCCAGTGCCCCTTTATTCATGGTATGCTTCACTGCATATTGTCCTGACATTGACGCAGACCTAACTTTAAGAGGTCGCCACGGCACTGAATCGGCTGTGTTTTGTGTACGTACGCTTACTGACAATGTGTTGGGCAGTATGATAAAAATTTTAAAGTTTTGAAAAGTTTCGGCATCTGAAACTTGAGAGATTCTTATACATTGGCTTCATGGGGCTTTTGGAAGTCGTGAAAGCGTCCGAATTTTTAACCATGTCAGAAGAAGACCAGGCCTGCGCGGAAGGCGTAGCACAGTCGTAGCGAAAGCTAGAAGAGCGGCCTTTCAGAGCTTTTTCTTAACACTAATTGGGTAACTGATGCAAGCACACTTGCTTGATGCCCACTACGGCATCAATAATAAAAATGTTAGGGTAGCAGGCCGGCATTCGCTATGGTATTTTTCATCAATCTTTCCGAGAAGCGTGGTATCCTCTAAACTATTGCGAGGATTTTTGTTTTCGTTGATTGCGCTATAGTAACGGCATGTACAGAAATACATAGTAAAGCAAAGAAACATTGCTCGCCACTGAGTTCGTAATATTTGCTAAGCGCAAAATTGTTTCCGGCGATGATATTGCCAGTAGAAAACACACCTATGCACATAATATAATGTAAGAACACACTGAGCAATCAAAGCTGGTTAGGGAAACGCTGATTGAAAAAAGCTAATGGCTAAGCGGACCATGTGTGTTTCACCAAATGCAATTATCTAGACCATACGCGCACCATATGTATTTAAGTTTGAGATCTGCTATGTCAAACTTTGCCTTTTTATGAGCGAATCACTAGCTCAGCACGTTGATGTACACTAACCATTCGTTTACCAATGTAAGATCGCACATATGCCTTCGTCCCTCTACAAAAAAAAAACGAAACCTTCGCATATTACCAGCTTTTCTTTTATGTTACTCGGCATGGCTCTTTTCTTACACAGGCATTCGTCGCTGTCCATGGTCCGGGTGCCCGAGACGGACGTGGCTAACCTGTTTCGCGCCCTCGGAAACAATCGCACCATCCAATTCATCTCCTTCAAGGCCATCACTTTTAACAAAAGAAACGCCAGAGAACTTGGTCGATTGGTCGAACGCAACCGAACGTTCATTTCCCTCACTGTCGATCTTCAAAAGAGCGATCCCAACAGTGATCGAATGATCCAGTTCCACAACATCTGCCGGGAACTTAAGGAGGCGCTTCGCCTGAACAGCTTCATTGTGCACGTAAGCGTAAATATAGGCGCTTCTGATCTCGCCAACGACCCAGCCATCAAGGACGCGTGCAGGCGAATCTCGGTGAGCGAGCAATTATCTATAAGG
Organism: Rhipicephalus microplus; assembly: GCF_043290135.1. Lineage (NCBI taxonomy): Eukaryota > Metazoa > Arthropoda > Arachnida > Ixodida > Ixodidae > Rhipicephalus > Rhipicephalus microplus. The sequence continues at coordinate 98,918,856 of NC_134708.1, forward strand.
GATCCTGAAGATTTCAGTAGGTTGGATGACCGTATAATTGAGTAGTGCAACTGATTACGTGTGCGCTGTTGCAAAAGAGCCATTTGGGCTATCGTGTAATGGTTCATTGTCAATACAAAAAATTGAACACCGTATGGAACACTGATTAGAGAAGGAACTGACACAAGCGCACCTCGCAACTGGAAGTCCTGATTTGATTGATATGTAATGTTTAACGTCCTAAAATTACTATATGATTATTAAAGACGTCATAGTTGTTGGGGGCTCCGGAAATTTTGTCCACCTGGGGTTATTCATTGTGCTCCCAAATCTGACGACACGGGCCTACAGCATTTTCCCCTCTATTGAAAATGCAGCGGCCTCAGCTGGAATTGGATCCCGCGATGTGCGGGTCAGCAGCCGAGTGCTTTAGCCACTAGACCATAGCGGCAGGGTGCAACTGGAAGCCTAAGTGTGCCTGTGTTGTTCTCTTCTGTAGTGTTTATTCCATTCTTCACCCAACTTTTTGCATTTACAATAATTATGCATAAGTAGGTGAAGCTTCTGGCATGCTGAGCTGTGCACGCCCTTCACTTATAACCATACTCTTAGGCAAACAAAAATATTACATGCTGTTTCATACTCGGTCCTAATATGACACGAAGGCGAAGGCAATCTCCTTTTCAAGCGAGGCTTGTGTTGACTGACCTCTAATGTTGATGTTATTCTAAAGAACCCACGGCGGCGGGATAAACATGTGAAATGCTTACGCAAGTGTCGTCCTCACCCACAACGGTGCGTAACAACAAAATACGGCTCAATAAAGTTTCGCTTTTGCTACTGGTGGGTGAACCCTCTTTCGCCCGTCCGAAATCCAATGCCTTGAATGATGGACCGCGTGACCATTTTCCTTCTTTATTATGGGAAAAAAAAAACCAAGGCGCTGAATGATATATAAGTAAACTTATTTAGGCACACGTAGACACAATCCAAGCACAAAAACAGGTGCAAACTATCACAGCAACGTTGATATATTACGTGCGTTGGAGTATTGATTAACTTCCATCACCTGCAACAAGAACCTCAATTAGCCACGCTAGTTAATGTACTCATTCCCGGTAAACGTTTTCGAAGGTTCGATACTTCTGAGAGATATTCTGCGAAAACTAAACAGAACACTAAAGACTAGGTCAGAAAGTACTGGCCTGTACTCTGTATAATGCCAAGGTACCGAATGCTGACTGGGTTAAGTCATTTTGGACTGATCATGCCTGCCAAGTGGTAACTAATGCGAAGCATGTAGATGCGTTGAAATGACGGTGCAAGAAACTACTGTGAAGGAGCACAGTTGCTATGGATGCTTCATCGATGTATTTCATGTTGGCGGACTAGGAGTGATCACGTGAATAGTGCGAAAAAGTCAATGTGATGAATTCAGCGTTTCAGGAATATTCCAATTTGAGATAACTGTATTTTTATTTTCGCATATCCGCCATCATGGGATGGTGCTTCGTTGGGCAGTACTAGGCGCTCCCGGAAGCTGGAAGGAAAAGGGAGGAAGGCATGCTGATACAGCCAGACAGCATCAATGTGGGGATGGCCAACACCTATAACATAACTGAACGTTTACATTAGCAGGCAATCCAGCACATTGCGAAAAAGAAAGAACAGAGAGAAAGCAGGAAAGAAAAAAGAAAACAAAAATAAACAGAAAGAAACGAAGCAATAGAGAAAAAGAAAAAGATAAAGAAAGAAAAAGAGAAATAAATAAAGACAGACGGAAAGAAAGTAAGGGAGCTTGTATGCCTACAGCGCACTTCCATCGTTCATTTTTTATGCTGTTAATTTGTTGCTTGTATAATGGAATATGAGCTCGCCCATTGTGTTGAAGAGAAACGTGGCCGCTTTGTGTAATGCTATCTCGTGATGTGGAAATAAAACAACGTTGGACATACCTTGCGTCAGAAGACACCACGTGGCAAAAGATGCAGAGGTATTGCTCCACACGCCAGAGTTTGAAGGAAAAAAAATATCTAAGAGCCTCACGTTCTGCATAGTCGATCCTTCCAACGGACTATTCAAACACCAAGGCGTAGAAGCCATGACAGTTGCCGTGACAGTTGACAGTTGTCAGTTACCAGGACAGTTGCCAGTGTCCTGCATGCACAGGAGAGTTGCCACTTGTCCTGTGCATGCGTGTGTGTTCTTTTCGAGCCTACTTCTGTGTGCTTCAGCGGCACGGTGCAAGTTTCAAGCTGCTAGTCATTATTGAGATTATAAACCACTTTCTTGCGATCAGATTTGTCATTTCGTCCTTTCCGTGAAACTGATTTCCAAGAAAATAATAGTCATGATATTACAAGACTTGTCTAGTTTTTACTGCTTGGATAAAAATGCCATGTTCAAGGGCTGCTGCTTCCACAAGTGGTAAACTCACGTGCTTTCTTTGGTGTTTTTTTCTAGCAGTTTCAATGCGAGGACAATAAGGTCAGCGTTCTAATGAAAATAATTAGAAACTTACATCGCATTATGTGCTGTCAAAAGGTCCTTGCCATTACCTTAACTCTACACAATGCAGGCGCTGATGAACGAAGCCATCCGATTCGTCAACGGGGCCATGGACAAGGCCGCTGCCCTGGCATTCGAGACCCTGCAGCACTGCGATTCGGTGCAGATAAGAATGCACTGGTATGGTGACATGTCCGAGGAGACAACACGACAGAAGATCACCGAGGCACGCAAGAGGTTCACTCGGAACTACTTCGTCCTCACTGGTGTCGTCAAAGCAGAGATAGTGTGCCAGCGGAATCCCAAAGCACAGAAGAGAGTGACCTTGCTCGACAGTATTGGCAGGGTCCTTCAGGCAGGCATCTGCGCCTACCTCAAGTTGAACGACGTTGTGGACATCTGAATGGCCATTATCTTCTACTTTCATGGCTCGATTGTAAGCGTACAGACAATGACATCACCATGTGCGAGCACAAAACTGTTATTGAACCGGTTCTAAAAAGAAAACTTAAAAGATGACATCATGCATAAATTATAATTTGCAACACCTAAATGTAACAATATCTTATTTGACATCTTACAATTTATAATTATTATTGATCCATGCTGTCACATTTTGTCGGCCCATTAGCTATACTTCGATATTTACGTTCATAGCATCACTACAAAACTTTTTTAGACTTCATGCACTCTTTACGCCAGTACTTTTCATTTTTACTCATGTATTTATTTTAGGATCATGGTATCTATATCTGCAGCGTAACCTTGAATTCTAAACCATAGCACATAGATAGAACACAAGCATGCATCGTTTTAAAACAGCTTTTCAACCGACAACGCTAAGATAGCTGCCTTGCCTTATAAAGTGATGCATTTTTCGACACTGATTACAGCCCTGCGAATATCATACACTTGCGTAGTATTTCTGAAGTGGTTTCCTCTTGCAATCCAACATAAGTTTGTTTCTACTCTCTGGTCACTCCAATAAACTTAATCCTTGATTGATTGATATGTGGGGTTTAACGTCCCAAAACCACTATATGATTATGAGAGACGCCGTAGTGGAGGGTTCCGAAAATTTCGACCACCTGGGGTTCTTTAACGTGCACCCAAATCTGAGCACACGGGCCTACATCATTTCCGCCTCCATCAGAAGTGCAGCCGCCACAGCCGGGATTCGAACCCGCGACCTGCGGGTCAGCAGCCGAGTACCTTAGCCACTAGACCACCGCGGCGGGGCTTAAGTTAATCCTTGGCTGATTATTCTGTACTCCTGTCTTTTTAACCATTGAGCCAGTTTGCAAACTGATTCGTCACGTGTTCGTCTAGTGCTCCTCTTCCATTATTTTGTGGCATCGGCGCTTGCTACAGCCTTACGACAACACCAGTTGATCAAAATGTTTTTCGCAGGCGTAAATTTTCTCTGAATGCATATGTGTGCACCACCGAAAGTCGCGCTTGGTGTACGGGTGAAAGTGAAATAAGTTTACAAAAAGCTTAATGTGTTTGATTGGCCGCTCTTTATTTCGAAGCCGGGAAGCTTTCTATGCTCTAGGAGTCTAGACTGAGGGCATCAAGGCGCATCAAAAAACCTTTCCGTGTTAGGAGTAGTACCAAAGAGGTTGTGTTCATAGCTGTGATGGTTAAGGGACGTTCGTCACTATGTTTGTTGATAGCGGACGAGAAAGGATTAACATGAACTTTTTATTTCATGGCATGGATGGAACGGCTGACGGCGCACGGATACGCTACCGTGTGCAACGCCGTTGAGTCGGACGTCGCGGCCAACCGAGCAGTCAGGGTCGCAACTCTGGAGGTCCAGGATCAGGCCACGGCTCACGAGGACCACACCCGGTAGGCCTCGCCCACGAACCTGCTCCCGGCCACTGCACCCAGGCAGGAGCCGTTCGGCAGGTCTCGGCCTTGGACCTTGAACAGACACACCGGAGCTCGACCTGGCCGACACGTACGGGTCTCACGTCCGGCTCGGGAACGCTGCCAGGAACTCGTCCTCTCGAGTGGCGCACCGCTTCCTCTGCCTTCGTGGCCTCAATCCTCGAGCTCTCTTTTCCGCACGTTCCTTCTTCTTGGCCAGGGCACCGCCAGGTACCCTCGGGTGCACACTGCAGCTCATGAGCTCGCGGCCCACGTCCGAGTCTGGCGCGTCGCTCGGTATAACTCGGCACCGCTCGGCGATCCTCGATTCAGCCAGAACTCCCCTGGCACCTCGATCTTCAGCCACCCTGAACCTCGCCCGGCTCCGTGCTCCTCTGTGCGCACTCCCGCGTCTCGCCCGGCAGAACATCTCGCTCGTCCCTTGCCGAAGTGCGACGCTCTGGTGACACCGGCGCTTGATGACAAGGGTGCGGCCACGGAGCAGTCAACCCGCATCGGAGACGCCATGCTCCATGCGGGGCATGGCCAGCCCGTCCAGCGAAGAGCGTGCGCCGAGACGCGATGCTCAACGCAACCGTGACCATTAGCCAGGCCACGTTCATCGCTGTGTCGAACGGCTGACCGTGGAGACGCCTCGCCGAGATCCGCGATGCCCTCGGCAAGGAAGAGAATAGCAGGCCAGGCCGCGCCCCGAGATGCAGTACTCGTGCCGGCAATGCCGCCCAAGCTGGTGGTTGGATGGCAGCAGCGTGGACGGCCGCGTTCCCTGGCCGGAACCTGGCTCGCCTGCGTCCGACGCTTCGGTCCGCTGTCTCCCGTCTGCCGCTGCTTCGGCTCGTCCCCAGCCACAAAGCCCACTGCCACGTGATGGTCGCCCATGGCCCAATCGTGGCACGCCACCTCTATGGGCCAGTACAGGCCATCAGCTGATTCGCTGACACTCACGCGCACATTACACGCGCCTTGCCCCGCACTTCCGTCGTTGTCGTTTTCTTCACTCATCACGATAACCCCCCGCACAAGAAAGTTGTTTCAGTCAAACAACTTTTCTCACAATACACAGTGATGAGGAAGAACAGTCCCGTGGACTCGCGACTCTCGAGCAGTGGTGGCGGAGATGTCTGGACCAGCGCGGCCTCGGGCCTCGTTTCCGAGCTCTCTGGTCCCTCATTTCTTTTTCCTCCGCGCTCACTCATGCCAGCAAAGCCTCTCCACTCAGCCCCATCTCCTTCCCTAGGTCAACTAGCTTTCTCTTGTCGTCCATTCTCGTCCACCACACACAAACAACGTGAGGCTCTCAGATGTAACGAGAGAGCTTAATCCTGGCAGGCTCGTTATTTATTGTAGTGGTTAAGGGACGTTGGTCACTATGTTTGTTGATAGCGGACGAGAAAGGATTAACATGAACTTTTTATTTCATGGCATGGATGGAACGGCTGAAGGCGCACGGATACGCTACCGTGTGCAACGCCGTTGAGTCGGACGTCGCGGCCAACCGAGCAGTCAGGGTCGCAACTCTGGAGGTCCAGGATCAGGCCACGGCTCACGAGGACCACACCCAGTAGGCCTCGCCCACGAACCTGCTCCCGGCCACTGCACCCAGGCAGGAGCCGTTCGGCAGGTCTCGGCCTCGGACCTTGAACAGACACACCGGAGCTCGACCTGGCCGACACGTACGGGTCTCACGTCCGGCTCGGGAACGCTGCCAGGAACTCGTCCTCTCGAGTGGCGCACCGCTTCCTCTGCCTTCGTGGCCTCAACCCTCGAGCTCTCTTTTCCGCACGTTCCTTCTTCTTGGCCAGGGCACCGCCAGGTACCCTCGGGTGCACACTGCAGCTCATGAGCTCGCGGCCCACGTCCGAGTCTGGCGCGTCGCTCGGTATGGCTCGGCACCGCTCGGCACCGCTCGGCAATCCTCGATTCAGCCAGAACTCCCCTGGCACCTCGATCTTCGGCCACCCTGAACCTCGCCCGGCTCCGTGCTCCTCTGTGCGCACTCCCGCGTCTCGCCCGGCAGAACATCTCGCTCGTCCCTTGCCGAAGTGCGACGCTCTGGTGACACCGGCGCTTGATGACAAGGGTGCGGCCACGGAGCAGTCAACCCGCATCGGAGACGCCATGCTCCATGCGGGGCATGGCCAGCCCGTCCAGCGAAGAGCGTGCGCCGAGACGCGATGCTCAACGCAACCGTGACCATTAGCCAGGCCACGTTCATCGCTGTGTCGAACGGCTGACCGTGGAGACGCCTCGCCGAGATCCGCGATGCCCTCGGCAAGGAAGAGAACAGCAGGCCAGGCCGCGCCCCGAGATGCAGTACTCGTGCCGGCAATGCCGCCCAAGCTGGTGGTTGGATGGCAGCAGCGTGGACGGCCGCGTTCCCTGGCCGGAACCTGGCTCGCCTGCGTCCGACGCTTCGGCCCGCTGTCTCCCGTCTGCCGCTGCTTCGGCTCGTCCCCAGCCACAAAGCCCACTGCCAAGTGATGGTCGCCCGTGGCCCAATCGTGGCACGCCACCTCTATGGGCCAGTACAGGTCATCAGCTGATTCGCTGACACTCACGCGCACAATACACGCGCCTTGCCCCGCACTTCCGTCGTTGTCGTTTTCTTCACTCATCACAATAGCCAATATTTTGAATGCAGCTTTTAAATGTGAAGCATTTCTTAGCAAACTTCCGCGACCTTGAGCATATATATGTATGTATGTATGTATGTATGTATGTATGTATGTATGTATGTATGTATGTATGTATGTATGTATGTATGTATGTATGTATGTATGTATGTATGTATGTATGTATGTATGTATGTATGTATGTATGTATGTATGTATGTATGTATGTATGTATGTATGTATGTATGTATGTATGTATGTATGTATGTATGTATGTATGTATGTATGTATGTATGTATGTATGTATGACCACAGTCTATGACTGTTACAAACATGATAATCCTGACACGCGTGTCATGTAAGAACATGACAACACTACCACGCTCATAGCCTGCTCATGGTCGTTTCGCTTGCTCCACATATACCAAACTTGGTATCACGCGACGTGAATAGATGATGAAGCTAAACGACACACCCAGACATGATAATCGTGACATAAAAGTCATGTACAGCATCACTTACCTCAACCTCGTAATGTTGTGCTGATTTAAAATGACATATCAACCTTTCCCATTCGTGCTTAGCATACCATCGATTCGCACTGTACGTGAGATCTTCCAATTCTTTTTATAACTTGCAGTTTTCGGCATCGTGCTTGAAACAAAGGTCATTTGCACAAAGTAGATGATGATAGAGGAGCTTGCTCGGAACTAATCAGTTGAAGTCGTCAAACTTCTTTGCGAGGTACTTTAAGAATGGTTTGTTAGCGAGCCGGTGCTAAAAGAGGTACCGACACCAAATTTCGGGGCCGAGATAGCGTGCGGGATCAATTCTCGTGAACATTCGTATGTCATCTGTAAGATATCAACAGTGATTTTATCTCGATCTGAAGGTATTTTAAAATAATTTTGAAGTTTGCCTGAGCGACCGACTCTGTAGCGCCATAGACACTCTCGGAGGTGACCCCCTACTTCCCTCACGTCACCACGCTGGGGTCAACAAAACAAGTTATCATGACATCATAGCCGCCATTTTTCTTTTGCCGCCTTAGTTCACGAAGTCTACATTTGTCGGCGGCTGGTTGCGAGTGCGTGGCCGTGCCGCACGCTTAGGAAGTTTTGTGGTTGGCGACATTCAAGTGCCGTTCCCTATTCTAATGTAATTCTTGATGCGGATCGTGTGGAAGTGCGTCACAGTTTCGTGTGCTGACGTGGTCAAGAGTTGCACACGCTTGCTGGCGACAGTTGCACGCAGTTTTTGGAACTTTCTCAAACCGAAACTGGAACTGATCGATAATGAGGGTCCTGTTTTAATTATCTATCGTGTGCTGCAGCAAACAATGTATCGTGTCATAACTAACAGCCCTACAGCAACGCATTGTATTAGAAAAACAGGCGGCTAAATTTTTTCTCTCAGTATACCCCTTTAAGATGTACCGGCGTCGGGCACGCTCTGCTGCAGTCACGGCACGAAAGGAAACTCTCGTTGGAACACTGCGCTGACGTTGGCGCTGGACTGTTAGTTGTGAATGGAGGCGATGGTAGCGAGGTTGTCAAACCACGAGCTGTCGCATGTCTTACAGGGTACCCTAATGAGCAATCGAGGAAGTCGCGCTTGAACCGGGCGTCCGCGCCACCAACCTCAGTCGTGAACCAGTTTGGGCGCTTGATCACTGCTTACCGCACCCGCTCTGATTCAGTTTTCTTGCCGCAGCTTGCGGGCCGCCTCTGCATGGTGGGCTCTCATTTGGGGATCCGCTTGTCGACGAGGCCAATTTGCTTGGGCTGCGTGAGCTCTCACGGCGGCCGCCAACTCCGAATTGATGCTGACTGGCTTGCGACTGCTGAAGGCACTCCTGTGTTCCTTCAGTCCCGCGAGCTTTCAACCTGATGTCCTGGCGGTGAGCCCACATTGATGTGGCGTTGCCAGTTTTCCGCGCCCCTGCACTTGATTCCAAGGTGGTGATGATAAGTAGCTGCGAAGAGATGTGCACTCACGGATCTCCCGACGAACAGAAAGGAAGCATGAGAAAGCGCTTGCCTCTATAGAACTAGCACATATGTCAAGAGACGTTCTTAGAACATAGGGAGTTTCGCTCCAACAAAAGCCCACGCCTACGCATTCAATGAAATGCTTCTGTTGAAGATGTGCTGGTCAACACGTATTGAAGGCACTGTTTTCAATAATCCGGAATCTGTAGGCGATAGTCTGACGTAATACTGTCTGGACTAGGACAAAAAAAAACAAAACGAAACAAAGATGCTGACCAAGATAAAATACACAAAATGTTTAAAAAGGCTTTTCGAACTCCGCACATGAGCCTTTTTCACACTGAAAGTTAACGTCATAGTACAATCTTGAATACGTGTTATCTTCAATATCATCTTTCGGCAAGGGTGACGTCAACGGAACTGCCACGGTGCCAGGATAAAACTTGGAGACAACCAGCCAGGCACTTCAGTGGGCTTGGTGGCACCGACTTGGGACAAACACTAATGCAGTTCTTTTTTGTAACGCAGGTTAGTGAGAAAAATTCACTATCATCAATTCGAGACGATGATGTAGCCCTTACGGTGCTGCCGAGCCCACAGTGTTTTCTTGCGACTGTGCTTGATTGTTGCCATGTTATTAGACTGTTATTAGTAACATCTGAAGACGTGGAACAGAACCCAGGGCCAACTTCTGACTCAGAGTATGAATCCACGTCAACCAACGCTATGTTGAAGAAAATTCTTAAAGAACAAACGAAAACAACGAAAACGCTTAAAGAACTTACAGCTAATTTGAGACAAAATGAGGGTGTGGTATCTACTATCGAGGAAAAAGTTACTGCCATGGAAAATTAAATTGGTCAGCTAAGGCAATGTAAGGAAAAACTAGGAGAGTACGAAAAAAACTGCCTAGACATGACTCAGCAAATACTAGAACTGACAGCTAAGGTTGAAGATTTGGAAAACAGAAGTCGTCGCAGCATTGTCGTAATATTTGGGGTGACTGAATAGCCTGGTGAAGATTTATAATCACCTAAAGAAAGGTTCAACGAACTATTTTTACTAATATACTTGGTATTGCGGTAAAATCTGTTGAAAGAATCCACAGAGTAGGCAATTCTTGTGCGCAAACGCCCACGACCAATTGTTCTACGAATTTTCAATTTCTCTGAGAAGTCTGAGGATTTCTCAGAGAAATTTCTCTGAGAAGTCTGAGGAAATTTCTGAGGATTTTTGGAAAAGAGTGAGAGATATGCGCAGTCAGTTGTGACGCTCTGCCGCAGACGGGAAAGCACATGGAGCGAAGGTGTCCCTCGTGTTTGACAAGCTAAATGTCGAAGGCACAATGTTTGTCTGGGACCCCGTACAGAACGCCTGAGTAGAAGCTGCTGCAGGGTACTCTCGACCGAAAGTAGCTACAAGGGCAAGACCTGACGTTCAGAAGGCGGATTGACAGGGGAAGACCAAAAACTTGAGAATCTTGTCTTTCGATGCCCAAAGCGTAGTAAACAAGCTCAGTGAAATCGAAAACTAGTTCTGTGTCATCGCCCGCACGTGCTTGTAATTACCGAAACATGGCTACATGCTGGTGTGTTGGACTGTGAAGTAATTCTGGCATCATATAAACTACTCCGTAACGACAGGAATTCCAGAGGTGGTGGCGTAGCGATAGCCATTATAAACAACATCAAGTTTTCTGTTCTTGATGGAATTCCCGAACACGAAAGCTTATGGTGCAAATTATTTTATTCTGGCAAGACTATATTACTTGCTGGCGTATACCGCCCACCAAATGCTGCGCCCCAGTATCTGGAAGCTCCTCACGACTATGTTTCGCATCACACAAACTCAAGGTCAAACATAATAATAACAGGGGATTTTAATCTGCCGGGGATAAACTGGACTGACATGTGTTACGACAGCAGAGATGCCAGAAGTGCGGAATAGCTGCTTTTCACTGCGTTCAGTTTTTCGCTGAACCAACTAGTGTCCAAACATACGAGAATTGGGGCGTCGTCCTCTCTTCTCGACCTGATGTTCGTTGCAAATACGCTTCAAAACAGCACAGTTAGCGTAGAAGAATGTATTTCGGATCATAAGTTGCTTGTCCTGACTTGCCCTATCGCAGTTATTCGCTCATCTACCAAACGACCATGCCTTTACGTAAAATATTAGGCGCGCGCAGGCGATGACAAAATATCAGATATATTAGAACGCAACTTCTACGATTTTAGCGCCCTGAACAGTGTTCCGGAATTGTGGACGCATTTTAAAGAAATAATATATCTTTGCGAAAACAACTTCATCCCCAAAAGAAAGAAACGGGTCAACAAAGATTACCCATGGCTAACACGCGAGATAATTCAGTTGAAACGAGAACTGAAACAGCGACGTCGCACAAAGGGAGATAGAACGAAATCGTTGGTATAGTTGGCACTATGCGCGATAAAGTACGTGAAGTGAAATCACGATTTTATGGTGTAATTTTGCCAAGTTTTATGAAGGATGACCCTCAAAAATTTTGGCGCTACTTGTCAGAAGATAGACCAACCATTGCGCAAATCAAAACTGGGAATAGAACATTGACTGAACCTAAATACATTGCGAATCAGCTTAACAACTACTTCCAGTCAGTTTTCACACACACTGCTTCACAAGAGCCGCTGGCGGCCTATACTGATGAGCAGCCTATGGAAAAATTATTTATATGTGAAGAAGGATTATTATATTTATTGAATAACCTTGACCTAAAGAAGTCCGCTGGTCCCGACTCTATCTCTAATGCATTCTTGAAACGATATGCTGCCTGGATTTCAAAATATTTACTTATAATATTTAAAGTGTCTTTGGATACCTCGAGTATTCCTGATGACTGGCGCAGGGCAAAGATAATTCGAGTACTAAAATCTCTCTCTAAATTTGAACCAAGCAACTACAGACCTGCATCCTTAACAAGCACGTGTTGTAAGGTGAAGGAACACATAATTTTAAATCTATTATCAGTCATCTAGAAAGGAATAACCTTATTTATAACCAACAACATGGATTCAGATCTGGGTTGTCAACACTAACACAGCTGGCCGAAATAACTATTGACCTCGCTTACGCTGTTAATACCAACAGTCAGGTTGATGCCATATTCTTAGACTATTCAAAGGCGTTTGACGTGGTCCCACATGAGGATTTAATCACAAAACTACAGGATTTACAGCTTCTTAATAAACAGAACACAACGTGTAGCCGTAAACACGAATATGTCCGATAGCCTCCATGTGTACTCGGGAGTACCTCAGGGTTCAGTCCTTGCGCCTGTACTATTTCTTATTATAATCAATGATATCCAATTTTGTATCCAGTCACCTATCCAGATGCGGCAGATGATTGTGTCGTGTATACAGTTGTAAGACATTCAGAGGACCAAATTGGCTTGAATAACTTTTTAAAAAACATTTGCGCTTGGTGCCAGAAATGGTGAATGAGACTAAGCGCATCTAAAACCAAATTTCTCACATTCACTAATAAGAATGATCCGCTCAATTTTCCGTACACTAGAAAATATTGAACTCTCTAAAAGTGACCATGTCAAATACCTTGGTGTCAGGCTTTCAGCAAACTTAATTTGGAAACCTCATATCGACACCGTCTGCAAAAAAGCGGTAGGGAAGCTACCCTTTCTTGAAAGAAGGTTGCCAAATGCTCCAGCCCAAGTCAAACTAAATGAATACAAGACTCTTATTCGCCCTTCCTTTGAATATGCCGACATAATAAGGAGTCCCCACCAACAACACCTCATAGACAAAATTGAATGCATTCAGAAATTAGCTGCAAGGTTCATCTACTCTAATTATTCGCGGCATTCAAGCGTCACTGACATAATTAATGGAGCGAATCTTCAGCCACTTTCCAAACGAAAAATTATTTCTAGGTTAAGGTTCCTATACTTACCCTATCCCGGTAATTATAATATACCACGCAATCTGTACTTACAGGACGCATTTAAACACTCACTCAGGACAAACCATAATAAGGTCATCTTTCAACCTGCTAGCTGTGTCAATACCCATAAGTATTATTTATTCCCAATGGCCGTTAGTTTTTGCAATAAGCTGGCAGTCCATGCTGTGAAATGTTCTACGCTGGAATCTTTTGTCAACTGTCTAGAAGAATCCCGGCTGCGGCGGCTGCATTTCCGATGGAGGCGGAAATGTTGTAGGCCCGTGTGCTCAGATTTGGGTGCACGTTAAAGAACCCCAGGTGGTCTAAATTTCCGGAGCCCTCCACTACGGCATCTCTCATAATCATATAGTGGTTTTGGGACGTTCAACCCCACATATCAATCAATCAACTGTCTAGAAGAGATTGATTTTTCTAAAAACGTATACATGTGAATCATGAAGTATGCTATGTGTATCAATACTTTCTTTCTTTTCTTTTTATGGAGCGTTATTGTGCCTCATGTTACCTCTAAGTATGCACTCCTGCATGGGCCCAATTAGGGCCTGCATTATGTACAAATAAATAAATAAATAAATAAATAAATCACTAGTTGCCAAAACCGCACATAAATTAAGGAAGTGCGCCAATATTTCTGTACAGTGTGGGCACAGAAATCTGAATAGCCAACGAATGCGCATGGTTTTGGGTCCAGTAGACTTCGCATCTTATGCAAGGGTATTAGAAGCAACATTCTTGTTCTTGACCTAATTGAAGTGTTCTTGACGTGTTCGCTGTCCTCGTAAGAGATTACATGTTGTAGGCGATAAATGTCTTCTCTGTCCAACATAGTTTAAGCATTTGTGAGACTGCCACTGAGCTCTATTTCCCGCACCTGAGCCAATTGAACGTTGTAGCCGCGCAAAACCCGATTGAGTGTTTCACGGACCTTTGTGACGTAGGGTACCGATAGCGTTTTCTCGAAGAGGTGCGCTATTGATCTGTGCGCTGCAGTTGTCGCCACACGGCGCTCATAAATTATGGCCGGTATCCCAAAGCATCCAGCTTCCGTCGATGGGTCTCCACATCACCTTGAGCACATTCTTGCTTGAAGCAAGTCTGCTGGCACTCTGCACAAGTGTCGCCATAAATTAATGTTTATAGCAGCAAGGGCACACAGTATTAGTGCGTACGAAATGTCCGGCATGTGTGTTCTTTCAATAAACGCTGAATGTCAGCCGACGACTAGTTTATGCAGAAACCAAGGAAGGGAAGGCATTCATAAGATTCCTCTTGTATGGTAAATTGTATACATGGTGGTTTCAATAGTATCCAGATTTTTACACAATTTCGACAGGGCATCCTGATGCAACATACAAAAACTTTCCACCATATATCGACTAAAAGTTCTTAGAAGGGCATGAGTGCGTCGCTTGACCTCGGAGCACGGTTTTCGACAGCTTCTATACTCAGCTTGTGAATGTCACGAACTTTGATGAATCCAATGCAGTGCCATGCTTCTGTGCGTATTATTTGTTCCTAAATAGGAAGTAGGTGTTCACAAAGCTCAACTAATGCAACGTTAACAGATAAGAAACAATGATGGGCGTCCAGTCCAGCATTCGTCAACGTGGGGCTGCCTAAGCGGAAAGCATAGAAAAGTTCCTCTCCAACCGGCGAAAGCGGGCGGAAAACACAGCGCCCAGTGCGATGACTTCCGGAAGAAATTTTCCCGCTCGCCAATTTTCCGCCGCCTATCAAAACGCGTCGTGGTGGAGGCTCAGTGGCTGCGCTGGTGTTGCACTTTTGAAAGTAGCATTGCCACCACATAGCGACAAGTGGAAAACGCGCGAGATGCCCACCTCCGCAGCCGCATGGCCGGACAAATGAGGTGTGTGGTCTGAACACGCACTAGCCGTCTTGGCACTTCAAAAAGCTCGCTCTCCCTTTTGCAGCTCACTTATCCGCTCACTTTCCTGCTGTCGCCTTCTGTGGGAACACGAACGTTGGTGTGAATAAGGCTCGTTCACACCGAGGGCGGAGCGGCAAAGCGAGACAGCGAGCTCTTTGAAGCGGCGAGGCGGTGAGTACATGCACCTGTTAAAACCACTGTTGCGTTACGCACCACTTGCAACTTATCAGCCAACACCCAAGTCTGGCTCATCTGCTCCGGACGATAATCTGTTATCGCGCATGTGCCTTGGTGTGCATTCCCACCTCCTTCGTTCACGGCGTGCCTTTATATTCGACTACGCACCACACCATGGGCCATTCTTCTTTTGTACACCTTCTTACGGCAAGTATGCCGCATTAAAACTTACGTTCTTCCTTCTCGTGGTGTCTTCCTGTCCGGCTTAGAGCCCATCTTGGTCAAACGTAACGCCGCACATTTCCTTTGTCTGGACGTGTGATAAAGGAGATGGTTATCACGTGCTCTAGTGCGTGGGTCGCTATAACGTGCAATGGCACTCGAAAACGGTCACAAACACCCCAGCTGTGCCATAATTTCACCTCTGCCATATGGCATTCTCATTGGTGTAAAAAAAATTCCTTTCGTAATGGTATGGTAGGGTCAGTTACGAGTCAAAGGGTGAAGTGTAAACAGGGCGAGAATACAAAAGAAATATATTCACAAAATACAAAGAGACAGCCTCAAGCAGCTGCAGCCAAGAGCTCTGAACAACAAAAGCATGAAGCACTTTTGCAGTAGTTGACTTCGTGGTCTCATGTGCCTTCTTGTCTCTGGTGGCTTTTAATAGTACTAACGTAGGCCTGCGCTGCTGAGTGCTTCGATGCTAAAGAGGCAATGCTCACAGAACATAGCGATGCATTGCGTTTCACAGCCCCAACATGGACATCTGGAGCTTGCCTTCGAAACACTCTAGTTGGTTGCGCTGCTCTCAATGGAAGCGCCCCCAAACACTTTGGCTAATGAACATGTCCATGTCTGGCATTTCGAACTGCATAACAGCACACTGGACAAACTATGACATGTACTACCATACGGTAGAGTGATCCCTCGGGACACCAGCGCTACCCACGCCCATGGAGTTATGAGAGTACCCTGCAAGTCTAAGAAGAACAGTGCTGCGTGAATGGTTGACATCAGCGTCATCCATAGTACACGGGAATTGAATTCAAGAAGACGGGAAAGCTTCATCACAGAACGTGGTAGAATGAGGAACGTTGATGTGTTCGGTGATTGTGGTGACCACGAGCGCCCAAAATAATAGTTCCTTCTTAGTACCGTAAATTGAGCCTCACAATGAAAGACATCAGTGAAATGATGAAGAGAACGTGCGCGCGCTTTACACAGTTCATCCACCCGGTTCTTGGCTGATCCCCCGTTGTGGGTGTGCGCAGAGTAACAATGATCATAATAATCATCAGTTATCTGTGAAAGGCGTGCATAAGAAAGGAAGAAAATGGCAGCATATCCACGGATTGAATGATGGAGAGTCGGGTGAAGCAATCGTCCGTCCATGCGTCCGTCTGTAAGACCGTCCATGCGTCTGTTCGTGCGCCCGTCCCTGCGTTTGTTCATGAATCCACCCCTGCGTCCTTTCATGCGTCCATCCATGCATCTGTCTGTGTGTCTGTTCGTCCATCTATTCAACACTCCAAGTCCCACCATCTCGCATCTTTTTATCATATATTGTCCATATAGAAGCGCCTCCATTCAGTGGATTTTCTAAGGACTAAACGAGAGGTGGCACACGCACACTTTCTTACGGCTTGCGCTTCGGGTCTACTTCCCACCTTCAACCACCTTGAGTTCATGGTATATACTAGTTCACTGTATTTATGGCACTGCGGCCCAATGCTCGCGAAACCTTTCTAAAACCAAGGAGGTTACGCCCAGCGAGTATAACGTAGCAACCTTTTCCTGTCAGATAGTGCTCAATGTACATGCCAGTGGCTGCTAATGTGAAATGAGAGACAGGAGGATTCAGCTTTTAATTTCCTACGGCTTGCGCTTCGTATCTGCTTCCCCCCTTTAACCACCTCGAATTCATTCATGCTATATACTAGTTCATTGTATTCATGGCCCTGCGGCTCAACACTCCCTAAACCTTTCTAAAACTAAGGAGGTTACACCTAGCGAGTATAATGTAGCAACCCCTTCTTTTCCGATAGTGCTCAATGTACATGCCGGTGGCTGCTAATGGGGATCGCAGCGTGCGCGTTGACTAAAAGCCGAATGCTCCTGTCTCTCATTCTCCATTAGCAGCCATTCGCATGTACATTGAGCATTAGTTTTTATTGTTAAACAACGCACAGAAGAAATCTTTCACCGGCACCACCTTGGAGGTCAAATGTTATACCTATTTCGGGTATGTGCCACTAGTGGTTACGTACTACGAGGGATGCACAAGCCACGCCATAAGAAGCTTCGCCCCTAAAAACAGAAGAATGCGGATAGCGGTGAAAGGTAATACGACTACCACTACCACGGACAAATCCATTTGGCTGCGGAAAGCGCGCAGCTACGTACTCTTGACGGCGTTGTTTACTTAACCCATAAAGGATCAGTGTACTTTCCAGTGTACACTTTCTTATTCGAAAAAAAATACCCAACACAATAATCTGATTTTTCTAAGTGGAATTTTGGAGGCCAAGGGCTGCCGAAAGATAATGCTAAGTTGACACATTGAGGCTGGTCTATTTTTCCTGTTTTAAGAATTGATCAACTTTAGAAAAACGAGAGCCCGTCAAACGCACGTGGTCACAACTTTTTGTTTAATTTACTTCAGTTTTCACAAATTACACGCTGAAAAAAATGGACTGCTTGTGCTTCAGATAGAACCGAATAATTACTGCACAGCGCGAAAAGTGTATGAGTGAATAGTTTTTCTCGATGTGTAATTTCATATAAGAGTACTTTTTATAGAGCAATGTGACTTTGAGGCAGTAGACATGTACCTAATGTGCGTTTCCTCATAAATAGAATCACCCGTTTACTTTGAAAGAATGCTGTTCTTTTTTCGGTTATCTGAGATCCAAGAGGCTGCAACAGATGCCGCTGTGAATATGCGAGAGCCCTTAGAGGTTTTCACTGACGCTTCTGACCCTAACAAAGAAACTTCGCCACAGAAGGGGAATGAACGACGGTACGAAGGGGACTCTTTGCCAAAAATAAAAAGAAATATGGAATGAAAGAAATGAGGGGAGTATAGGTTATCTTTTGGCACGGGAAATATTCTTGCTTCGTAAAGGTGAAAGACAAGAGCATTGTTGATAAGCTGATAAATGACAACACAGTAGTTTGTGTGTTCTGAAACTACATGGTCACCCACTGAAGAAAAAAGAAAGAACAACTTAATGTCATTATTAACTATCATCTGCAGCTGTTACAGTGACATCGAAAAGGCTGAGCTTTGCGACCATGCTGTGAGTAACTACAGATGTTTCATCCCTGAGACAATGAATAAAACAGGTCACTGACCAATGTCAGTGACCTGTTTCGACGTTTCGGGACCCGTACGGGTCCCTGGTTCACAATGGAATGACGGCTGAGCAACAGGTTTTTATGTAACGTTGAGCGCATGACGCAAAGTCCGGGAGTACACGTGGTTTAGTGTGCCAGATGATCCATTGATTGTGTTACTTGTCGTCTGAATGATTAGTGATTCGAGGTTCAGTCTGGTTGTAAAATTCTTCTCCGTGGCCAAGATGCGTGCGTTGTCCCAGCTTATCTCGTGGCCCGTCTTCTCGGCATGCTCTGTGAGTGCATTTGACACTGTGTGGCCCTTGGCGACGTCATTCTTGTGTTGCATCAGACGTCTGCAGTAATTTCCACTCGTGCCAATGTACACTGATTCGCAATCGGCGCATGGTATCTTGTAGATCACACCAGGAAAGTGTTGCCGAGGGAGAGGATCCTTCACATTTAGCAACTCAGCCTTAAGCTTGCTTGCTGGAACATGCGCGATCTGTACACCACGTTTTCTGAATAGACGGGCTAGGGCTTCACTTACATTTCGAATATAAGGAATCGATGCACGCTTTTGCGTAGACGATGTGTTATGCATGGCTTGACTAGTTGACTGCAGTTTATGCATGACGGATTTAGTTGTTTTCTTAATAAAAATCTTGGGGTATCCATTCCTGATCAGGTCATCTTCAATGGTCCGGAGCTCCTCCTGCAGGCTTCCTTCATTGGAACAAGTGCGAATCGCTCGTTGAACTAAAGACCGAATCACTGAGCGTTTGTGGGCTACCGGGTGGACTGACTCATAGTCGAGGTATCTACCGGAGTGTGTTGGCTTCCGGTACACAGCGAAGGCGAGGCCTGTGGGAGTACGTTTTACAAATGTATCCAAGAAAGGAAGGCAACCATCTTTTTCTTCTTCCACAGTAAACTTGATGGAAGTCTCGACGCCATTTAGGCAGTCAAGGAAAGCTTGGACGTCTTTCTTCTTTATCACGCAGAAGCAGTCGTCGACGTATCTCAGAAAAACCTTGGGTCTCAGCTGAAATGTTCCCAATGTTTTCTGCTCAATTGCTTCCATTGTGATATTCGCAGTTGGGACCGAAATCAACGCTCCAATTGCAGTACCGAAAACTTGCCTGTAGAATTCGCCCTTGTACGAGAAGTAAGTGTTGGGTGGGCAAAACCGTAACAAGGTGCACAGCTCGGTGACGTCGAACGGTGTGCGATCGGCCAATGTCGTGTCCTTGTGAAGCAATTGTCTGAAAGTGTCTACAGCAAGGTCGACGTGAACACTTGTGAAGAGGGAGCAGACATCAAATGAAACCAGTATTTCGTCGACATCCACAGTGATACTCTTCATTTTGCTTATGAAGTCATTGGTGTTCCGGAGGTTAGTTTCAGTCTTGCCTGCAAGGGGAGCCAGGATGCCGTGAAGATACTTTGAAAGGCTGTACAGGGGTGACCTAGTGAAATCTACTATGGGTCTTAGAGGCGTTCCGCTTTTGTGAATCTTCGGTAAACCGTATATCGCTGGAGCAGAACCATTGGTGCACAGCAGCTGGAAGTATAACCTTTTTGCTGATGCAGGAAGCGTCTGAAAAATACTAGCGAGCGTCTTTTGCAGGCCAGTTTGGACTTTCGAGGTAGGATCCTTGTTAATCTTGGCGTGCGTTGTACAGTCCCCCACTATCTCCGTCATCTTCGAATCATACGTCGACCGGTCAAGCACAACCGTCACGTTGCCTTTGTCCGCAGGAAGTACGGCAATCTTCCTGTTTTTGTGCAATGCCTTAATCGCTTTTTCCTCGTCTTCCGAGAGGACTTGCTGGCAGCCAGACTTGAGAATCCTCGATAGTATACCTACTGCTCTCGTACGGACTTCGTTTCGTTCACTTTCTCCAAGTAGACCAATAGCGTTTTCGACAGCACACACGACCTTGCGTGTGTCCGGACACACGCAAGGTCGTGTGTGCTGTCGAAAACGCTATTGGTCTACTTGGAGAAAGTGAACGAGACGAAGTCCGTACGAGAGCAGTAGGTCATGCAACCTACTGCAGTACGAGAGCAGTAGGAGCAAGTCATGCAACCTGGCAATGTGTGAGTGGCAGGTTTAGCAAGGTTTAAACAAGGTCTCCAAATGGGTAGAGGAAAATTGATCCCGACTGAAGACACAAAAAAGCACGTGTGCCTTGTTCTCTCGAAACAGAAGCATGCCCTCGGAACCTGATATTAAACTGAATGGTCAACGTCTGCCCGTAATTCGAGCATAAATTCTTAGCCTAATGTTGGACAACAAGATAACCTTCATACTGCAAATCAAGTATCTATAAACAAAATATGTAAAAGCCATGAATATTCATAAAGTGTTGTCATGTAATACGTGGGGTAGTGACAGGCAATGTATCATGCATTTGTATAGAAGCCTCATTCGCACTCGCTCAGACTAAGGGGCCGTAGTATATCACTCTGCGACTCAAAGGGCTTTGGTGATGCTGGACCCCGTGCACCATTTGGGCATCCGCCTTTACGCGTGCTTTTAGCACCAGCCCCGTAGAAAGCCTCTACTTGAGTCAAATGAGTGGTCGCTTAATCTGCAGAGAACTTATATGTCCTTCGTATATTTCCTTAAGGTAAAAGCAGACAGGAAGCACCCCTCATATTTCAATAATATTGGTTCGTAGAAATCCATTCTGCCTCAAAACAGGCATTCGATGAGGCAGCCCTACTCACTTCACCTGAAAGATCTAGCTGAGGAAACTCGTAAGTCACTTGAACCCAGTTTAATGGCTCCTGCAGCATACCCGCCACCATGGCACTGGCAGACTATAGACTGCGATGCGTCTTTCCTAAAGGTTACAAAACACGCGCCCATTCCCTTACTTGAACATACTTCCTGGATTTTCAACACAAATACACACGTTCTAAGCTCCTTACGAATGTCTTCACGTCTACCTCCCCTGTGTCCTACGCTGCTGTCGGCCCATCCTTTTCGGATGCTGGACCTCTACATCCAGACACAAGTATCTTCACAGCGGAAGCTTAAGCGATACTTCCCTACTGAAACGATCCGTAAGGGATGCCCAATAAGTCCGTAGGTTTCCGTAAGATTCTTACGGAAATGTATGGAAAATATATGTGAAACATATGTACGGAAACTTACGGAATTATTGGACATCGCATACGGAACGTTTCAGTAGGGTTGTGGCTGCTAAACACATCAGGTAATTACAACCACAAAAAGTAGTACTTTATACGGAATTCCTGGTAACAGCTCTGCAAACTCTTAAAAAACTAAAAAAAACTGTTCTCTTTTAACTTTACTCTATTTAATGCACACACTACGCCCTCAAACAACATGTGTTGTTCTGGGTGCCATGGCACCGTGAGATTCAAGGCAACGTGATGGCGGATCGGCTTGCTGCATCCATCCACGAGAGCACTGCCACCACAGCCATATTAATCCCGGCCCTTGACCTTAAATCATCTCTCGAACGAAAGCTCAGGGACTACTGGCAGAGAAAGTGGCAAAGACACACACAAAATAAACTACATGTCATTAAGCCACACCTTGGTCATTGACCACCAGTATCGAATTTACGTCGTACAGAGGTAACACTAACAAGGCTCAGGATAGGACACACATACACGACACACTCATAGATTTTGTCTAGTGGCGGTCCACCATTCTGTGACAGATGTGGTGAAGCACTAACAATTCTTCACATTTTATTCCAGTGTGAACAATTAGACAAAACCGACAAAATAGAACTGGCAGAGCATTCAAAGTTGATTAATAGGCGTAAGGTATGCGATGTAAGAAGGTATAACATGGAGAGAATTGAACACGCTCTGAAAAACGGAGGAAAAGTCAAAGCAGTGAAGAGAAAAATTTAGGATAGGCAAAAATCGGATGTATGCACTAAGGGACAAAGAAGGCAAAATAACTACCAATATGCATAGGATAGTTAAAATAGCAGAGGAGTTCTACAGAGATCTGTACAGTAGCCGGGACAAGCACGACTTTAATAATATAAGAACTAGCAGTAACCCAGATGACACGCCACCAGTAATAGTTGAAGAAATCAGAAAAGCTTTGGAGAGCATGCAAAGAGGCAAAGCTGCTGGTGAGGATCAGGTGACATCAGATCTGCTGAAAGATGGAGGACAGATTGTGTTAGAAAATATATCCACCCTGTTTACGAGGTGTCTTCTGACGGGAAGAGTACCAGAGTCTTGAAAGAACGCTAACATCATCTTAATACATAAGAAAGGAGATGGCAAGGACTCGAAGAATTACAGGCTGATCAGCTTGCTCTCTGTAGTATAAAAGCTATTTACAAAGATAATTGCTAACAGAGTAAAGGAAACGTTAGAATTCAATCAACCAAAGTAACTAGCAAGATTTCCAACAGGCTACTGAACAATCGACCACATTCATACTATCAATAAGATAATAGAGAAATGCTCAGCATATAACCAACCACTATAGATAGCCTTCATAGATT
Source organism: Rhipicephalus microplus (assembly GCF_043290135.1). Lineage (NCBI taxonomy): Eukaryota > Metazoa > Arthropoda > Arachnida > Ixodida > Ixodidae > Rhipicephalus > Rhipicephalus microplus. Next base: position 98,941,714 of record NC_134708.1, read on the forward strand.
ACGAGAAGGCGTTTGATTTAGTAGAAATATCGGCCGTCATGCAGACACTGCGGAATCGGAGCATCGATGAAATATATATAAACATGGTGAACTTATTTACAGCGCAACACCAGAAAAAACACAGTACAGGGAAGGAGCAAAAGAGAACGCCACCTCGGTGCACCTCGTATTCTGCGCATGTCGTGATGTAGGCTGCCAGTACCTATAAATATACTTTTCACACCGTTTTTTCTAATAAACTGTTGTGAGTCAGCACCGTCTTTTCTTTCTCTTTTGCTCCTTCCCTGTCCTGTGTGTTTTCTGGCGTTGCGCTGTAAATTAGTTCACGATAGATCCTAGCGAACTGCCCCAACTTACCGTCTTGCTACTATATATAAACATCCTGGAATAAATCTACAGGGGATCAACTGCTACCATAGTGCTTCATGAAGAAAGCAACATATTACCAATCAAGAAGGGTGCAAGGCAGGGGGACAAAATCTCCCTAATGCTATTTACCGCGTGCTTACAGGAGGTTTTCATAAGCCTAGAATGGGAACAGTTAGGGATAAGATTTCATGGAGAGTACCTTAGTAACCTGCGCTTCGCCGATGACAATGCATTGCTGAGTAACTCGGGGAACGAATTGCAACTCATGGTTACGGAGTTAGACAAGAAGAGCAGAAAGGTGGGTCTTTAAATTATACTGCATAAAACGAAAGTAATGTACGACGACCTCGGAAAAGAGCAGCGCTTCGAGAGAGGTAATAGTGCACTTCAAGTTGTAAAAGACTATGTCTACTTAGGGCAGGTAATAACCACGGAGCCGAAGCACGAGACTGAAGTAACTAGAAGAATAAGAATGTGGTGGAGCGCATTTGGCAAGCACTCTTAAATTATGACAGGTAGATTGCCACTATTCCTCAAGAGGAAGGTATATAACAGCTGTATCTTGCCGGTACTTAGCTACGGAGCAGAAACCTGGAGACTTACACAGAGGGTTCGGCTTAAATTGAGGACGACGCAGCGAGCAATGTTAAGAAAAATGGTAGGTGTAACCTTAAGCGTCAAGAAGAGAGCAGAGTGGATTAGAGAACAAACGGGGGTTAAAGATATCATCGTTGAAATAAAGAAGAGGCAATGGACATGGGCCAGGCATGTAGCGCGTAGACAGGATAACGGCTGGTCATTAAGAGTAACTAACTGGATTTCCAGAGAAGGCAAGCGGGTTAGGGGGAGACAGAAGGTTAGGTGGGCAGATGAGATTAGGAAGTTTGCGGGTATAAATTGGCAGCAGCAAGCACAGGATTGGGTTAACGGGCGGGACATGGGAGAGGCCTATGTCCTGCAGTGGACGTTGTCACGCTGATGATGATGATGATGATGATGATGATGAAAAATGAGACTCTAAAAAGACAACACTTTCCATTACCCCACTGACAACATATACCATTACACCCTGCAATGTTCGTCGGTAGGGAACCACTTTTCACTCGTAAATCTGTGCTAGCTTTTTTTAAGATATGTCTGCTTCTATCATGTGACATACCCAGGCGTTGCGTAACGCGACCTCTCAAGAGAGGTTGATGGTGCAGTAGCTCCTTTGAAAAGCACTTGCCTCGCGGCCCTTGGACACAAGGGCGCTGATGAGGAACTTGTGCTAGTGCCAAATATTTTGTCACATGCTTTTATTATCAGAACCTTTCGCCACCCATTTTTACTGTACACTTCACGTCACTCTCATTATTTTACTACTTTTATGTTTTACCCAAATTAGCACGATGAATTTGAAGGCCTTATACAGCCACCCAATATATTCATTGTTCACATGTCGTCTTATGACCTGGCGCTCTTTGGCCATCAAATTACCCTTGCGCCACAAAACACCACACATCATCAAAGCCCCATGCGTCGTTAGGAACAGTTAAATAATATCAATTTGGCAGAATATATTTTTTTGCAAATTATTGACCCCATTTATGTTTGCTTTGCTTGCTGTGGTCCATACAAGGCTGCAATACATTAGGTGTGATATAAATAGCGCGTAATATATATAAAGGCTCACCTTAAGCGGCAAAATGTTGCGGCAACGACACATCACTCCTGTTCGGAACAAAGGTTTTTACAAACAAGTATTTTGTATGCATCAACAATATCTCTCAGCACTGAACGAAAACTAAAGGTTGATGAGCAGTGAATACTTTATTTCTGGCAGAAGAAACAACGACTTTGGGTTTATTTAGATTATTGTAGGCTGGTTCATTTTCAACCATGATTGATTTTTGAAAGTATATATTTGGTTATCTTACGATGTCGTCCAAGTTAGCGCCTTCAAGGAATATTGCTGAATCATCCGCCTATATGATGTATGTAACTGTTGTGTCCAGTTACAAAATTATTATTATAGACATTTAACATCAGTGGACCAAGTATAGGGCTTCGCGGCACTCCACGAGTGAGGGGCATAAAGGGCAATTTCTGCCTGTAGCAGCAGCATTTCGTTCATGGTAAAATTATGGAGGCCTGGGCAGGGTATACTTACGAATACGGTAAAGAACACGAGATAAACTAAATGCCGCCGTTCCCCAGTACGGCTTACTTCATAATACTATAGAACGTCTAGCCGTTGTAACACCATAATTACATTCTCTACACGACTCGACAACACGCCATGGATTCATGCCCAACTGAAGAATCAACAAGTCGCGCCCCAAAAAACACACAACCTGATCGGCACTCTCGGAGTGAGTGTGCGATGAACTTGAATAATGGCGGTACCTCTGGCGAATGTGGTGGGAAAGACTCACTTTGACCTGATGCGTGTCTTAGCGAACACACTGCCCTAGCGTTTTAGCGAATAGCAGGGGTTAACCTTTGTTACAATTGAAGGTCGGATTCAGGTGGAAAGGTAATTTTAGTCTAACACAACGCGTTGTTTGATCTAACACCGCACATTTGAATGCGTCGCCAGCAGGCAGTTTTTTATTTTATATTTTATTTTGGGCGCAACACGTACACAGTTTGCCCGCGAGGTAAGGCAAAAAGAGAACTCATACCTCCTGCCTAGGCCTTACGTCATTTCGGCAGTAGAAGCAACGTGTTCGGAATTAAGAAATCATCTTTTTAACCTAATGAACGAACAGGGACATCATCATTATTACAGTAAACATATAACCACCAAGTACAGTAATGACAGAATGACAGCAGTGAAACAGAAGCCCTCGAGATAGACGGTTGGTTCACCAGACACAGCGCTTTCTCAGGGCGTCTTGTTTGTCTCCTCCTGTGGCGGTAAAAGTTGCTGAACTATTTTTGGGCTACTACCTTCAGAAGTATACCCACCACTTTGAACAGTCATAATAAAGGCTCAATCGGAACTCGGCAGCTAGCTAGTTAGCTGCAGCACTATGTACCTTGTATCGGAAGTCTTGATTGCAGCTTACTCAACGCTTCCAGCTGTACGTGCCAGTGTTGCAAGTGACAATGCCACCGGCGGCGGCTGCGCAATCGCACACAGCGCCGTGGGCTTCGAACGCTCTTGCACGTGGCAGCCCGACAAGCAGCGCTGTTGGATCATGTCCGACGTGGAGTCTTGGAATCGCATTCTCATGGACGACTGCATCGAACTTCGAGAGATCAAGTGGTGTGAGCTCGCGCTATTGGGCTACCAGTGGCCCGAAAAGCAACCCGGAGACAAAGACATGCTCCGGGCCACGCTACTCATCAATGTGCTGCTCCGACAACACAGGTATTAAGAGGATGTGTCAATGCTTTGCGCTTCAGGTAATCTCTTAATAAGATAGTTGTGCAGGAGACTTCGAACAAACGAGAAAACGTCAAAGTTAAGAAGTTGAACCAAGAACAGTGAGTGACGGACTACGTCAAAATCCTTGCTGAGGTCACAGTAGAAAACTTCAACCTGTACTCTCTGAAATAAAAAAACAAGTGAAGAGAGTTTCGTCATGAAACTAGCAAGATTTGTGGTTGTTGAGTTGCCAGTGAGAAATCCGTATTGATTAGATCAATGAATTATTCACGCTAGCATACAATATGGTGTGAAGAGCCATATCAAAGTCTTCTGTGTGATGTACAGTAGATAAATCGGGCAGTAATCAGAAATAAGTTTTTTCCGACCGACCTAAATACTGGAAGAACACGCGCAATATTCCACCTTCTAGGAAAAGTGGAAGATTCAGACAGTTCTGAATTATTAGTCAGTACTGGGGCAAATATACCACCATGAACCTTTAGTGCGGCGGAAGACATGTCATCTGGGCCACGCGATAAGGATGGTTTGAAGCACTTAATGCATGAGCAGATCAGCTTTTCATACAGGGATAGGCCACTAGATGTGCCTACTGCTTTTGGCTATTCTATTATCTCAGTATTATTCTGAGGCCTCATAAACGAATAAATGCCTGGAAAAGCAGTCAGCGGCGACATGCACTTCGACACCGTCCGAGTCCAGTAGTCTAAAGAACTCCCCACTTTTGCTGGACCGTTTGCGTAGGTGCTTCCAAAACTCAGCTGGCCTGTCGGCATCATTTGTTTCTAGAAATTCAATGTATGAAATGTGGTCCCGTTGAGCGAAACCTCGACAAAAGCTGAAATCTTCGTTCAACTTACTGAATATAGAACATTTAGCATTCTCGTGCGCATGATCTTTATGGTTCAATGCACTCTTAACTTCAGGGGAGGAACCAATGGAGATATTTACGATGTGCTCGTGTATATTGCGGACGAACGCGAATTTCTCAGGACGAACAATAAAGATGTCGGAGCATGAAATTTCAACAGGTAGATCGTTTGACAGACAGAGGTGCAAGACGTTGTCTTTGCCATTGATGACGGTGTTATATTGCAGTAGGGAATTACATGACGCAAAATCCAACAACTTGCAGTTTTTCCTCAATGAATTGATTACAATGAGAAAAGGAAAGCGTGCTCCCGTCTATTCTAGACATATTAAAGTCTGCAAAAACAATAATTTAGTGTTCATTCGTAGTCGATAGCACAGGTTTTTTAGAAGACATGCCATCATAAAACATGCTAGCGGTAATGCTTGGCGGTAAATAAAAATATAAAATTCCCAATTTTAGCCGCCACTCAAGGCTGAATTCTAAACCGAATGATTGTGCGAAAGATTCCAGGTCTTTCATAATAGTAATAATAAGAATAATAGTAATATTAGTAATAGTAATATTAGTGATATAATAATAATAATAATAATAATAATAATAATAATAATAATAATAATAATAATAATAATAATAATAATAATAATAATAATAATAATAATAATAATATTGATAATGATAATAATATAGTAGTAGTAGCAACAGTATTAATCATAATATAATCACATTTCATCTGCATTTCATAAGCTCAACACAGAGATACTGAATTGGTTTGTCAAAGCTACATAGGGCTCCATGGGCAAAGCCGACAGGCAGCAGGCCACAATAATTATGATCTCATACCACATAGTTGCACATAGTTGAAGACATTCTTTTTTTATGTCTGTATATAGGATGGAGGTGCACCTATGCAACAGTGCAAGAAAAAATAAAACTGATACTAATACACGTAACATCACCTAGCCTGGCATTTGCTCATGCAATAGCAACAATAGACTAACCCTATATTATCACAGTTATCGTAGGTCACCCTACATCTCTTGTACTATGAAACCCTAGTCTGTAAAACGTCTCCTTCAATTCATGTATCACTACTTTGTTACCAATAAAATTTACACTTAAAACTGTCTTCTTGTTGGTAAGCTTTGTCAGATAAACGAACTGTATTTTAGATGTTGAGCTATCTCCCTTAAGTGTTTCCGGTTATTTAAGACTTTATTGATTAATAAAGCTTGCCTGTATATAGTTCTTGGCTCGGCGCTTTACCTCCAACTTCGATGACTGCTTTAGAGATCACTCTAGTTACTAATACAATCATCCGGTAAGGTTAGCCTTAACTATTTGTGGTTGTCATTGTGTTGTGTTACAAGAAATGATGGGTGCTAGATATATATGTTCCTAAGGGAACTCTTGAATCTATCTGCTGACTGCCGTTCGGTCAGTACTGAATGACAGTCCGTAGAAATTAAGAATTTTATCTACACTTTTGTAACCATGACGCTTGCGGAGTATCTCATCAATAGTTTGCACATTATAGTGATGCTTTCCAGCTCCCATGTTGCCTCTTGGAGGTTCACTTATACACCAACCATTGATCAAGGACTGTTATAATATAAATCACCGAATTGGTGTATGCCATGATAACCACAAAGGTATAGTTCATACCAATGCTAAATTGAGGTAATACCTGCACGTGCGTCCACCTTAAGCTGTTTGCCAGCTTGGATGTTCATTCAAGGTAGAGTGCAATGTCTCCTTGCTGCCAAGCTTGAGGGCATTACCTGGACTACCAGCCATGGCTGCTGCAGTTAGTAAAAGTAAAATGAACACCACTGTACTTAGACTTAGATCAATTTCCGAGAGTGTGCAATTAGGCGCTCTTTGTGGTCACTTTGGGGCTTTGGGACTTAGCTTTCTTGCATTCAATATTATTATTCGGATGGTCTCTTCTTTCTCTGACAAATCTTTCAGAATGTTCTTCTATCAGTCTACATTTAGAAGATTTTATTATAGCTTTTCTGGAATATTTACAACCACAGTTGATTTTGTGGCAATAAACGGCTGGGACATCGTCACCTCTTGTACAGAATTTCAATTAAAAACCACGCATTACCCACTCTCACTGTTTCAGCTCACCTGTTCACTACTCAACGTTGTCAATAAAAGCTAACAATCTGGTCAACCACACTTTCTTAATCTTTAGGACGATCCTTCAGTCGTCTTGTTGAGTAGCCCTTTCAGCGAAATACAATTAAAGGATTGGTAAAGAAACCCACGTAGCATGAGTCAATGATACCTTTATGTGGCGACGTCCGAAAGCCCTCCAAAAGCGCGCTTGAGACGCAACGTCGTAATGTCGTCATCGCATGAGGACACGTGATGTTACCGTCACGTGGCATCACCACTTGGTCAAAAGTGTCGATCCGGGAGGTATTGAGACGCCGCGTCTGGCGCATAAAGCTTCAGCCAGTAGGAACAATGTCTTCGACTAATAACGGCATAGTAATTTAAATGTAATGCAAGTTTCGTACACGGACGCCTGTGTCATTGCAAGGGCTGTGGTCCCGAATTATATCGCTTTCTGCCTTCAAAAAGGGTTTACAGGCTCTCTGCTTTTGTGCTAGACTGCGGCATGCTCTCGAACGCTTGCGCAATTCCACAATTGGGAAGAGACGCCTCGCCGCGGTGTTGTATTGGTTATGTCACTCGACTGCTAACTTGAATGCCCCGGGATCAAGTCCAGGCTGCAGCGGCTGCATTTTTAAAGGAGGCGAGAATGTTTCAGGCACGTGTACATAAATTTAGGTGCACGCTAAAGAATACCAGATGGTAGAAATTTTCTGACCTTCCACTATACGGCGTATATAATTATCATATCGCGGTTTTATGACGCTAAATTAGAGATAATAGTAAGAACCCTGGTGCGCAAGTAAATCGCTTTATGCCTTAGAAAAGCGTACGGCAGACTTTTGCCTTTATGTTTGAGAGAGGCATGCTCGTAAAGGTTGGTGCAAATTGCAACGGGTGGCTAGGGCATTGTCAAGCTGTCGTTCGACAGGTTTTTTCCCGGCCGCCTATTTTCATCGTAACTGTTTTTTCTTGGGGGAGGGGGTTGAAATAAAGTTCTGGGATTGATTAGTTGCACGATTTATTGATTCATTGATTCATTCATTGATTGAGTAGTGACCAGCACATACATGGTGCAGGTGTGTGACGTACATTTTCTTGGACTTGGCTCGGACGAAAGTTGAGAGACATGTGATGTGGCACGCCCTCAAGACTGGCGCCATGGGAGTGAAGCGACTGCAGTACAAGCAAAACTTCATCGACATGATTGCCGTGGTGAGCGCTCAGGGAGTGTGCAAAGTGGTCGACGTGGCGTTCAGTCATTTACTGGCCCATTGCATGGACAAATAGTGACTGTAGGCGCTTCATGCGAGTTTCAGGGGCTCTAAATGGCGGAAATTGGGAACGCCCATAGAATCCTTTTAAGTAGAGAGATACGCCGGCAAGGTCTAAGGAAATGCGAAAACGCTACTCGAAAGCTCAAACTTCTTACTATGTTTACATTCTCTCGCCCGACATTTTTTCCCGTTTACGCTCAGTTCAAAAAGGATGCTTATAACTTCGTCACAGAACATCACCGACGTGTCTGAAGGCTGTTTTTCACTTCAAACTTTGCACTCGCTATTTTCTTAGCAAAATTTGAACGTTATGCACTAAGCACACTCACTTCGAAAATATATACGTGAAAATACCTGTCCATGCTGTTAAACAAATGCATTCCCACACCTCGCAAGTATATTGTCATTCAAAATACGTTGCAAAGGCTGCAACTTTGAATAGAGTGAGAATAAATGTCTTTGAAAATGGTGGTCCGTCGGGTGCTGTTGCACCAATTGAGCAGAATCCACTGGCAGGCGCTCTTCATCTGCCTTTTTTTTTTATTGATATGATATATAAGGAGATGTTGGCGCACCAGTATGGCGCCGGCTACTCCTTAGCCGTTGATTGAACCTTGAACACGTATCTCGAAGCAAAACATACAAAGCAGTGCATGGAAAATAGAAAACTCAGGCACAGATATGCAAGGGCACAATTATACGCACATATCACAATGGTAAGTAAATTTTCGTAAGTCAATGTAAGAAGTCTCTGGAAATGTCCCTCGTTAACATTCGGTCCACCAGCACAAAACAGCAAAGCACACGTCTGGTCCTTATAAAGATGCATTCGCTCGTATGTACATAATAGTCGACACGTCATTCATTTCACAACACACACTTGATGGGTGTCCCATGATACTGTACATAATAAGTACATGTGTTACAAATGAAAGTTTGTTCTTTGTTAATACTTGTCAGCAATCCCGCTGTCTTGTAAAAAACGTGTTAATGCTTTCAAAGCGTGGGACTGCAAAGCTCCAGTTGGCCATGGGCCCAGAAGTTTTTTCATGCTAAATGGTCTGTGGTCCAATGCGAACAGTTCGCTTTTAAGACGGCGTCTCGGCGTGTCATAATGTGGACAGTCTATGAGAAGGTGACAGACGTCTTCATCTATAAATCCGCAATCGCATTGGGGAGTTTCAGCTCTGCCGATTCTGTGCAAAAAATGTTTTGTGTATGCGGTGCCTAGCCTCAATCGGTGAATTAGAGTTTCTATCCTTCTATCTAATGCCAGCTTAATTTTGAATTCAATAAATGGATCGATGTGATATAAATCGCAGCTCTTTGTACTTTGGTCAAACCAAGCAGTTTTGCTCATTCTGAAAGTTGTGTTTTTTTATAATACTGCGCAATTCATTTTTCGAAATTGGTAAAGAAACAGTAACGTCTTTACGATGTGCTTGTCGTGCTGCTTCATCGGCAGCTGTATTTCCAGGAATGTTGCAGTGGCCAGGTATCCACTGAAATTTGATCTCATGTTGCGCCTTCTTTGCTTTGGTGAGCTCCTTCAGTGTTTCGTATGTCATACTATCACTTACTACTGTCCTGTTTGTACTGGAGAGTGATCTTAATGCGGCCTGTGAGTCACTGAAAAGTACCCATTTTCTAGCGTCTGCTACCGAGTTTATAAAACTTTAGAGCATACAGAATAGCGAAGAGCTCAGATGTAGTAGATGACGTCATGCGACATAATTTAAGCGATTCCTGAATATTGAGCTGTGGTATGATAAATGCCGATGTTGAAGACGTTATAATACTTGAGCCAACTGTGTAAATCTGCATGTACCCTGGATACCGCATGCGTATCTGATCAAGCGCTAGTTGTTGAGCAGCTCGGATGAACATGTCTGTCTTTCTTATAATGTCATCCACTGAGAATTCAATGTTTGGTATTGCATGCAGCCATTGTGGATAGTCCATTTAGGAGCTCCAAAATTCATTTCTTGGTAATATATGTACATTACTCTGTATATGTTTATGAACATTGCTTTTATTTCATCGTAATATCTCCAGTGCCAATAGGTGGCCATTTTGTTGCCTCTATAAGCGAAAAAAATGGCGGCACGTTTCGATTGTCCTCGTGACTGGAAATGGTGATTGCCTCGTCTCTGCTATAATAAGGCTTCTGGAAGTCACTCGTGGAACACCTATGCAGACGCGCAGTTCCCTAGCTGATAGTCGTTGAAGTCGCTCCTCTGAAGTGCGGGAAGGCCGTGTAGGACTGTTGAGGAATATGCAACTTTTTGTCGTATTAAAACATTGTGAACAGCGAGCATGGTAGATACAGATCCGCCCCATGATGTCCCAGCCATTCTGCGGAGTATATTCACTAGCGTATTCACCTCGTTTTCTAGTTTCTTTATGTGAGGTGCCCATGATATCTGCCTTCTTTATCACTTCAGATGTCGTTGACCGAGTCAACCATTTGTTGCGAGGCTATCGCAAGCATGATGAACATCACCTACCTCAGCCCTTCGAGCATGTGCTTTCGTGAAGAAGAGGTGCGTATTATTGGCAGCTACGTAGAGCAGACCACTTCTCTCACTTCCCTGGAGTTACTTCAGATTGAGGTGAGTGAAAGTGAAAGTGCTGACCAACCACTTCTATGTTAGCATTCGGGCAAATCTTGGCAGGCGATGGTAGTGAACTGTGGTAAATAAATAATCACGCATTTACGCACTAAAACACGGCAGGGCGCATTTGTTCCCTTATTAGACACACATTAGTAGTCTTTATGTGCCGTACTCACGAGCTGAAACGGAACATTGTTTTTTACTGTAACCTCTGCTGAGTTTATTTGCTCGTGAGAGCCACGTCGCGTGGCAGCGAGTCGGTGTTCCGGTTAAAATTACTCGGGAATTCACCCTGGTTTTGTTGTTGTGCTGCACTGCTGAACTGAAGGTCACGGGATTCAATGGCGGTCAGGCCTTCTGAGTTTCGATGCAATTCTAATTAGAGAAGATCGTTAGACTTGCTCTTGAGTGCGCGCTAAACAGGTACAGATGGTCCAAATTTTCAGAGAGCTTTACAATAGCGTACCCCACAATAAAAACGTGGTTCCGCAATGCACAATACAAATACCGTTGCAGGTTATCGCAATGTGAAAATATCTGGCGACGCTGTCAATGAAACAGCGAACATCACTTAGCCATAAATGTCCACATTTACATCCTTGAGGATAGCATAAAATGCGTTTTCCCTTGCGCTCCAACAGCTTGCCTCGTTCGTACATTTATGAAAACATCTGGTGTATTCTTGTGGCTTGTCATTCTAGATAGAGGTTTACCTCACAGCCAAGAGAGTCACGAAATCGCGGTGGCGGCGTCGCCCTATTTATTCATAAAAGTTTTTCTTTGATATCTTTGCCATACATTTCGTGCAGTTGTTCTTTTATGGAAGCCTTGTTCGTAAAGTTAGAATTTCCTCTCATTGTTGGTGTCATTTATCGGCCTCCCAATTATAGTCTACCTGATTTTCTAGCTAAACTGGAAATGATTTTTATGACAATATTAACAACGTACACTGATCCCGTTGTGGTAGCTGGGGACTTTAACCTTGATACTAGCTAAGATGCTAATAAGGACTACTCATTCTTGCAGCGGTCATTCAACTTCAGAAATGTTATAACCACCCCCACGCGTGTTACAAGTGTATCTTCATCAATTATAGATCACGCTCTAACAAATATAGATACCGACGTTCACGCTGGCGTTTTCAACGAACCCATTGCTGACCACCTTCCGATGTTTATTGTACTTAATAATTTATTCCAAAATAACAAGGAACATCGACGACATAGTATCAAGACAGACTACACAATGCTGAGAAAGAGCCTCTTGCAGATCAGTTTTGATGATATATACGACAATGATGTTAATACTGAGTTCTCGAACCTGATAGGAATTCTTAAAAACGCAGTTAATAACTGCTTTCGCGTACTCCCTGCACGTTCATATCAATTACCAATTTGCCCTTGGATGAATGATGACATTTTGCAACTGATAAAAACGAAGAATTTCTGGTACAATAAATGGAAATGCCATAAGACGAACCGTTACTATTTAGGTCAGCACAAGCTACTGCGCAACAAATGCGTTATGATAATCAGGGCCCGTAAAAAACAATACTACTCATGCTGCATCCAGGAGGCATCTGGCGATACACGCAAAATATGGGCTATCATAAATGAGGTTACTGGGGGCCGTCAATCACAGCGTGTTACTCCTGACAGCGTTGACAACAGCACCGTCGAAGCGTTCAACACCTTCTTTTCTTGTATAGGCAAAGCTCTGGCAGACAAAATTCCCCGCTCTACAGACAGTTACATTGCGTCAAACCCAGTTGTCAATACCTTTGTGATGTATGATATTGAACTTTCCGAAATTTTTCATATTATTAAACTAACAAATCTGCTGGGCTAGACCAAATTACCGCGCGATTGTTAAAAGAAAATGTGGATATTTTAGGCCCAATCCTATGCAATTTATTTATACATTCTATACAAAACGAAACTTACCCATCTATACTAAAAATTGCAAAAGTAATTTCAGTTTACAAAAACGGTGACATTTCCGATCCGTCTAGCGACAGACCGATATCGCTTCTTAGCGTTGTAAATAACAGTTTAGAAAAAATTCTATCAGACCGCATAAATAAGTTTTTACAGAAATACATGGTTTTTTGTCCTCAGCAACATGGATTCCGGTCTAATTATTCTACGTCATCCGCAGTGTTGACATTAGCACAATCGATTAACACGGCCCTAAACAACAACAAGCTAGTGGGAGTTGTTTTTCTTGGCTCACAAAAAGCATTCGATACGGTAGATCATTCAATTATTTTGCATAAAGTAAAGCACTACGGCATACGTAATCAAGCCTATGAGTTATTTTCTAATTACATCAAAAACAGACAGCAGGCTGTCGTGATGACCGATATTACTTCCACACTGCAATATCTGAACACAGGGGTGCCACAGGGATCGGTTCTCGGGCCGCTGTTCTTCTACCTTTATATCAACGACTTGCCTCATGTATTAAGCTCTTCCTAAATTATTATGTATGCCGATGATACAGGATTAATATGTACGGCCGACAATGTTTTTGAATTACAAAGACAAAAAAAAACAGAATTGAAAAAAAAAAAATTCCCAGTGGTTTTTTTGCTAACAGATTAACGGTTAATGCTAAAAAAACGAAGTACTATATATTTCATTCCCGCAGGAAATTCATTATTAGTTAATTAGTTAATTAAAGATATTCAGATAAAAATTGGCAACTGCATATTGAAACGTACGGACAAGTGTAAATACCTCGGGATTATACTAGATAATCACTTTCACTGGGCAGGTCAAATAAATGCCGTCGGTGTAAGGCTGGCTTCCAGCTGCCACGCGCTTTTACAAGCTAGAGGCTACTTCGATAAAAGCATTTTGCGGGCGCTTTACTTTGCTTTCATCAATAGTCATTTAATCTACTGCATGGAATCGTGGGCCTGGACTTATGATTCTTATCTGGATCCCCTTCGAAGGCTACAAAAGCGTGCCATAAGAATAATAACTCACAGTAAGTACAACAAGCCAAGCCGGCTGTTATTCCGATCGCTAAAAATACTAGCCTTCGATCTTTTGCGTGACTATAAGATGACCGTTTGTGTTAACAGTATCGTAAAATACAATAGCCCATTTGATGTCTCGTTATTTTATTCCTCTTCCCGCCCTACTAGAAGCCTGACGTTCGGTAACTTTAACTTGGCGCCAAGAAACAACGTTTATGGTGAGAGAATAATGCAATTCACCAGGATAAAGATCTGGAATAGTTTGCCCACTGAATTGAAGACATCACACAATGCTGCGGTAAAACTAAAAAATCAATTCTTGAGCAAGCTGTAAATGCTTCTTTTTCTCTTTGGTGGTAAGCACTTACATTTGTATAAATATACGCTGGTGAATCTTGTAAACCTAGCAGTTTTTTCCTTCTAACTAAAACTTGCGATAGTTTGATGTTCTTTATGTATTTTGACTGGTGTTTTTGGGTGTGTCCACGAAGTTATCTGCCATAACTTTTTGTATGCGCACATGCAGTTTTGTTTGGTGTGACCAGATTGTTTAAGAAGAGAGAGACTTCTCTACTCTGTATATGTGTATATTTACAGTGTCTGTAGAGCTACAAATGTATTAAGTGTATTATGTCTATTATTTCCTGATTCTATCCATTACTTTTCTCATTGGACCCTACACTAGCCTCAGGCTATGGGTCCAATCAGTGTTTGTAAACTTCATGTGACAAATGATAATAAACGTTCAATCCACCAATAAATCAATCAATACGTAGCTTCCGAATGAAGCTTTGCAGTCAGGAAAATAAAAAGAAGGTGAGGAACATTACTACAGGAGAAACATAAACTTGAAATAAGCAACCTATTTAAAGCGTAGGACACGAAAGAAGCAATAACTACCATATAGTTCTCGGGATCGTTGACAAACGAAGCTGAAAGCGGTGGCGCCGATATGTAGCACAGTGTTTACATGTTGCGAAGTAACCCTACCGTGCGAAAGTATCTGACAGGTGAAGCTTCGTAGCACTGACACAGAGATGAGTGCCTTTATATATGAAAGGAACAGAAAACACAATGTTCATTGAGGGTGAGAAAATTACCATTTGGGTGAAGCGCTATCTCCTTGAGCACATCAGACGTCAACATATGTGATGTGAGTTTTCCACCTTTTCGCACGTGCTTAGGCACAACATTTAGGAATCATTGAAGCAACGACCATGATTTATCGCGATCGTCAACAGTCAACACGTGGGCACAAACAGCTGAATTTTGCCCTCGTATATATATATATATATATATATATATATATATATATATATATATATATATATATATATATATATATATATATATATATATATATATATATATATATATATATATATATATATATATACCCACGAGCTATTCGAGCGTGTTCTCTTCATTACCCGTGAAGGTTATTGACCTGCCGTTGCGATGCTAACGCTCCCTCTCTCAGCTGTACTCCGCCCTAGAGCGCGTGGTCTACGGGCCGCGTGCGCTCGCGTTTATTTCATAATAAGGATGGTTTGTATGCCTCTTCCTTAGGCCGGGAAGATTTTGTTCAAGATATTGTCGCAACGTGCAAAGACCAAGCAGGACACAAGGCTTCCTTTCGACGTTAAAAGCAAGGTTCTATTCACATACAAAAACAAAGCGCAAGAGCAGACGCGTAACGTCGTCTTCCTCGAAAAATGCCAGAGACTTTTGTGTTTACGGCTAATAACCGTGACATTCGCCTCCCTCTCAAGAAGGCATCGTCCCGATGCTTCATCATCATGGCGGAAGGGTTTGTAGTCACTGGCAGACCACGGGTTCATTCGGACAAATAAGGTTTCATCCGAACCACGTGCACAACTTCTGGAGCATGTCTTCGACGTCTTCAACAATGGGGACTGTCGGGAATCACCTCATAGTCAACATCACTGAGACGACGGAGGACTTTATACGGCCCAAAGTACCGTCTCAAGTGTTTCTCCGAGAGGCCACGACGGCGAACTGGAGTCCAGATCCAAACTTTTTGTCCTGGATCATAGGAGACAGGTCGGTGACGAAGATTATAGCGCCTTGTGTCATACTCCTGGTGGCAACGAATACGTACGTGGGCAAGTTGGCGGGCTTCTTCATCAAACTAAGTTATGTAGTCTGCACTGGTGTCAACGCCATCACTTTCATGTGGCAACATAGCGTCGAGCATGGTTGTGACGTCACGGCCATAGAGAAGACGAAATGGTGTCATGCGTGTTGTCTCTTGCTGTGCCGTATTGTAGGCGAAAGTGACGTAAGGCAGTATCTCGTACCAGTTTTTATGTTCCACATCGACGTACATTCAAAGCTTATCCGCGAGTGTTTTGTTCATCCGTTCCGTCAGACCATTTGTTTGTGGATGGTATGCCGTTGTGCGCCGGTGAGATGTTCCACTTAGATTTAAAACTGTGCGTCATAGCTCGGCTGTGAACGCTTTTTCTCTGTCAGTTATTACTTCAGATGGAGCGCCATGCCTCAGGACTATATTCTCAATGAAAAACTGGGCTGCTTCACTAGCTGTGCCCCGCTCCAAAGCCTTGGTTTCGGCGTAGCGAGTAAGATAGTCTGTGGCTATAATTATCCATTTGCGACCAGCTGCCGAAGTTGGAAATGGTCCTAGAAGATCCATTCCGCCTTGAGCGAATGGAGTTTCCGGTACTTCAATTGGATGGAGGAGCCCTGCTGGTTTGACGGCTGGCACTTTCCTACGTTGGCACTCAAGACAAGTCCAAACGTGCTATTGAACGGTTGCCGTCAGTTTTGGCCAGTAATACTTCTGTCTCACTCGGCATAGCGTTCGTGTGTGGCCTAATTGACCGGATGTTGGTTCGTCATGGCACGCCTCAAGCACTTCTTTTCTGAGTGGTGTTGGGACGACAAGTAAGTAGATGTTGCCGCTCGGAGAAAAGTTCACCTTATAAAGGACCTCGTTGCGCAAACAAAACGATGCTATCCCTCTTACGAAGAGCTTTGGCATAGCAGATGTGCGTCCCTCTGAGAAATCAATAAGGTGTTGCAACTCGGGATCGTCACGTTGCTGCTGTGTGATTGTAGATGTGTTGACTACACCGACAAACGCCGCATCGTCATCATCTTCAGCATTTGCGTCTTCAAATGGGGCGCGAGAAAGGCAATCGGCGTCTGTATGTCGCTTTCCGGATTTATAAACTATAGTCATATCGAATTCTTGAAGCTTGAGGCTCCAGCGCGGCAATTGTCCTGACGGGTCCTTTATGTTCGTCAACCAACAAAGCGAGTGGTGATCGCTGATGACTTTAAACGGGTGGCCGTACAAATATGGACGAAACTTCATGACCGCCCACAACACCGCAAGACACTCTTTTTCAGTGGTAGAGTAATTCTCTTCTATACGGGAGATAGTCCAACTTGCATAAGCAATTACTCGTTCGGCGCCATCTTGCCACTTAACGAGCACAGCGCTTAAGCCGACATTGCTGGCGTCGGTGTGAGCCGCTGTCGGAGCGTCATCGTCGAAGTGACCGAGAACTGGCGGGCTTTGAAGGCGTTCTCGCAGCTCGTTGAACGCTTCCTGCTGCTCTTAACCCCACACAAATGTGACTTCTTCTCGGATGAGTTGTGTTAAAGGTGATGCAATACGCGAAAAATTCTCAATGAAGCGTTGGTTATAGGCGCACAGGCCTAAAAAACGCCGCACTGCCTTTCTGTCTGATGGCGTAGGAAAACTTGCAACAGCGGCTATTTTGTCTGGGTCAGACCGTACACCTTTACTGCTGACAAGGTGTCCCAAGAAAAGGGACACATTGTCCCTTCGAAGCTAAAGTGACATTTTTCTGGCTTAAGTGATAGTCCGGCCGATCGTATCGCTTGAAACACCGCGTGTAGTCGCTTCAAGTGCTCGTCAAATGTCGCTGAAAATACAATTACATCGTCCAAATATACCAGGCACGTTTGCCACTTTAGACCTGACAGGACTGCGTCCATGAGCCGCTGAAACGTTGCCGGTGCTGAGCACAAGCCTAACGGGAGAATTTTAAACTCATAAAGACCATCGGGTGTCACGAATGCTGTTTTTTTTCTCGATCTATTTCATCAACTTCCATTTGCCAATATTCGCTCCGTAAATCCATCGAAGAGAAATACCGGGCATGGCGTAGTCGATCGAGAGAATCGTCTATACGAGGCAGCGGGTAAACGTCCTTTTTCGTAACCTGATTGAGCTTGCGGTAATCAACGCAGAAACGTAAAGTGACATCTTTTTTCTTTTTTTCTTCACCAATACTACCAGTGACGCCCAAGGACTTTTTGACGGCTGAATAACGTCATCCTGAAGCATCTTTCGCACCTGACTTTCTATGGCCTCACGTTCTCGTGGAGCTACTCGGTAGGGGTTCTGCCGTATGGGTCTGGCCGTTTCATCCGTAATTATGCGATGTTTCGTCAACGGCGTTTGGCGAACTCTGGACGCCGAAGAAAAACAGTCCTGGAACTCATTAATAAGCTTCAGAAGGCTTTGCTTCTGTAGTTACGCAGGAGGAGGAGGAGGAGGAAGAAACTTTATTCAGAAAAAAAAAATTGAAATGCAGGCAGTTTGGTCGGGCCCTCAATCCAGGGCTCCGCTGGCACGAGCGGCTCGCTGGACCTGGTCAAGCAAAGCTATTTGGCTCTGCTTGCCCTCGTCCGCAAGCCATGCCTCCCACTGCCTGTGAAACATGTGTGGTTGCTTCGTGATGTGTGGGCTGTCGATGTGTGTGGGCCTCTGGGTGCACTCCCATGTTATGTGGCTGAGTGTTGGTAATTGTGAACACCACGGACAGGTGTCTTTATATCTTGCGGGATATATTCTACTTAGATGGTACAAATTGGGAAATCTATTGGTTTGTATGCGTCTCCAATCCCTGCTTTGCTGGCTATCCAAGTCCTTATGTGGAAGCCCATATTCCTTTCGTTGCTTCCTTTGTTGGAGGAGGATGTCACGCGAATTGGAAAGAGGTTCAACGTCGTGGCCTGCCGTCGCTCGGTTGGTGATGCCTCGAGCTATACGGTCTGCCACGACGTTCCCCTCCAAACCTTCGTGAGCAGGACACCATATAATGTGATGGTCTCCTGTTATGGGCTTATTTAAAAATTTATACGCTATTTTAGGTAGCGTTCCTCGGAGAAACATTCGGCATGCCGCCTGTGAATCGGAGAGCACAACCACTGATTCTCCCCTGATTTCTGCGTTGGATATGGCTATGGCTATTGCTGCCGCCTCTGCCACTCGTGTGAAACAAGTTTTAACCGACGCCATTGTGGTGTGATTTTGTGCTACAATTGCCACTACATGTGACCCTCTGCTCGCTTTACTTACGTCTGTAAAGACGGCTTCTGAGCTATTCTGAAATGCTTTGCGTAAGGAGTCTGCTCTCGCTTTCCTCCTTCCTGCGTGATACGTCGGATGCATATTTCTGGGAATAGGCGCCACAGCTAAATGTGTGCGTTTTTCCGCATCTATTAGCACCGTTTCCTCGTCACAATATTGCGGTCGCAATGTATATCCCATCTTTTCCAGAATTCTTCTCCCATGATAGCTTGAATTGAGCCTTTCCTTTTGAGATAAAAGCACCGCATTCGCATACTCCTCAAAGGTATTGTATATGCCCAATTTCTCTACCCTCTCGGTTTTGGCATTTTCTGGAATCCGAAAAGTCACTTCGCTCCCTCCTACGGCTGCGTTCATGGAAGAAGCGCACTGCATTCAAACTCAAACAACTGCGATAGTTGTTTGAGCTCGTCCACTGTATATCTGTGCGCACGTTTCGTAGCTTCTTTCTGTTTGTTTCGTTGTCAGCAGCGCTCCAAGTGTCGAGCTATGAACGTCGCTAGTTCGCGCTCGTCCTGTGTGTGTTCTCTTTGTGTGTTAATTTGTGCTTGAGTTATGCGCCACTTCGAGCTCCTTGCCGATCATCGACTGACATTAGTTTCTTGATATTGCATTCATGGCTTGGCCTTTGTGATGAAATTCATGTCTTTCTGTTTCCTTGTCGCATTCCCGCTTTCCCGCCACTGTCAGTGCACAAGTGCCTCTATGAGCCTCCCTCTCATAGAGGCACAAGGAGGAGAAAGACGCCTAGGTCCTGCTTCTTTGTTAACCTTGAGGCGCACCTTATTGTCTATGCCATATTTATTTATTTATTTATTTATTTATTTATTTACAAAATACTGCAGGCATGGAGCCCAAGCAGGAATGGTGCAGGCAGTAAGGCAATCAAGCCAAGCATAACACAGCATACAATAATCCAATCATCACACACATACAACAATAAGAAAGGGAAAACAACATGGCACCGAAAGTAAGCAATCAACAAAAAGGATCAGTGGATAATAAAACTGCAAATCATTTTTACATCCTCAGGAAAACATCTGCGTCAATAGAATCTGTCGACAGCAGGGCGGCAAACGGTAAATTGTTCCACTCACAGATTGTGCGCGGGGAAGCTAAGGAAAGCCGACTCCAAATGTTTATTTTTAGGAAACTATAGCTTGCCTGCTTCCCATCGAATGTCTGAGGCCTAAATTGCTCTCTAAACTGTGTGTCTTGCAGGCTGACGACGCGAACGCCGGCCTCTTCCCGGACCACTTGACTCGCAACAAGAGTCTGAAGTCTCTGCACGTGCACGAACCTTTCCTGCACGCGAGAGAAGGCAGGGCCTTCGCTCATGTCGTTTTACACCACGTGACTCTCGAGAAGCTTAATGTAAGGTACAATGTAAACTTCAATTGAAAATATTATTTCAGCTGTGCTCGGCAGAAAGTTTTTTTCCTTCGCGACTTTTTTCTAACGCAGTAATGAAGCGATGGAAATTTGTTCACCGGCAGTAAGGATTAGCAAGTTTAGAATGTATGTAGTCAAATCTACTGTAACCGATGAATAGTCAAGGACACAACTCACGTGGGCCGAAACCACCACAAGCTGCGAGCGCACTGGAAAGGCAAGGAACAATCGTTTGCAGCTTTGAGCCTTTCGCTCCTCTGTTGCGTCACAATTGTGAGAATTTTTCGTTGGGGCGACTGATGCTACACGACCTCTTAACTTGGATCTCCGGGAGGGGGGGGGGGGTATGGGTTCTTTAAGATATCTTACCGCGCAATACCGTCTTGATCGTCGTGCGAAATTATAGCCGTCACGCGATGCTGTGCTCATGCTGCAGGTGAAGGGATCCCCACAACACAGCCCGTGTGCCCTTCTGTCAGCGGCGACTGTAAGCCGGTCATTGCGGCAGCTTACAGTGCGGGAATCCTTCATTGACCCTGTGGACATCGAAAAAATGGCCACCGCGCTGGCGATACCCTGTCAGCTTCCCGAATTCGTTGCAGAAGTGATGGCGCCTCCGCCAATGAGCCGACTACGAAAACTCGCCTTCACAAAGTGTGTGCCTCCTTCCTCGCACCTACAGCGGGCATACGCGAAGCTCATTGGAGGCAAGTTAATTCTTGCCGTTATCGTGCTTTGACTTGATTGCGATTGTCTTACACATTCATGCCATGGCATCAATGAATTAAATTGTACGCTATAGTCTGAAGAAAAACGGAACTGTTCATCGGGGAACTTGACCATAGCGAAGCGAAGTAATATTAGAATTGTAGGGGCAACCACACTGATTGAAGTACGATGTATGTGAGAGACGCGTCGATTCCATGCAAATATCTCTTGGTGAATATCAACTTCAGGGTTTGCAGGTTTGGCTACTTTTTGAGGCCACTGGGAGCAGCAAAACATTTCGGCTGTTTTTCTGCTATTTTCTTCTTGCCTCTATTTCAGGCAAATTGCTGATCCCTCGCAACGTAGCAGGACGGGGCGTTTAAGTATATGTTCTCAAAGCATCACGCCAAAGTGTGCTTCCAGCTATCAAAATTGAATTGAGCGCTGTGAATGAACCTAAATGAATGGCTTAGTTCATTTAGGTTCATTTAGAATGAACCTAAATGAAAGGCCTGACCCACACAGGACGCAATCTTCTCCTGTTTGGCTCTTTCAGAGGAGCCAAACGCGAGGAGGACTCGTTCGAATTGAATTTCTAGTTCGCAGAACCGCTTTTGTTATAAGTTTAATCCCTCTTCACTTGTTTTATTGGCAGCCATTGGTCTCTGCCGAGCCCGGGTTGTTTTATTATGTCTAAAGGCACACCGACTACCGTTTGAAGTCAGCGCATCGCTCCGTCGTCATTCTTAGTCCACGTTTTTTTTTTCTTTTCTTGCGTGAACATGTTTCAAGACGAGAAATTACTATCTCACAAAAATGCATCTATTGCCATAAGTGTGTGCGCTCGAAGGTGCAAGTAGTGTTTATTGACATTTATTCGCATCCTGTTGACGTAGGTGCTCTGGTCGAGCTGCAACTGTCTCAATGCGGCCTGGGTGAAGAGTTCGCGGCGCGGGCAGTGAACAGACTGCTCTCTGACCGGCGGCTCCATGAACTCAACCTGGAAATTAACCCCTTCTCGATCAAAGCGATAATAAGCATGATAGAAGTCCTACGCGTAAGTTATACATGACTATGCATTTTTATCAACACATATAGGAAAAGCTCTAAACCTCTTATACTACTTTTTTTTGCTAATACGTGTGACACATGATGATGAGCCATGATGTTTTACTCCTTTGCTCCTAAAGGTACACGGGATGAAATTTATTTCAGTGAAAAAGCTGTCGAGCCCGTAAACTTCTATCACTACCGGTGACCGTGCACCAGTTACGGAGAAATCGCCCCTGAAAGAGTATCTAAGAGGGTTTTTTTTTGTTTTTTCATGACAGAGAACAAAGTGCACCGATTGCTTTCATTTTGTGGGCTTGGTGGTGCAAGTGGTGTTTTTTTTTACCTTTATTTGCATCCTGCCTACGTTTGTGTCCTACTTGCGCTGAAACTTTCTCAATGAACTTTCTCAATGAAACTTCTCAATGAAGGAGATCTTCAGGCAAAAATTGAATCTGTAAGCATGATCAGTGAACAAGATTAAAAATATAAACTTCAAAAATCTTACACAATGTCGCAGGGCAGTGGTAGGATTAAGAAAGGGTTACTCCACTGGCGGCTCCGCGAAGCCGCCAAAAGCTTTTTAGGAATATTTTAAAGAGAAAACATCTTAGTTCAGCAACAGAAGCGCCCTAGACCAGCAGCCAACCCAGAAAGGCGTTAGGAAAGTGTTCATTTCCCGAACCAGGGTGGATTCTTTCTGAACGGAGTGACATGAATTTGAAAAAAATGTATAGGTACCAATATGGCTTCTATTCTCGGTAACTACAGTCTCAGAATCATTCGTAAAGCTTCTGTGCTTTCTTTCAGCGGAAACCGTGCCTCATGGCCACAAATATATGGAGGCCCTCCAGACAGCAGGCCCGATTGTCAAAACGGGTTTTCAGTAATGCACCTACCTCCACGTGTATATGTTGCTGCTGTATGGCGATCGCAGTACAGACTAAATGAACCAGCACACAAAACATGTTGGGAAAACAGCAAAACCTGTGATTTTGTAACGGCCAAGAATATTTGCACCGTGGTTCACTTGGCGCACTTTAACATTTTAAAGATAGCAATACACTACCTTTATTAACGAAACGTTTCAAAGATAAGTGTGTTAGGTTTCTTTACTTCACTAACTATCATATTGGGTTACGAAGGGTTAGCGTTCACTCTAAAACACCCTTTAGGAGCTGATGGGATTATAGTTCTTCGAGACACCTGTAGCGCGTCAGGCAGAATTCCAGCAAATAACGGAAACTCGCAAATAAAAATAAACGCAATATATTTGAACCTCGTGAGAGAGCGCTCCCTTCCTCGTTTGTTCTCGCCTGACTGACGCAAGTTCTATTCCGAATAATTTTGTTTATTTGGAGTGTACATGCTCAAGGCGTGGCACAGGACATGATGCGTAGTTCTGAAGTGTGATTTTTGTTGCATGGTCCTCACTTCTTTGGCATGAGGAGAATTCGCGACCTATACATAAAAGTATTTAATGGCGGAATCATTTAAACGTTGCCATTCAAAGCCAAAAAAAGAGAACACTTTTTGTTTTCTTCTGCAGTTTCAAAATGGAGGCACTAGAGGGGTAAATCTGTTTTAATTTTGTTACGAGACATTTTGTACATGAATACAGCTCTTTCAAGATCTCCGTTGAAACGGGTCCTTCACATTGCATACTCTAAATCTCCTGCATAATGTAACCACCAAACTCCACTATTTAATAGTAAGTAGTATACTCTTCTTTATTATATCAAATGATGTTTACAACTAACTCAAAATGGCTACCATACCGATGAAAGGATGACGAAAGCATCGACAGAATTTCGCAGTTCGATTACTTTGTTTTTCAATTTTCGATGCAGTACTCGAAATTGCCCGTATATACCTCAATTATCGGAGTGGCCAATACTTATTTTTGCAGAACAGAAATATTCACACCAGTACTGAGGGCTCAATATAACGGGGCTTTATTGGTTACACCACACGGCCCCTGTGGGGTTAACGTGATGGTACTCAGTCGATTTTACCTTTTGCAATGCTATCTTGGTTTGACGCGTATATGCGCCCCCTACGTTGATTTAAGTGGATGTTACCTAAGTGGTAGCCATTATGTTTGACCACGTTTAAAAATAAAAGTTTTAAGCCGATTTCGATCTCGCACCACAGTGGCGTTTGGGCGTGGTAAAACGCCTTTTTCCTACAAAGCAAAAGCAATATACGGGCATAGTAAACGTTTATAAGGAATGTACACTGCGTTAGTGTATATCCTGCCTAGTTTTGTAGTGTAGTAGCGAGCTACAAGCATGAACGCTTATGCAGGTTAAAGGACGCTGAACGTGCTGGTGCTCAATATGACAGCCGAGCATCCGCAGGGACAAGTTTCTTCACTTTTTGACATGATCCGTCAGATCGACGCCTTCCCCCGCCTGCGGCTTCACTGGGTCTATCCTCGGGTGCTGGATTTTCCGAATTGCGTCCTTACGGCCCACACGCCCTCAGTTTCTATGAACCTGGACGAGTACAGAGCAGAGGACGCGGCCGAAGCACTGGGTGCCATTGTCCGCAGTGGCAACCTCGACTACGTCTCACTTGAATGCAGTGCGAAGACGCGGCAACCCGTGCTTAAAAAAATTGGCCGACACTCTCGCAAGCACCTAGTCTCTTAAGAAAGTACCGCTCAATTCTTACCTCCTTGTTAGGTCGGGGCGTGCATACCCTTAATGCTGCAAAACGCACGAATCATTATGCAAAAAAAATATAGGCTGAGGAAAATGCAAACCATTCGTTCCTTGTACTGAGGGTATATTTATTGAGTAAAAACAGCGAATAATTTGTCGCACGCCGTAATAGGTAAAGCAATCAGTAAATGCTTAAAGCTGCCACCAGAGTTCAATTAGGCTTCATATTGTTAGATTAGTTATATTTTGTTCGTGGTATATCTAATGGCTCTGGTTGCGGGATTGTGATATTTTTGTAGGTGTGAAATATCGAATGACCGAGGCTTCTCGTTCTTGCGTAAATAACTGAGGACCTCTGACACTCAGAGCTGTGACACTTAGAACTTTTTAAAATTAAGAACGATCCAGTGAAACTGTAGAAGTAACTAATGCGTTTGATCAGCTAAAATGAACACAAGTTTTGAAATCAAAT
Source organism: Rhipicephalus microplus (assembly GCF_043290135.1). NCBI lineage: Eukaryota > Metazoa > Arthropoda > Arachnida > Ixodida > Ixodidae > Rhipicephalus > Rhipicephalus microplus. The sequence goes on from NC_134708.1 coordinate 98,967,012, forward strand.
CATTTTACTTCGCTAGTAACTACCCTTGGTTATTTGGCTGGGGCTTCTACGATTGATTTTAATGAAGGGCATAGAGTTTGTCAATTATTTAAGGGTTCTGATTGCCTAAGTGATGTAGATAACACGTGGTCATAGGAAAGATCAGCAATATTCTTGTCACAAGAAATTTAAAATAGGAAAGATTTTCTTGCGAAAATGAGTCGTAATGACACAGACGTATGCATGTAATAGATGACAGTATACGTAAAATTTGTATTCATGAACGAGGTAATGGTAAAACCACTGCGATTGCTTTCTGTGCGTTATCTTAATCTATAGGCGCAATGAACTCTCGTGTCTACCATAACCTTTACTTTGCAATAAATACATGAATCGGTGGTGAGTTTGTAGTGCTATAAACTATACATCAAAGGGCCCAAACACCTCTAACATTTTTTGAAATAATTTAAATACACACGCGCATTGTGTACGCTATGAAGCCGTGATTAACGATTCAATAGACACGTGACAGCGCTACGACCTCAGGTTCACCACTAATTTATGGACACGATATCTCCTTCTTTCCTGGTCTTTGAGGCCTTCGCGGGACGCTGAGAACTTGAATCTCCGACGCGCAGCACAAATATGCAGTGATTGGTCGAACAAAAGCCTAGGACTTCCGGTTAGTCAGCAAGCAGCTGTCCGCACTGCCTGTTCTTGTTCGTCATGTTTTCCGTGCGCGTGCACGCTCTTGTGCATCGGCTACTGAAGCCCTTACACAGGATCTGTAATGGCATGATTCGCAAAACCACGGGCCGGCATGGCAATAGAGGTTCGCTGAGAGAGTGAAAAGACTCAGTGAAATGAGTATACACCCCACACTCCTGCAGCGGGCCGTAGGAGTAAGTGGAGTGGATGAAGCTGGTTAGTCCCCGATCCTTTGAACCATGGTATTCGCCTGTTGTCCTTGGGAAGAAAAAAATTAGACTTCATGATTCAGCATTAATTACCGGATTCTCAACGCCGTCACAAAAGGGGATGTTTATCCGCTTCTAAGAATAAATGACAGCCTGGATAGGCTATGAAATCCCCGATACTTCTCCTTGGTGGATTTTAAAAGTGGATAGTGACAGATGGAAACTGAAGAAAGAGGTCGCGAAAAGGCAGCGTTTTTGACACTTGATGTTTTATGCGAATCCAAGGTACTTCCCTTTGGTCTTCATTAGCACGTGCCTCATGCCCCAACGTATAATCGAGACAGTGCTTTCCGGTCTGAAATGGCAGTCGTGCATGGTTTGACGATGTTGCAGTCTTCTCTGCAACCTTCGACGAACATTTGGAAAGCTCCGAACTGTGTTCACTGCTATCAAGTTAGTGGGCTTGACGAGAAAATTGCAATATTGCCTCGTCGGCTTCCGTGAGCTTCTTTTTTTCTGCCATCTCATGAGTGCAGAAGGTGTCCGCCCAGAACTCGAAGAAAGAAAGAAAAAGAGGCTATAGCGAAATTTCCGAAGCCAACGGACAACTCGAAAGCTCTTAGGTAATTTTGAGGTCTCTGCACCCATTTGTTTTCGCGAATCGTGAAACCGCTAATGCGACTGACCAAACAAGACATGATTTTCATATTGCTTGATGACAAGAGGGTGCTTTCAATCAACTATGGAGGCGTCTTCAAAGCCATGCCGTTCTGGTGTATTTTGACGAAAGAGCGGGAACAGGTATCCACATGAATGCAAGCTATTTAGGTCTTGTGGACAGACTCATCGAACGGCAAAACGGACAAGAACGAGTCATTCCGTATGAGATGTTGCACTCTTTGAAAAGCGGAGGTGAACTACTCGGCGACCGAGAAAGAATGCCTTGCCGTGACATGGGCTACCAGCAAGTTTCGAACATAGTTATGTGATAGGCCTTTTCGAGTTGTAAGCGACCACCGTTCACTATGCTGGCTGGCTAATCTCGAGGGCCTATGTAGACAACTTGCAAGATGTAACATGCGATCATGGTTGTCTATAAGTCCGGGCGTAAGCACAGTGATGCAGATTGCTTACACGTGGTCTGATTCAACCCACTGTTTCCCTATCTATTTAATACGTAGAAGATACTGCTTACTTGGGAGGTGTGATAATGTCCAAGATGGCACATCATCAGCAATCCTACCCTGCCATCCCTGTTGATCAAGTACCTACAGGGGCCGTCTGTCAATGTTACATCAACTTTCGCCGACGGTTTGTCAGCATTCGTCCCTGGAAACAACGTCATGCGTAACTCTGACAATAATACAGCGTCATTCCTGCTTGTTGCCCCTTCGATTGTGCGACCAGAGATTTTTTAGGCTTGCCAGGGCAATCCATCAGCAGGACACGCTGAAGTACGCCCGAGGTTAGCATGAACTCGCACTAAATGCTACTGGCCGAAGTTGCTCAGCACCGTACGACACTGTCAGAACTTGCCGGAACAGCAGAAGACGTAAAACCATACCATTAGAGCCATTACACCTCCTTCAACTGATAGAAGCACCAGAGGCCCATTAAGCCCATTAGTAATAGAAATACGCTATACTGGGGCCATTTACTACGTCGCCGTTAGGGAGAAGGTAGATAATAGTTGCAACTGACTACTTAACCCGTTATGTTGAAACCACGTCTATTGTTCGAGGATCAGCTGTTGAAGAAGCCGATATTTTAGTCTTCCACATCGTACGGCGGCATGGAGCTCTAAGAGTGTTGATGACGGGCCGAGAAACTGTATTTACGGCCGATCGTAAGAAGTAAATCATAAAATTTACGCACGAGCGTCATAAGAAATGACGGAATATCGTCCACAAGTGAGTCGCTTGCGGACGATATTACGACTTACCGAATTACTGAACAGAACGCCCGCTGATATGTTGTTGATGACGTGGATATAGAGCACCGTAAATGAAAAAGTATTATGAAAAGCACCATTCACCTAGAGCATCGTGATACAAGAGACAACGCGGATGACGGCATTGCAACTTGTTTTTCGCCGGATGGTCAGCACACATTTAGGTGCAATGCAATGGGTAACATTAACGAGACTTCAAAGAATGACTACGATTTCGGCAACTACTTACGAAGAGCAGAAGAAGCACAAAAGTTGGCGTGAAATTGTATTCACCAAGAGCAGAAAACCGACAGGCACTGACGCAAGCTGCGCAAAGGGACGTTCTGTACGCATCGGGAGACAGAGAAAGGGCATGGGTTTCCGCATGGATGCGTGACCTATCGGAAAAACTGCTTCACCACTCTTTCGGTCCCTTACAAAGTGCTCCACCGCCTTGGCTTGACGTGGCACAAGATATTTCATCATGATGGCGGTATCGCACGGAAAATGCATGTCGTCAGGATGAAACCGTATTACGACAGGCAATGAACCATTGAGGACACAACGCTGTTCGACCCTAACTGCATTCACTAAGTGGTGTTATAAACACTCACCTAGCAACTAGTTTGTTGCTAGTATCGGAACGATGTACTCGGGAAACTGGAGCAATGACACCATGTTATTTCAAGTTACGCACGCTCTCTGACTCTTATGCCCTGCGAACGACTTACGATGGGTATGTCTGCGGGACACAGCTACGCACAACCCGTGCGAGACACAAAAGGTGGAAAAACAAATTGGCACCTTATCTGCATGTATCTGCATGTAACAAAACGTTTATTTGATGTTCTGCGCTAGAAAAATGGTGAATGGTATTCTAGAGGGGCTGCGTAAAAGTGCCTCGAGCGTGCAGCGGAGGCGAACGAGGGCACCAAGTCACGTCACACGTGAAACATGAGCGCAATCTGGCAGTTATCTTCGAAAACGAAATGCGTGGCTCTAATACGGGCGTGCGCGCCCGTCTCAAAGGTGTAAAGTGTAGAACGCAAGGCGACGGGAAGGTTCTACCACCGTGTTGTCTTAGCAAAGCATTGGAAACACTTCCCTTTTCGTGCAATGGTTGGATGGTACGCGTGATAAACGCTACGGTCCTTAGAATAACTTATGTACGCATTTTCTTGTAAAAGACGCACATACAGAATATATACGAGTTGTTATGGTTTAGACATGCGTGATAATTGCTTTTTAATTGACCATCGCACAAGTACGAATGCTGAAACTTGAGCAACATTGGTGGGCGCTGCGAATGGGGTCAGCCGTTTAAAGTGACCGGTGTCGCTAAGAGTGGACAAACAGACAAATGGATAGATAGAAAGACAGACACAGACAAAAATTTTTGCTTTGATGGCCCCAAAAAAGACTTTCGTCTTTAAGAGAAGTTTGTTTTCTGGACTGGAGGGAGACTACGTCGCTCAATTTGTTTATCATTCTCGGGCACAGGTTTGACCTACATACATTGGTTTATTAAGTGTGCTTTGGAAATGTGCGTTCCTATATTCAAAAGAACCCAGTTTAAAGGGCACGCATTTTAGTTCAACTAGACAGTACATCCGCATTCCACATAAATTATACCTTAACATAAAAATGCAAACAAGCTTTCTTGTTTTTTTTTTTGAATCTGTACCAAAATAAATGTTTGGATGGCCTTCGAAAACATCCGTACAACAAAGAAGTAATATGATCGCTGACGCATGTAAAAGCAGTATGCCATGAAAGTAAGAACCACGTATTTTAAGCTGGAATCGCTACATGCAAAACTGATTCGACAAGCATTAACGAATGCGTAAGAGGTGCCTGATGATATAGGTGCTCGACGTAACTGATGTAAGAACGCATCGTACGTATGGTAATGCTACACACTGCTTCCGCAACAAGTCGCATAGTGGATCATAGCACAAAAAACTTGATTCCGTTTGTGGGCTTTATCAGCTACATGGAAGAAAGTGCATAAAAACAGTGAAACACTCGGTTAAACACCAATTTCATGCAGTTTTGCAAGCACTAGCTGTAACCTTATTTCTGAGGAGCGCATTGTGATTAGAGTGACACTGCATTTCGTAGTATAGCCGTGTAGTGGCATCCAAATTAACATATCTTTTAGGTAAGTGTTAATTTAAAAGAGCTCTTCATTAGAAGTGAGAAATAAGCTTTCTTCCAGAGCGTAATATTACGACCGTACGTACAAAAGTCTCCATGTTTACTTGAGGGCTGCTGTGTAGATGATAATTTATACATTCTCATTTCACCATCGCTGCAGCTTATTGAAGGCCGTACGACTCTATAACGATGTAGGGTATGTGTGCATCGCAAAGCATCCGCATCACTCAGAAAAAAACTACGCACATTACCAGGGTTTCTCTGGACCAAAATAGCCATAACATTGTTTTGCTTACGCAGGAATTTGCTGCTGACAGCTTTGCTGCAATGGTGAAGCAATGAACGCGATAGCAACAAATTTGAAGGTGACACAAAAAAATTGCAAGCAGATCGAAACATGCCCCGCATTTCTGACGCACGATTGACGTGCGAAACATACTCACTAGGACATATTGCTACGGCGTACCACAAATGAACATTGTAGAAAAGAGGACGATGTTTAGGGTGAGCTCGCGCAGATCGGGCTCCATATTGTATGCCTGCCTGTTTACCAAAAGTAAAGGCATTTTTCATACGCCTTCTCCCCGTAACATTTTGGCGGAGAGTGCGGGTCTTCCCACAGTCAACACCACGACGATTCTACGCTGCGGACGTTCCTTGGCTGCCTGTGCGATGCCTGATCAAAACGAACACGAGGATTCTTCGGAGACTACCCCAACCGTGCTTCGTCCAACTACGCAGCAACCAACAGCACCGCATCCAGCTGCGACTAACCGCACCGTCGTCCTGACTCAACCGCGTGACCCAGGCGCCTTTTCGGGCAGTGACAGTACTGACGTGGAGGAATGGCTTCAGCTGTACGAAAAGGTGAGCGCTCTTTACAACAGGGATCCGACGCTCATGTTGACCAATATTATTTTCTACCTTTATGGCACAGCTAAAGTTTGGTTTTCCAACCACGAGGAAGATATCACGAGTTGGGACTTCTGTAAGCAGAAACTCGTCGATCTCTTCGGCAAGCCCATCGGGCGTCGTCGTGCTGCGCAGAAAGAACTAGCGTCCCGACTCCAGTCCGGCACAGAGTCGTACGTCACATACATACAACATGTGCTCGCCCTCTGCCGGAAGGTAGATGACAAGATGCCAGAATCTGAAAATGTCGCGCACATCCTCAAAGGAACCGCCGATGACGCCTTTAATCTCCTCGTATTTCGAAACTCATCGACCATAGACGACGTTATTAATGAATGCCAACGCTTCGAAGACGCGAAAAGTCGCCGTATCACTCCACACTTTTCGCGTCTTCCCAACACGGCTGCAACATCAACCTGCGAGGACGCCCGTTTGGCACCAGCCCCTGCTGCTTCCGACAATATCGTGCGCATCGTGCGCCACGAAATCGAGGCAGCATCTCCCCTGTCTGACCAAGTCCAGGACCCTGACGATTCTTGCGCCACGATTTCTTTAATCAAGAGTGTCGTACGCCAGGAACTGGCCAACGCCGGACTTCAGACGCTATGCCCCGTTAACCGACCTGACTACCGACTGCCCAGTACACCTAATATGTCCCGCGGACCGAACAACCGCCCACGTTACCGGAACCCGGCAGAATGGCGAACTTCCAATGACAGGCCGATCTGCTTCAACTGTGGACGAGTGGGCCATATTTCACGTCATTACCGCTCTTCCTGGGGTTGGCAGCCATGGTCGCATTATGCCAACACTCGACGCCCACCTTCCGGCTCTCGGATGCCGATATACACGGCACAAGATGATGCTTCGCCATCCAGGCCCGCCCAACCAAGCCGCTCCCCGTCGCCCTCTGGACGCATGTCCCGCTCAACTAACCGACATCGCTCCCCCTCACCCTCCTACCACCAGTCCTCGGGAAAACTGACGGGCGCAGCTCCTAGAGGTGAGCCTGCTTCGACAACCCGACCCAAAATTCCTCTACACATGATACCCGCACACAACAACTTGATGAAAGTAAATGTTGACGGTACTTCTGTGGCAGCACTCATTGACACCGGCGCTCACATATCAGTCATGAACTCCAGCCTTTGTGCTCGACTCAAGAAAGTGCTCACTCCTGCTCCGATCACTCTTGTCCGAGAAGCTGATGGTGCAACACCAGCGGTCACCGGGATGTGTGCCGCCCGTGTCACTGTTGCTGGACGTCATACCACTGTTCTGTTTCACGTACCGGACCACTGCCCACATGACATCATATTGGGACTCGATTTTCTGTCGGAGCATTCCGCCCTAATTGACTGTTCTGCTGGTGTTGTTCAGCTTGTCCTACCACACGCCATTGACCCTCCTGATCCTGCGCCGCCAAAGCTATGCTCCACCGACTTTGTTCGCCTATCTTGTCGAGCTGTGACGTATATCGACGTCTCTTCTGATCCACCTGTGGCTGACGGCGATTATGTCATTTTGCCTAATCCTCCAGTACTCTGTTCGCTCAATGTTGCGTTCCCCCACACCATCATCATAACGAAGAATACCGTGGCATGTGTCCCTATTGTGAACTTTGGACTTTGCTCTGAAGTGCTGCCACGAGGAATATCCCTTGCAACCCTTGCCCCGGCCGGCGACTACCACATATCGGCCTTAACAGAGGATACACCGTCATCTGCAAGTATTCAGTCGCGCAGTACACTAGACTGCATAACTGGAATGATTGCCTCTGATCTCCCGGCCGAGCATGTGTCTGCGCTTCGTGGCATTCTTGCGTCGTATCAAGACGTCTTTGATCTCTGCGACCGACCCCTAGGTCAAACGACCGTCGTAAATCATCGGATCAACACCGGTGATGCAAATCCAGTACACCGGCAACCCTATCAAGTTTCCTCCACCGAGCGCTACGTGATCCAGCAAGAAGTCGACAAGATGCTTGCCCGAGACATCATTGAACCTTCAAGTCCTTGGGCTTCGCCCGTTGTGCTTGTGAGAAAGAAGGATAACAGCTGGCGCTTCTGTGTCGACTACAGAAATCTTAACAAGGTTACAAAAATGACGTGTATCCTCTGCCGCGGATAGACGACGCTCTTGACTGCCTTTATGGAGCAAATTATTTCTCTTCCATCGACCTTCGTTCCGGGTACTGGCAGATATCAATTGATGATCTGGACCGTGAAAAGACGGTATTTATAACTCCCGACGGGCTCTATCAGTTCAAAGTAATGCCGTTCGGGTTATGCAGTGCCCCGGCTACATTCGAACGAATGATGGACGCTCTTCTTCACGGTTTCAAGTGGTCAATCTGCTTATGCCACCTTGATAACGTCATTGTTTTTTCGCCAACTTTCGAAACTCGCCTCGAGCGTCTCTCAACAATTCTTTCGGTTTTCCGCAAAGCAGGTCTCCAACTAAACTCGTCGAAATGTCACTTCGGCCGCCGGCAGCTCACTGTCCTTGGACACCTTGTCGATTCTTTTGGTGTTCGTCCCGATCCTGAGAAAATCCGTGCCGTCAAAGATTTCCCTGTGCCGACCTCTGCGAACGATGTTCGAAGCTTTGTGGGCCTTTGTTCTTACTTTCGTAGATTTGTGCGGAATTTTGCTGACGTCGCACGAGCGCTCACGGAACTACTAAAAAATGTGACTTTTGTGTGGGGACCTGAACAAATCAGAGCATTCGTTGAACTTACGAGTAGACTTACGACGCCACCAATTCTCGGCCACTTTGATATATGCGCTCCAACGGAAGTGCGTACCGACGCCAGCGGCCACGGAATCGGAGCCGTTTTGGCTCAACGACAGCATGGCTGCGAGCGCGTTATTGCATACGCTAGCCGTCTTTTATCGCCAGCAGAGCGAAATTACTCCATCACAGAACGTGAATGCCTCGCACTCGTCTGGGCAGTGGTTAAATGTCGGCCGTATTTGTATGGATGCCCGTTCACGGTTGTCAGTGATCACAACGCCTTATGCTGGTTGTCGTCCTTAAAAGATCCTAGTGGACGTCTCGGCCGGTGGGCTCTACGGCTACAGGAATATTCCTACACGGTTGTCTACAAATCAGGTCGCCACCATGAGGATGCTGATTGCTTGTCGCGTCATCCAGTAGACCCAGCAGACCTTTCTGAGAGCGATGAGTCTACTTGCGTTTTGGCACTTTCCACGTTTAGCAACATCGGAGATCAGCAACGCTGTGATCCTCACCTCAGAGATATAATCCTTTGGCTTAGTGGTCCCACAACTCCTCCGTCTCTCCGTATGTTCCTGCTCCAAGATGGCGTCTTATATCGCTACAGCATGCATCCTGACGGACCTGAGCAGCTGTTGGTCATCCCACAACATATGCGTCAGACTGTCCTTGCACAGTTGCATGATATTCCGACAGCTGGTCACCTGGGAGTTTCAAGAACTTATGACCGCGTTCGAAGTCGCTTCTTTTGGCCCGGTATTTACCGATCCGTCTGCCGTTACGTCGCCTCATGCATATCTTGTCAACACCGCACAAAACCAGCAACCCTTAAAGCGGGATGCCTTCAACCCATTCAGATCCCATCCGAACCATTATATAGGGTAGGTGTTGACTTACTAGGACCGTTTCCTTTATCGGCCAGCGGAAACAAGTGGATAGCAGTCGTTACGGATTACACCACTCGGTATGCCATCACACAGGCCCTTCCTACCAGTTGTGCGACCAACGTCGCTGACTTTCTTCTAGAAGACGTCATATTACACCACGGCGCTCCTCGGCAACTGCTTACCGACCGGTGTCGCTACTTTTTATCACAAGTTATCCAAGACATATTGCACTCTTGCGCTACAAAGCAGAAGTTCACAACGGCGTATCATCCTCAAACCAACGGGCTCACGGAGCGGCTAAATAGAACCATCACGGACATGCTCGCCATGTACGTTTCTTCCGACCATCGTGACTGGGACTCCGCCCTTCAAATTGTAACATTTGCCTGTAATACGTCTCGGCATGATACTGCAGGTTTCTCGCCATTTTTCCTCCTGTACGGACGAGAACCTACGTTGCCTTTCGACACGCATCTTCCTGCCGTTGGCCACACGTCAGAATATGCCCGCGATGTGATTTCTAGAGCTCTAGAGGCACGTGAGATTGCTCGCCAGCGTCTGAGCGATTCGCAGGAACGACAACGACAGGTCTACAACGCGTGCCATCGTGATGTCCACTTCAGTCAAGGTGACACAGTTCTTCTCTGGACGCCGTCGCGGCGAGTTGGCCTGTGCAAAAAGCTGACTTCACCGTACTCGGGTCCGTACCGTGTGGTGCGCCAAGTCACCGACGTGACATATGAAATTGAACCTCTTAACGCCACCAGCGCGCGATCGTGTTCTGACGTTGTTCACGTCACTCGGCTGAAACGATATTACTCAGACCAACCAAGCACCGAGACGGTGACTTCGCCGCCGGGGGTGATGCTACGGGGTACCACAAATGAACATTGTAGAAAAGAGGACGATGTTTAGGGCGAGCTCGTGCAGATCGGGCTCCATTTTGTATGCCTGCCTGTTTACCAAAAGTAAAGGCATTTTTCAGACGCCTTCTCCCCGTAAAAATATGAACGCGAATAAGGGGCTCAGTTGTTACTTTGCCGTGTCTGAATAGTGCGCCTTTTCACAAACGGAGTTTGTGAAAAGAGTGCAATGACTTTTGTGCAAGCGGTAAGTACTACAGAATCGTTCCTGAAAGCTCAAGGCGCACGATTGTCTTGCCAAAGTGAGATAAGTCAGCGCATTAGTGATCGGCCACCCGGCCGCCTCTCCACGGGGCAAAGTACGCGTGGGAGATGAGAGCGCGCTCCGCCGCGTCGGGATGATCTGGGGACGCACAGTCATTGCGCAATCTCGCTGGTAATGCTAAAAACAGGACAGTTCCTCCCGAGATGCCCTCGCCAGCGGTAAGTGGTAAACATAAATAACTTGCCGTTTACACGTTGAAGCAGGTACTCCTTTTTGGCTCAGTGGTTAACGCCTCGCACTCACAAGTAAGAGGTTGAACGTCCAATTCCGCGCGCCGAAGTCCTTTTCTAGATTACTTTTCTTTCTGACATGTATGAATACCCATACATTATGGGAGTGGCAGCCACGAGCCTGCCAATGACAGAAGAAAGAGGAGGACGGTGATCGGGGGTGCGCTGAGTGGCACGTGACAGGTGCTGGCAGCGGGAAATTCCTTTATGTAAATATTTGTATGCATTACATTAACCACCACACTTTCCTAGGCTATCGGTAATCTATCTGTTATACCTCCATTATTCCAAATGTGAACAGTGATTTTTAAAACCACTCGATTATTGGCCAATCACCCATAGTGGGTATGCGCCACTAACAATAGGTGAACAACAACAACAACATTATCGGAGAAAAAGATTTTTAGTAGCCCCATTACAAAAGCTCGGAATACAAGTAAATTTACCAGTAATTTTATCACTTGGCGGAACTTCATTTGGTCACTGCCACAGGGATGTATGCTCCGCTGTGTTTGATTACATCAACGCAACTAAAAGATTACCATGCTAGTGAACCACTACCTTTTCAGATCTTTAGTTTATGATTCGTAGTTATGTCTTTCAAAAACAAAAGATGGTTTGACCGCTTGCTCAGCACACATTTTTGTTTTTTGGTAGTAGTATTTTAAGCTACTTTTTCAGATTGGCTTCCTTTTCAGTTTAGTTTCATTTAAGTATCCTGCCGCCCGGTTCTTGGCCCATCCCCCTTTGTGGGTAAGCGCCATCCATCAAAGGTCATCAGCATCAGCATCAACAGTTGCGGTCCGCTGCCAGCATATGCACTTCTTAAGATCTTGTGTTAGCAGAATAATGCACTTTCGCACAAAGATAGCTAGCTACACATGCATTACATAAAAAGAACTGAAGTCGTGAGCGTACAAACAAAAATGAATTTATTGGTCTTCAACGTTTGTCGATATAAATAAATCGCCACTAGTGAATTCTTTATAAATAAAAATACAAATGCACCTAAGTTAATGGCTGTAGTACCAGTTACACAGAGGCCGAAAATTTACTCATGCGAAAAAATTCAGTTCTCCGGAGCATGATGGTTGCCGACAGAAAATACAGAATCTCCAAGTAAGTCATTTTGAGAAAGACGCAGACACTACGTAAAGATTCACCTGCATGTCCTGTCGACGTGTAAAAAAGACAAAAAAACTTTATTGATGTAAAGTACACTAGAAGAAAAACTTGAAAGGTAAAGTGAGGTTATACTTAATTTGTTCGAAAGGTTCAACATTATAATGTTGCAATCACCTGACAGAGAAGTTTTTGGTTTCTTTAAAAGATAACGCCTCTGTGCACACGTATTAGGAAAATATTTTGCCATTCCTTTCCCCGCCCCCTACCTTCTCAGATTTTCTTGCTCGTTCGCAAATTTCGTATGTTTTGGAGCCAATGGAATTACTTTCTTAGGGCTTGTACACACACTACCTGCACAGACGCAACGTATGTGGCGGGGCACCTGCTACAGGTTTGCAAGTTTCTCACCACGTACGTGTCTCTTGCTGGTGTCCCGCCAAGCCTGCCACGCACACACGTGTTTAACCGAAGCACGAAAGAGTGAATCGGTGATACTCGTTTACCCTCGGCTTGCGCGTGACAGGTGTTCCAAAAGATGCGGTCCGGCTATGGGAGTAGCGCGTGTACAGGCCCTTATGTACTTACGCATTACGAAGTGTAGCTTCCATGAATTACATGAGAAACTCTTATCCTTTTCTGGCTTGTGCCGTCATTCATTTTTTCATTCGAGGAGAAAAACTTCTCTGTGATCTGAAAATACCTACAAACTGTCATCGTGCGTGTCAGAGCGTTCACTCTGTTAACAGTGCACACGCTACAAAATGCAGGCATTCATCAACAAAGCCGTCCACTTCGTCAATGGCTCAATGGACAAGACAGACGCCCTGGCATTCGAGACCTTGCAACACTGTCACTCGGTGCCACTAAGCATACGCACATTTGGCGACATTTCCCTGGAGGAAGCACTCGAGAAGATCGCTGAGGCACGCGAGAGGCTCGCCTTGAACTACTTCTTCCTCGTGGGCGTCGCGAAAGCTAAGATGGTATGCCGTCAAAATCGCAAGACAAAGAAGAAAATTACTTTGCTCGACAATATTGGACGTGCCATGCAGGCGCGCATCTGCTCCTATCTCAGCTTGACCGATGTTGTGGACATATGAGGGACGGCACTCTTATGTGTGTGTGTGTGTGTGTGTGTTATTGTGCGTCAGCCCTCTAATAAAGTGACAACGACTTTACCGAAAGTCAGCGCACACATAACATTCAAGCCCTATCAAATCATTTTTTTACTGCCACACCAAAAACCGTCACAGTGCGCAAGCGTTTTTTAGTTTGCTATTGTTTCATCAAACGAGTATCATTTTCGAAAGATATTTATTGTTGACTCATAGTGTTGCATTCTCTAGGACATTTAGCCATGTTACAATTCCATGTTTATGCACATCATGCGAATCGGCTGTAAATGTGAACTTTTTACATTCTTTGTGGCAGCACATTCAATCATATTATTTGCTTTATTTCAGTAATGCTGTGTGCCATTATATTTACCGTGTGACGCCAGAAATACGGGGCACATAGCTTCAGTTTATTCATCGCGACATGTGTACACAACGTTAGACACAGGCTTTTTGAAACGACTTTTCTTTAGACAATGCTAAGCTGCTTCGACTTATACTATGACAAATTATGTGACAGTTGTTCTAGTATTAGCAAACGCCTTGAAATTTTTATTGGTACTTTTGATCTGTTTTGCTGTCACTATACTATGTTTTTGTTTTAGCCACCCCTGACAGCTTCAAAATATTAATTTGTTCATTAGAAATGGGCCTGTACCTCGCCTTCCTACACGATGACAAGTTATCGTGCCTCACGCTTCTCTACCTTGCATTCGAGGTGTATATGCTTCCGTAGCGGTAAGACCCAAACATTGCTGCAAGGCTGCTGTCTCGCAGAATTTCTCTGGTGTCTGAACATGCGTACTATACTGAGGAATACTGCTTGTTACGTGTGAAAGATTAAAGCTATTTTTAGGAGAAGCATTGTTTGTTGGCTCAGTACATTTTATTTCGGAATTGGCTTAGTTTTTGTCTTCCAGGTAAGTGAATGATGCTGAATCAGAGCATGTGTTTTAAAATTACCTCCATTACCTAAAAAGGTGTCTTTAGAGCACAGATTTTCAAGCCAACGCTTTTTAACTATTTACAGCGAAAAGTATTCTGTATACTATGCAGACAGCATTATGTATTGTGCACATGGAAGTATTCCGTATTCTGTAAACAAATGTAATACAGATATAGAAGTACATGCACTGGAAGAATAAAATACGGATACTGAAATACGCTTGTCTTTGACGTAGCGGTATATTTTGGTGACAGATTTCAATGAGATGGAATGGAGTTGTAGGAACAGACACTAATATCCTTCTTTTTTATTTCGGGGACGAGGGTGAACAGAAAGTGTAACTATGAAATCGCAGCTTACCGCAGGCTATGACAGTGAAGAATATAACAATATATTGACAATTATTAGAGCTTATTACACTGAAGAATATGGCAGTATATTGACGATTACCAGTAAACCACATTGCTTGATTCACTATTGAATTCGAGTGACTGTGGAGAAAGCATATAATAAGTTTACCTAAACCTTCTTTACTAAGAAAGCTCTTCCTTTAACTGCAGTTCGCGAACAAAGGCTTCTCACGTATACTGTGTGCTAGACAGCGTTGATTCAGCTTTTAAACAAGACTCGTGAATTCGCCACAGAGCAGGCTTTCGAGAGAAGTTTAGGGCTGCTGACCAACCTCGAAAGATAATGACACTGTCAGCGAAACAGACAATAATCCATTGTGGTTATGCTGACAGCGACGTGGAGTAATTTGTCACAAGAAGGATTCTGTGCGAATGGAGAACACTTCGCGGCCCTCACCATGTCGGAGACCAGTGGTGCGCATTTGCTTGATTTAGGACAAATAAGTCTTGGTGCATTTTCAAACACGTCAGATCATTGCTGACAAAAAGAGTTATGGGATACTCATGTTCGGCGCAGTATCTCGATACAATCGATAAATACATCGTAAACGTACCTCAATACTAAGATGCAGAGAGACATTTTGGTTCCTATGAGTACCGAAATACAGGTACCCAAAAGGATTTACAAGATACTATTTGTCACTCTCGTAGCACAATAACACCGAGAGGAATCTTTCATCTTTCCGGGATGATGGCAGTATTCCGTTGTAAAATAGTTCTCTTCCGACTGTAGTAGTGAATGGCCAGGATAACTAAATGTCCTTTCGGCTGCAACAGTGCTCTGCAAGCCGATGGCACCGAGTTCTAGGCTGCACGCATCGCGTTTGATTTCTGTATTGTTGAAGCATTCGAAATGAAAAAAAAAAAATTCTCCACCGTGTCGGGAGGCGTTCTTGCAGTCATTGAAATATTTGGTTTGCGCTGATTTTCACTTGCATTCCATGTATTGCTTCGTGAAGTGTGTGAGTGACTCGGTGTTCAAGGAAGCTGAACTCGCAATGACTCTATACTGGATACAGAGGCCGACAAATAGGCTTGTGACCTTCCAGTCGGTGGGTGGCGGAAAGGCAGTGGTGCCAGCTATTTTCTGCGGGTTGGCGGAACTCTGGACTTGAAAATGGCATGGCCCAATAAGAAATACTTTTCGCACACGCACCGGCGATTCTTTGGTGCGAGGATGAGTAAGGAGGCCTTTGTTGCAAATAAATGAAGAATAATGGAGTGCCCAGCTTATGTTCATTTTGTTTGCTGGACTCAAAATTATGATATCCTTAACCTCGGTTTGTTCTCTGAATCACAATGCTTTCTTCTTGTCTCTTAAGTTACATCTATCATTTTCCTGTTCATCGCTCACTGCGTCATATTCAATTTTAGTTGAACCCTCTTTGTAAGCATCCAACTTTCTACTCCGTAGGTGAGTATAACGGCAAGATGCAGCTGTTATTACCTTCCTCTTGAGAGCTGGCGGTAGCTTACGGTTCATGATTCTAGAATGCTTGCCGATAGTGGTGCATCCCACTATTAATATTCTGGTTGTTTCACTCTCATGGTTACGCTCCATGGTTACTATTTGTCCCAAGTAGACATATTTCTGTACAACTTCCAGTGTCTTGCCCCTTATCGTAAAGCCTTGTTTTCTGCCGGGACTGCTGCATATTACTTTAGTTTTACGCATATTAATTTTTAGACATGATTCTCTGCTTTCTTTGTCCAGTTCGGTAATCATGAGCTGTAATTCAGCCCTTGAGTTACTCAAGTCAACGTCATCAGCGAATTGCAAGTTGCTAAGATAATTTCAATTGACAGTTATCCCTATCTCTTTCCTAGATAGAGCCCCAAAGACCTTCTGTAAACAAGCGGCGAGTAGAATTAGAGAGATCGTGTCTCCCTGCCTTACCACCTTCTTTATTCGAGTTCGGTCGCTTTCTTTTTAGAGAGCTATGATCGTAGCTCTCTATAAAAAATGGCTGTGAATCCGCTGTCAATTTCTTCTGGTATGTTCATGTAGGATTCTTCGATGCCCTGATTCCATAGTGCCTGTATCACTACTGATATGTCAACTCAGTCAAACGCTTTCTCGTATTATATGAAGGCGATGTATAGGGGTTGGTCGTATTGCTAGCTTTTCTCTATCCCCTGATCGATATTACGAATATGGCTTATTATCGAGTAGCCTGTACGAAATCCCGATTGGTTCTTTTGTCGATTTAACTGTAATGTCGCCCTAGTTTTATTAGCTATTACTTTTGTAACTAGTTTGCAGAGAACGAACAGTAAGCTGACCAGCCGGTAACTGTCAAAGTCCTTGACGTTTCTTTTCTTAAAGTTCAAGATGACGTTGGCGTTCTCCCAAGATTCTGGTACACTTTCCGTCAAGAGAAACTTCGTATATAGGGTAGCCATGTTTTCTAACAAAGTTTCACCGTCATCTTTGGTCAGGTTCGTGGATCTTTTATCCTCACCAACGGCTTTTTGTTTGCCTATTTGCAGTTCTTCTAGGGCTTTCGTTTCTTTCTTTGTCGTTATAGGTAGGATGTCAAATTCCCCTAGGCTACCATTGCTTCTTACGATATAATCCTGTTTTTTTTTTTTTCGGCTTCTGCACAACTCTCTGTAAAGCTCTTCAGCCACCTCAAATATCCTATTCATATTGGTTATGACATCACCTTCTTCGTCCCTTAATGCGTACATTCAACTTTTGCCTATTCAGAAGTTTCTTTTCGCCGCTTTTAGGCATTTGTCGCTTTTTCAAGCCTGCTTGATTCTCTTCATATTAAACCTTCGGATGTCGGCTACGTTACGTCAATCGAATAACTACGAAAGCTCCACTTGCTCTTTAGGCTTCTACGCAGGCCTATATGTACATTTTTATTGAAGAATATCTTTATATAAAAAGGTGGACCGTATTTTAATACTAACAAGAAAATTGTTGCCCGCATACACAAGGGTACAGTCACGTGACAAGGCACATCTTATAGTTAAGGTTTCTGCCACCAGGTGGCGGTACAGGTGAATCAACGCCATTTTCATTGAAGAAACAACATTTATAACTGCACTTCCCACGAGAAAAGCACGGTTGGTTTGAGTAACTGTCACGGACAATGTTTCCACCTGTGCAGCGATCTCATTTCAAGCTTTTGGGAGTGATCACTCCCTTGAAACCATTTGGCTGAATAAATTTTAGGGATGCATCAAGCATCTCAATCCGGCATCTTTCAGATTGTTTAGTCTTGTACTTGGACTCACCTTGCCTCCAATACGATGAAAAACCTTTTATTCAGATTGATTGATTGATATATGGGGTTTAATGTCTCAAAACCACCATATGATTATGAGAAACGCCTTAGTACAGGGCTCCGGAAATTTAGACCACCTGAAGTTTTTTAACGTGCACCCAAATCTGAGCACACGGGCCTACAACATTTCCAGCTCCATCGGAAATGCAGCCGTCGCAGCCATGATTTGATCCCGCGACTCTCTTCTCCTGTAGTTACATCGTAACTACTCATAGTCTTGCGCTGTGCAAATATGTTGATTCCCAATCACGAACTAGCCCAAGCATATGTCTTATTAGGTGAATTGAGTGGTTTGCTTGCAGCAACCACTCCGTGGGCATGGTCAATTTAACTCAGCTGATTTTCCATGTTCTCGCTGGCCAGAAGCCCTCCCATCGCTGCGCCGTGCAGTATGTATTAGTGCTAAGACTGTAATGGCCTGCCTTTTTCATCAAAATGTTAGATTTCACAAGTTGGTGATTCCGAGTTCTTCGCCGTACCATAAAAGCTTCGATGCGAATTGTTGCACATTGGATCGGACGAACGCAGGAAAAAAGACAGAGTGAATGGAAACAGCGTTAAATATAAACTAGTTTTCGTTATTTGGTCATTGCATAAATATGCAATTTTTCCACACGTACTAAAGAAACCCAAAAAAGAAGGGGAGGGGCAGGGGGAGAAATCACATGTCAAGATTACCTCATGTCAACAAAAGCTTCGCAGAAAACTAATTTCTTCGTTATACAGGGCAACAAGTGTTTCACTTACGCAGTTGTCGCATAGTTTCTTGATATAAGAATCTTCTGACAGCTCACGCCCTACCCTAGTTTTGCTTTTGCCCGGAATTCTAACCCTTTAGATCATGGCCACGCACCTCTTGCATGGGCTGCGATGCGTGGCCAAGTTTGCCCTTTCTTTTCTGGCAATTGACGCAGCATGTTCTCCAATTCATTCAATAATGCGTTTGTCCTACGTACAAACGACCGCACGTTAACGGGATGTGGTACACAACTCCTGTGGCATACTTCAGAAAACTTTTGGCCGTTCCTGAAGACCTTTGGCCATAAGCCGGCAAGCTTTTTTGGCGCTGAAAAAACAACAACACTTGGAAGCAGGCCTGTCAGGCACTTTCATCAAGTATACGTAACTTTGTGCATATATGGCACAACTGTGGTATCCATCCTGCGCAGTCGCTCTGTGTTGCTCTCAAGATTTTTTTATTGAAATAGAAAATAAACCAAGTAGTTGCCACCGTTACTTGTCAACGGCTACCCCTTTCTACTTTATTGTTACAAATGAAGAATTAAAAGTAAGAAAATAGCATATATACCTATACAGTCCTACATAAGGGAGTACAAAAACGCTCCAAAATTTAGTGCATGCAGCAGCATAACAGTGACGCTTCCACAGTGGTTGCCTGCATGACGCCATGAACGGCGACATGCCATTTGAAGCAACATATCTCTCAAAAAGGTAGCGTGGCCGCCAGCACTGCGACCACGAGGAATGAAAGACGCCATACATCGAATCTGTAAATTGAGCTAAAAGTTACTTCATATAATTTTCGCCGTGAGGCACCACACGATGGGTTCTCTTTCCCATGACCATAAAGCACACGCGAAGGCTAGGTGATGGGCGAGAGCATTAATTGGCTAAAGGACAGAGTGGTGCGCGGCTGGGTCGGGCACACCTGGCTTCCAATGAAAAACTAGAGGCAATTGCGGTAGTATGCGTTTTACTAAATGTGTAAGAATTTGGAAATGTCCCTGGTGTCCGCCCACGTTAAAGAACACCAGATGCTCGAAATTCCCGGTGCCCACCACTAAAGCGTCTCTTATCAAATTATGGTCGTGGGACGTCCCGTTGTTTATTGTTGGCAGAAAACTCGAAGGAAAGAACAAATATAAAATGTTAGCATCGCATAGAACAATTCAGAAAAGGCGATGCAACGGAATGCAAAAATAAAATCAATCCCCACCAACTTCTTTCTTTCTTTCTTTCTTTCTTTCTTTCTTTCTTTCTTTCTTTCTATCACTCTTTCTTTCTTTCTTTCTTTCTTAAAAACAGTTACAAAATTGTCAAAGGAGACACGGCAAAAGGCAAACATTGCCCTATGAGGTCGAGAACATGGCTGTGAAATTACGTATTTTTAATTACATAGAAAAAATCCACGCTGTATATCCACAAAGGGAATGATGTTCGAGCAGCTTGCTTGGAGGTGCACCGGCACTTTCTAGGCGAGACCACATCTGTATTGAGGCTTGTCAATGAGCTGGCGCGTGATGTGAACGCTGAAGGCAGCTTTGTCGGCACGTAAAGCAACCTGTGGGGCACAGTGTTTGCAACATTATTCGGCATGTTAGCCAACCTGCCCCTTTTTGGCACACTGGTGGTTGCCGTGAGTAAAATCTCTAACGCTCATAGGCGCGTGTGGCGTGGAGCTACCTGGCGTTTTTCAACAGGGTTGAAAGCAGGCAGGTGGGAAGCTTGGGAAGATATCAGTAACCATGTGTAAACGCATCGTGGGAACTCGTCACGTGCTACAGTGCCTACCAAGCGATGGGAGGACGTGGTCGTGGACGTGGTCGCGAGTAGGCAAGGCGCAGGATGGATGGATGAATGGATGAATGGATGGATGGATGGATGGATGGATGGATGGATGGATGGATGGAGATGGATGGATGGATGGATGGATGGATGGATGGATGGACGGACGGACGGACGGACGGTCGGACGGACTTATCCGGCTGTGCCCTTTAGGTCGGGCGGCATCTCACGCTACTTAACCATAATTTGGGACTGATTTTCACCCACGCCTTGATTCTAGCCAACAATTAGTTAGCCTTCTCCTGCTTATGTCCACCCGTTTTGCCTATTTTGCCTTCACTGTCCCTAAACCACAGTGCTTTGAAAAATTCCGCGCTATCATTTTGGACTATAGGTTGGAGCCTTTTTCAGAACATTATTAAATATTCAGCAGTTTTACTCCTTCTCTCCACACACACTACGCAATGTGCCTGTGCCTTCGTATTTGGTATTTGGCTCGGTACGTCTTGGTCTGATGCTCTTGGTACTACGGATGGATGAATGGCTTGATATGGCGGCACCCTTTAGATCAGGCGGCGGATAACGCCACCAAGTCGTAGTACATGGTGAACCAAAAACTAGATTTTTTTTTCTTCAAATAATGAGGTTGAGGACTCGTACTTTGCAGTGAAGGATTTAATTTTCACTCGTGCCTTGACTTCAGCCACCAATCAGATAACCTCCGTCTAGTTATATCTACCCGCTTAAAGTCTATTTTGCCCTCCTTGTCCCTAAACCCCAGTGCTTTGAAAAACTCTGTGCCATCATCCTGAACTATAGGGTGAAGCCCTTTACAGAACATTATCAAGTGTTTGGCAGTTTCCTTTTCCTCTCCACACGCACTGCATACCGTGTCCACCCCTTCGTATTTGGCCTGATATTTCCAGGTTCGCAGCACTCCCCTCCTGGCCTCAAACCGTAGAGAACTATTCCGAGTATTATCATAGATCATTTCCTTGAAAATTTTTTCTTAAAAGTTCGATCTCGGTTCGCTCTCGGTGGCGGTGCGCCGTCTGGTGAGGATTGTTGGAATCTCAGCGTGAGCGTTGGAAGCCAACCAGCACGGCGACCGGAGAAGTGCACACTGGCAACAGTGGTGTGCACGCAGGTGGCCGCCAGACAAGGTGGGATCATAAGAAGCTTGCCGAGCAAGCTCCCAAAAGTTTTTGTTCGTGAAACGAGACAAACAACATGAACGATTAATTCGTGGGAATCAATACATACGGCTTGGAAAGGGCAAGATAATAAAAACGAATGAGAGAAAGATAGGCTTTGCGCTTGCATCTGGACTAGTACATGCAACTGCAAGTGCAATGACGAAGGTAAATAATATTCTTGTCAGTTATTGCGATGGAAGCTGCGCATACACATGATGACCTAATGGAATGAATCGTAAACATTTCATTGACCTCCCTGGCGCAGAAGTTGCGATATCTACATGATATTCGCGTCTGTTCAAAACTCGCGGTACAACCACACTCGGCACGCTGAATTGCCAGGTTGCTTCCAGTTTTGTGTTGGAGACTGTTCTTGTGCTCTCAAAACTGGTCGTGCACGCAGCGAGCCGTTTGGCCAAGTAGCGGCCAATGTAAGCCGATGGTACCTCGGCTTTAGTCTTGCATGAAACACTTCTCGTGTACCCACGCTTTTTTTTAAAGATGTATTCTTGCAAACAAGCTCACGCTTGTACCTATTGAGGAAGAGGCGTTAAGATAACTTTAAAAAAAGAAGGCAATGTTTTGTTTCTGTTTTTATTTTTGTGGAGCCTAATGACTAACATGTGCCTTCCCCATTTTCAAATGAGCGCTAATAGCACCCATCTATGCTTATATACAAAAGACATGTCTTGAGGAAAATACTTTGCTGGCAGCGCATGCGCTTCGGTGTGCTTTATGCACTTGCGCATCTTCGGCAGATCTCGTTACCTCCTGCGAGTAAAGTAGGCGTTGCCATATCTCGCAGTCGCTGCTCACGGGATATTATCAGACAATCTCAAGAATATAGACGTAAGAAAGCATGCATAGCGTTTCATGTTTCTTGCTGTCGCCTGCGCTGTACCTAATAACATATGATTTATCAAAGTGCGTAACGCCCAGACACGTCATGAATATTGATTGCCTCTTGATGACGTCGTGCACTGAGCAGCTCAGCGTGCATTCGCAACCTTTACCACAACGCGCAGAGCATGACAGCTCGAGTGGTGGAACTCGGCTGTCCTGTAACACCTGCAGCTTGCGTGCTCCGGAACACCTTCGGAACTTTGAAAGGGTCATTTTACAGAACTGCAGTTCGTCGTTTCCTATTGAAGGTAAGCTTCGTTTCAGAGCGCTACGTGCACGTAATAATGCCGTTGCTACACAGGCAGCCTCAACCACGGTTAACGTAACCACGCTTACGTTAATCACGTTTTGTGTATGTTGTAAGGAAGAGGGAACATGGTTAAGTAGCTAACAACTGTTCTAGAAAACTGAGCTTGGCAACCCCATAAAATGGTGGCGCCCATGAGAGTTGAGAGCATGCCGGCGAGTGTGTGTGAAAAACACAAAGTAGGCGGCACGAACCTCGAAAAGCCAGATAAAATTTGGGACAATTCTTTGCGTGAGCTGCGGGACAGGTCACATAATGTAACGGTGTACGTTGCAATAACAGCTGAGGTTAACGTATGTATTCGCATAGTTGTCTCTGGAAGAAATAAGTGACATTTGTGTGATAACGGCAATAAAATGATTGTTGCGTCAGTTAGTTCAGTGTGTGCTAGGTGGTGCAAGCCGCCTTAACCTAGGATGTTTTCGCAATATGTAACATCGGCGAAATGTGGTTGACACCAACGGAAATTCCATGGTGTTGACAGTGGTTGATCGTAACCTCGGGTAACTTGCCTTTGTAACATGGGTATCACAGCGCATTGCGGGTTGGTATCTCAGTAGTAGCAAAGATTCGCCCTGTGTCTTGTTTGTGGAATGCGCTGGTTCTTGAGATGCATTACCAAATTTGAGTAAAACCTAGACTTGCATGTGTATTTGTGGGGTGCAAAAGTTTTGTACAACAAGCGTGGTAGCATTGCCAACCACTAAGAGTGGGTGGATCAAGAATCGGGATAAAGTTCTTGCGCTAAGTAAAGTAAATGAGATGCGTGTTTGCGTTTTTTGCTCCATTTTTATGAAAGCCAGCACGTTGTTCACCACGTCAGTCATGTTTAGGCGCTGCATTTACATGGTCGTTTGAAGCAATTGTTTGCCGGCCGGGCTTTGTAGGTACACCCGAGAAAACAGCATGCTTAGGAACAATGGAAGTAGACTAGAATGCAGCCGTGAGTTCCCCACCAACCTTCCTCTAGCGAAATGGTCTCGTGTTTTGTCTTCTGGATTAGCCGTCGTAAATCTTTACAAACAATTCTACCATAGACGTTCTGCTATATAACCACGAGGCCTCTTTGGGAAATAAATTCGTAAGGAAGTTGATGATGAAGTGCAAAAGGCAAATAAGGTAGTGTTGGGCCAAAGTTTGTAGACCTTGCTGCCTTATAAATACGTGAGACAGCGACCAGAGAACATTTTTACCACCCAGTATGCATGTCACTCTGCGTAGCATCAGTGATATGCGTCTGCGATGATACTTTGCCTTTGCAAGGTGCTTCGACGTGTCGGTGCATTGGAGTGCGGTTTTAAAAGACCGTGTACGTTCATACTGACATCAAATTTAGTGATAAGAGTACCTTAGTAACCTGCGCTTCGCCGATGACATTTTATAGCTCAGTGATTCAGGGGACTTTGCAATCGGTGATTACTGATTTAGACAACGAGGGCAATGAGATAGGTCAAAAAATTATTCTGCAGAAAAGAAAGTAACGTACAACAACCTCGGAAGTGAACAGTTCTTCGGGTTAGCTAGCAGTGCACTTGAAGCTGGAAAAGAGTACGTCTACTTAGGACAGGTAATAACCGCGGAGCCGAGCACCGATATTGAAGTAACTCGAAAAATAAGAATGGCGATGGAGTACATTCGGCAAGCACTCTCAACAATGACTGGCGGATTGCACCATCCCTCAAGAGGAAGGCATATAACCCCTGCATCTGGCCGGTACTTACCTATATGAAGTAGAAATCTGGAGGCTTACAAAGAGGGCTCAACTTTACATTTAAGACAACGCAGCGAGCGATGAAAGCGAGAAGGATAGGTGCAATTTTAACAGACAAGAACAGAGCAAAGTGGGTGAGGAACAAACTGGGGTTGAAGATATCATAGTTCGCATCAAGAAGAAATGTACGTACATGGGTGGGGCACGTAGTGCATAGAAAATATTACCGTTGGTCATTAAGAATAACTGACTGGATTCCTATAGAGAAGGCAAGCGGATGAGGGCGAGACAGAAAGTTAGGTAGGTAGATGAGATTAGGAAGTTCGGGTATAAAGTGGTATGAGCAAGCACAGGACCGAGTTTACTGGCAGAACCTGGGAGAGGCTTTTGTCCTACAGGGGGCGTAATGAGGCTAATGATGATGCGATTCAGTGGCCCCACGCTGCACTTAAGTCTTCGTTCGTAATAAGTGCGAAAATTTTACGGGCCAAAAGAACGTTATTTATCTCACGAACGCCCTAACGGAGGGCTCCAGAAATATTTAGCAAAGGAAGTTGTTTAACGCGTACTTACATTTATGTTGTGCATCAAGGATTTCCCCTGCATGAATAAAAGAGCGCCGAGATTACGATTGAAACTGCCGCTGTCGAGTCAGCAGCGAAGAGCCGCAAACCA
Organism: Rhipicephalus microplus; assembly: GCF_043290135.1. Taxonomy (NCBI): domain Eukaryota; kingdom Metazoa; phylum Arthropoda; class Arachnida; order Ixodida; family Ixodidae; genus Rhipicephalus; species Rhipicephalus microplus. The sequence goes on from NC_134708.1 coordinate 98,992,161, forward strand.
CGTCCAGTGGCTTCTCTTGAATAAGGCTCACCACAGCTGTGCTCCGTGGAGCGCACCTTGTGCGGCCGGGCATCTAAGGCCACGAGTTTCTGTGTCCATCTATTACTCATCTTTCAAGCTCTGGAGCACACCGCTTTTAGTGGCTGATGGAGATTCTGTATATGATACAGTATGGAGAATCAACAGTAACTCTAGTAGCTGCATGATCATGGCACCACCCATGCTTGGCTGTAATAGTAAAGGGCAGCGAGTTTGATCATGTGCGCCACTTTGTTTTGATACGCGCGAGCGGTGCGCAGGTATACGCTGAATTGTGTTCAACCTAAAAGTGGTCGCCCCTGTCTAGAGACAACAGAAAAAGTTTAGAGATCACGCGAGTGCATGGCCGAAACCTTTCATGACATATCTACTACGTAAGCTGTGATTCACAGCAGCCCCACGCCAAATACGCGTCCATTCAATTACCGATAGTCTGGCGGTTTCCTCGCTTGGCAGAATTTGTAATATTGCGATAGCAACGATATGGACACGCTCAGCTGGATTTTGCCACCGGCATCGGCGTCACTCACCCTATATGTTTACGTACATGTATTTATCAAAACGCAAGAAAGAAAAAAACATCAAGGAAAAAACACAACAGCGCGCGGGATTTAACTTAGAACCTCTGCTTCGTGAGTACGAGGCGTTAACCACCAAGCCACCGCGGAACACGTGGTTGTGTATGCAAACGGGAAAATATTTACATTTACTGCTGGGGACAGAATCTCTGAGGGGAACTATCGTTTTTAAGCATAACAGCAAGATGGCGCGATGAGCGCGCAGTTGTGCGTGGTGGCGCATGCCTTCATCTCTCACGCGAACTCTGCCTCGCGGAGAGGAGAGGGTGTTCGTAAAGCTCCTGAACGCACATTCGCGCTCCCTCATCTCGCGGTTGGGAGCATCTTACGTATTGGCTGCCCTCAAGCTTGCACCCGAACGATTGTACTGTTGTTACCGGGCGCACGAAGGTCACTGCAATCATTGCACTGTCTTCGTTTGGGAAAACAGCGCACTTTTCAGACACAGCGAAGTAACAACTGAGACGCTTATTCGCGTTCATCTGTACCTGCGAGTACGTTTTGTGCGTTATTTGTGCGTGAGAAACGTGGGGCACGTTTTGATCTGCTTACCATTGTGCACGTAATCTTCCAATTTGTTGCTATCGCGTTTATTGCTTCACCTTTGACGCAAAGCAGCGACCTTTATTTTATATTTTTTAATGAACCTGCGGTCAACAGGCTTCGGAACGTGCAGGAAAAGCTCGCGCATCTTTCGCACGCCTCACCAACCTTCTTCCACGCACAGTGACGTCAGCTCGGTGATCGGTGGCGTTGACTGAATAACTTTTTATTGATACCTGGTTTAGACCAGTCAACGAGCTGCGTGCTACGTCACGTCGCCGATCGCCGAGTTGACGTCACTGCACGTTGAAGGAGGTTGGTCACGCGCAAGAAAATTGCGCGAGCTTATCCTGCGCGTTTTGAAGCCTGTTGATAGGCCCTTTAACGTGGCGCGCTCTTCGCACGTCGCGGCTATCTGCTTCTCCATCTAGGGCAGTCTGTCCAAGTGATTTTATTTGCAATCTTTTTCAAAGTGGCATCTACTCAACGGCACATTTTCGAAGCACGCCTTGATTGTATTTATGCTGCTTTCAAAGCTCAAATGTGACTATGATAGCGCAGATAAGCGCTTCGCGTGATAGCAACAAACTAACAATGTTTGGCACAGGTATGAAAAATTATTCAGTCAACGAATGACAAGTTCCATATCATCGGCACACTGCTGCGGCCGACAGTTGATCGTGCAGCACAGGTAGCTAGGACTGGGCAGAATATTCTTCAGGTAGCACAGTTCCCAATCTGTTTTCGAAAGACCGCTTACGAACAGGCCGATTATTGAATCCCCGTCGTTTCTGAAGTTAACCGAATTGATATTAGTGCTCTCTCTGCGCCGATCAAAACTGTGACGTCAACCCTTAAATGTTTTAAGTCTGTTCGGTACACCGCTGTACTCAAAATGCATGCACCCACGAAGACAAGGCCATGCCGCCTAAAGCGGTTGCCGTTCACCTCGAATTCATCATGTCACCATGGTGCGGTAGCTCATTAGCTATAAACTCAAGTTTTTATTTGCTTAAGATTCATGTCGTCAAGCTTCCACAGCAAAGTATTTTGTCGATTCACCACTGTTTTTGGAAAACATTAACAAATAAACAATGCTGCGGACTTAGCAAGTGGCGATGGGCGTTTCTTAAATCTCAGAGAAAATGATTTGCACGTTTGTTAGTTTTTGCTAATTTCTTTGCCTGGTACCACTTGAAATGGTGACAACAACGACATACGCTATCCAGCACTACGCTACGCCCTACTGTTATCAAAATCACAGACAGACTGTAAACGATGCATTTGTACTCCCGTAGCACAGTCCCGAAAACAGGTTCCTTCTTTCAGCATTGGTCGTTCACTGTCAGGCACGTCAATCGGCGTCACGCTTAAGCATGTCACACGCAAAAACAGAGTGCCTTCACCATATAGCTGTGGTAGGTAGCCGGACGTATGTTAAAATCTTCTCCCTGCGGGACCATATGCAGCAACTGTATTTTCTCTTTCTTTCAAAATGCGCTACCTTTAGGTTGAATGGCAGCGGCTGTTTTCCCAAATGCCGCAAGTAACCATGCGTGGCGGAGAATTGGCAACCCAAGCCAAGTGCCACTAACATGATACCATTTTTCACTCAAGCCTTCTAACCCCTATTAGGCTGTTCTGAATAGTTGTGGCTGCCAAACCGTTCACAACCACAGGCGTTCCCCGTTTTCTGTGGTTCATCGCCGGTCGCTGACATGCCAGATGTCTCTATTGGTCTAGAAGAACTTGTATTGTAACGATTTGATGCCTTGTTTGCTGAAAGTTTCGCAGCTGGCGCCAAACTATAGGAAAACGAAAAAAGGGGGAGGAAAGAGACAGATGGGCACTTTGCACCAGTTACGAAACATTCAGCGTCCACTGGTGACACGCTTTTGGGCCTTTACACGCATTACCTGCACAGTCACACCGCTCGTGCCAGGACACCTGCCGAATGCAACAACATGGCGAAACAGCTCATCAGCGGCGCCCGTTCGCCTTCTGGTTATGTGCAGCAAGTGTCCAGGCACATGTGCTGCGGACAGCGCGTGGCCCCTAAAGGGCCGTTACACGCGCTACCCACTGCTGCACCACAAGTGCCAGGATCCCTGCCAAGCGGAGAATGAAAGAGCGTTGCCAGTTCGCTAATTTTACCCCTGCTTGGGTGTGGTTAGTGCCCCAGCACGCGCGTAGCGGCTGTGTGGGTAGCGCTGCGAAGGGCCCTAACCACACTAGGTAGGAATGTTGTTGTGGCGAAGAAGTTGTGCATGGTTCTAGAACTATCACGCAGCCTTGTGAATTTTTCGAAACCGTGCCCTTATAGTGGAGCAAGAGGCGTTTGATAATCACGACGTGACAATCTCTCCTTTCACTCTCTCCTTCATTACCCTCGGCTGGTCTCCTCTGTGAAAGCCACTTTGACGTTACCCACGGAGTGCCCCTCCCGATCTTCCCCGTTAGATGTGTTCACTGCCGCGCAGTTGAAAAGTGGTATATATCTTGTCTGACAATGTCTACATCCGGTTGCCTCCAATCAGTTCACTGCGTGCTTCTTGGCTAACCGCTGTTGCCATGTCTGCCATTGCTTCTGCGAATAGCGCCCGTATGGATCTTGTATGGCTCGCACACCTTTTAAAGGATTGCTTACATGATGACCCCACCACGGTGCTCTAGTGGATAAGGTACTCGGTTGCTGACCCGCAGGTCGCGGGATCAAATTTTTATTTATTTATTTTATTTATTTACAGATACTGCAGGCCCTACCCGGACCCATGCAGGAGTGGGATACAAACAATGCATTCAAGCAATAACTAGTAATACACTGGAGTACAGGGCATAAATGAAAGAATACATAACTATCAAGTACAGAAAAGTCAAATATATTTTCTCGCTGTTCAACAGAACTGCACTCAACTAAGAATATTTTCAACATTTGTAGCCGGATGATTTGCACTCAAATGACACTATTTTCAGCATACATCACTTATATGGTAAAATTAATCTTTTCTATCTGTTGAGTGAATGAAGCCGTCGAGGCAGCATTCACTACTTCCGCAGGTAATGCGTTCCAATGAAAAATTGCGCGAGGAAAGAGAGCGAACTTGTGGGCATTAATGTGGCTGGGTTGCTGCCTAAAGGTTTTGTTGTGATTTGTCCTAGCTGAAAGTTTAGAAGGCTGCTGAAGGTATCGTTCCCGTGATAATTTAAAGTCCCCGTGATCAAGTTGGTAGACGAATTTTAATCTGGATATTATCCTGCGCTGTTCTAGTATTTGTAGGCTTGCCCTATTACGTAGATTAGTTACACTATGTTGTCGGGAGTAAGCGGAATATATAAAGCGCAGAGCTAAATTTTGGACCCTTTCTATTTTCTTAATCAAATATTGTTGCCAAAGGCTCCAAATAATGTCAGCATACTCCAATTTTGGTCGCACGAGTGCTTTGTACGCTTTTAGTTTTAACGTGGGAGGAGTGTTACGCAGTTTTCTTTTCAAAAAGGATAATTTCTTCAGTGCACCCGAACACACATATTCAACGTGCGTTTCCCAACTGAGGTTACTGGTAAGTGTAACTCCCAGATATTTAACCCGATCAGCTCTCGTGATTGCAGCATTTCCTGTGAAATATGTGAAATGAGGGGGTAACGTTTTGTTGGTAAACGTAACGGAATTTGTTTTTGAACGATTTATTTTTAGTCCCCACCTTATACACCATTCGTTAATTGAGCGCAAGACATCATTAAGTTTAATTTGGTCTTCTTGGTTATTTATGGATGTGTACACTACGCAGTCATCCGCAAATAGTTTAATCTGGATTGGTGGCTCGACACAAAAATAAATATCATTAATATAAACCAAAAAAAAGAAGAGGTCCGAGGACTGAGCCCTGCGGAACTCCCGAATGCACTGCCAACTCTTTCGAGAGACAGCCATTTATGGTAACACTGTCTTCTGTTACTCAAGTAGCTCGCGATCCATGCTACAACCTTCTGCTCAATGCCTATAGCTAATAATTTTGTTATTAAATTCTGATGGGTTACGACGTCAAAGGCCTTAGAAAAATCCAAAAAGATGGCATCGGTTTGACCTTTCAAATTAAGCGTTCTAATTAAATCATCAGTTATTTCAGCCAGTTGGGTGACAGTCGACAAACCAGACCTAAATCCATGCTGCTGGGCATACAGTAGTTTGTTATTTTCTAAGTAAGTGATCATGGCCTTAAATAAAACGTGCTCAAATAGTTTACAGCAAGTACTAGTTAAGGAAACAGGCCTGTAATTGTTAACTTCCAAAGTGGAGCCCGATTTATGTACCGGAATTATTTTTGCCGAGCGCCAGTCATCAGGAATAACTGCAGCGTCTAACGATGCAGTGTAAATGCGTTGTAAATATTTTGCCACCCAAACAGCATATCTACTCAAAAAAGTATTAGATAGTTCGTCCAGACCAGGTGATTTCTTTACATCTAGTTTTTGTAAAAGGCAAAGGACTCCATCCTCAGTGATTTCCACTTCTGGCATAAGGCTATCAGAGTCATGTGACTGCAACTGAGCATGCGTGGCTGTCCGTGTAAAAACGGACTGGAAAAAGATATTAAATTTGTTGGCAATGGTAGTCGCGTCAACAATACTTTCTCCCGCGACCCTGATCTCTGAAATGCCTCGTTTATCTTTTGACAGATAGCGCCAGAATTTTTGGGGTTCATTCTTCATGAATGACGATAGAGTATCTGAAAAAAAGCTTTCCTTTGCCGATCGCGTTAGTTCTCGCAACTTAGAAGTAAGGCTTGAAAAATCACTCGTGTTCCGACGCTTGCGCTGACGCTTAATTTTGCGTTTCAAATGAATCATTTCTCTCGTGAATCACGGATATTCCCTATTAACTCGTTTCTTTTTTAACGGCACCTATCTTTGCTCGCAAAAGAGAACAATTTCTCTAAAATTTGACCACATTTCATTGACATCATTAACTTGGCTAAAACAATCAAAGCGCGATTCCAAGTATTCTAAAATAGCGTTATCATCCGCATGAGTGTAATCTCTCACGAAAGTATCCGACGGTCTAGTAAATGAACGTGTTCCTGCAACAGGACATGACACAGTAAGCAACTTGTGATCCGATATTCCTTCTTCTACATTGGCTGAACAACCTTGGAACGAGCTGCTAACCAGTGCAAAATCAAGGAGGGATGATGAACTGTCAACCCTGGTAGCCTCAGAAACTAGTTGCTGTAAGCAGAAGTTGAATGCGGTCGTAATCAGTATATCTGCACTTTGAGATTCTTTGCCTTCATAAGAAAAATCAGCCCAGTTTATACCCGGTAGGTTGAAATCTCCTGTTATTATAATCCGAGATCGAGAATTAGTATTATCTGCAAGGTAGTCTTGAATGGCTTCTAAGTATTCGGGCGAAGAACTCGGTGGTCGATACACGCCCCCTAAAAGTATTCTTTTACCAAGAAATTTAATTCTGCATCACACGCTTTCGTGGTTGTTGATGCCATCCAAAACAGTAAATGCGACGTTTTTAATGGCGATTGCTACTCCTCCCCCACGTGACTCCCTATCTTTACGAATAAGCTTGTAAGAAGACGGTATGACTTCCGAATCTTGCACATCTGCATGTAGCCATGTCTCAGTGATTTCTGAGACGTGTGGCTGATAACAGGAGATAACGTTTTCAAGGAAACTGGCTTGTTAACAACACTACGCGCATTCAGTGAAACAACTCTGAGAACTTTGCTCACAGGCTGTCAATTTTTACTGCTGCTTCTCGTGTTCACTCGGGTTGTTGCAGAATGACGAGAATTTCGCCGGGCCTGCGCATCACGTCGTGTAACTTCCAGCCGTTGGTTTGAAAGCTCGTCCCAGATATAAACTTTATCGTCTACTTTCAGTTTATCAAACAAGAGCGAAACCTTTGCTCCATTGGTTTTTTTTCACTGCTGCTGAATGCCACAACCTGTGGCGTAAGTCGCGAACTCTCTTGGAAAAATCTTCAGATATGGAAATCTGTGTTCCTTTTAGCTTGAAACAAGCGACATAATTGTAGTTTTCTCAGAGTAATCAAATAGCCTTAACATAATTGGTCGGTGTTTCCCAGCACGTTTAAAACCTACTCTGTGGATGCGCTCTATCGAATTCACTTCGACGCCAAGTAAGTCCTTAAATACTTGTTGTTGAACCCTGTCTTGCAGAGATTTGTTATCTTCTTTTGATTCTTCACTTAAACCATAAATCATCAAGTTGTTTCTTTGACTTCGCTTTTCAAGGTCATCAACTTTAATCGTAAGCTCGTTCACTAGTTCCCTCGTCCCCTTGCACGCTGCTTCGTGCTCAACCAGCTTTTCCTCGCATTTTTGTGGCCGTCCAAGCTCTTTTTCAATCGACGCTATCCTTTCTTGAACACCACCTATAGTTATTTCCACTTGTTTTAGGTTGGCAGAAAGCATGGTGAGCGTCTTATTGGTTTTCGTTTGCTCTTTTAAGATTTTTCTAAGAAGCTGACTGTTTACAGTAGCCTCGGATTCTGATTCCGAAGACGGACCCGGGTTCATCTCCATGTCCTCCGATGCTAACAAGAGCAATCTAATGACAATCAAACAGTCACACAGCGAAACAAACATTGTGGGCTTGGCAGCACTATCAAAGTAAGAGAATCGTCACGAATAGACTGATAGACAGGATATTTGTCACCAACCTGGACGAAAAAGCAGAAATGCATGAGCGTCCGCCCGAAGAAGGTGCTGCCAAGCCCACTGAAAGGCCGCTGAAGATGGACCTTGGTTTTATAGTCTAGCTGGTCAGTGTCCGCTGACGTCACACTGCGAACGTCATGGCGTCGACACAACACCTGAGGCGTAGCTTCCCATGATGATGTTCCATCGAGGCCTTGTCCCTGCGCATGCGCGATGGTACTGTCTTGGCTGTGGTAAATCCCGGCTGTGGCGGCTGCATTTCCGATGGAAGCGGAAATGTTGTAGGCTCGTGTACTCAGATTTAAGTGCACGTTAAAGAACCCCAGGCGGTCGAAATTTTCAGAGCCTTCCACTACGGCGTCTCTCATAATCATATGGTGGTTTTGGGACGTTAAACCACACAAATCAATCAATTGCTTACACGATGGATCCGTGCGTTGAGTTGTGGTGCTACAGCAGCTCCACTCGAGATGAGATGCCACCGTGCCCAGACCACAACGAAAAAAATATTGAAGGACGCTTTGTTCATTCCAGTGGCAATTCGCCTAATGCCTGCGATCATTGAGACAGAGTTGGTCAGAATAGAACGCAATGCGTACGTGTATCTTTAGCGTCAATAGACACGCTGGGCACATCAACGCTACGCAAGCAGTGCGAGTGATCTAGAGGCCGATGCGATCTGCGATCGCCAGCGGCCTTCTAGCACCGTACCGGGGCACAAAATGATGGACGTGTGCATGGCACATTAAAAACGCACGCCTTGAAAGAAGGAGCGAGGACAGCTGCTTGCTGACTAGCCAGAAGTCGTATTATTTTTGTCAACCAGTCGCAGCATGGCTTGCACTGCGCATCACAGATTCAACGTGGCGACGTCACACAGAGGCTGGAGTGACCCGGAGAGAAGGAGGGGCCATATCTTAGAATTAGGATTACATCTGCGGCTGTAGGTGTGCCCTGCATTCATGGCAAGTTTGGCATCGTTGACTGTGATGGCACTGTGGATACGATGCGCGTGTTTACGTGAAATGTTTGAAAAAAATAGAGGATGAGATTTAAGGAAGCTTAAAGCATGCCACATGTTAAAACGAAAGTCGCCTTCGCCACATTGCGGCGGTCGCTAGCTGGAGCTACGCGCAAGTATTTCACTTATAGATTGGCAGGCGCTTGTGTAGTCCGTGAACTTTTGCGGTTAACTGTACCACCTCAGCAGCTGAGGTCCGCTGCATGTGTCTCCGGTAAATTTTTTTACAGGGCCACTGAAACTTTTCAGAATGGTCAAAAGCACTGCTGGTCGGCAGTCGAGGCACCTGGGACCACGCGCGTGAGCCAAGCGTTGCAGTGCAGCACATTGCGTGATATTCAGAATTACTGGCTGAAAGCAGTTAAGCATCGCCACCTCATTTTTCTAGAAGTGATAAGATATAAACAATGACTACTTTAGTATTTTAAATTTCAGTGCAAATGCACGCTTCTCAATGGGAGTTGTCGGTCCGCCTTTGTTTAGGGAGTGGTCGTTATGCGACGCTACATGATGGGTAGCGCCACTTGCGTCACAACTGCTTCCGAGCGCTTTCCCCTGGAGAGGCGATAGGCCTGTTTCTCACTGCAATATCGCACGTCTGTCAAATTTGTTCCTTCGTGCTCCTTCTCTGTGGCTTGAACCGATGCTGTCATCGTATCCCATGCAGTAGTGTTCTAGTGATACTTACCCATTGGTTGCCCACATAGCACCACGAACGGTGACACGTCTCAAAACGCCGCATCTTTTACTGAGCATGCATGACCTTCAATGTTGTGACCCCGGAAGAATGCGAGGTGCCACTTTACAGATTTGTACGCAACCAAACTAAAAATTACTTCAGTTGATTCCATTCGTGAGGCCCCATTTGAGGGGTTCTTTCCCCTATGACCGCAAAGCACCCACGAAGGCTAGGCGAGAGCAGGAAAGGTTTAGAGGAGAGGTTGATGAACCGCTCAGTCGTGCTAATCTGACTTGTTTGCATTGATGAAATAGAGGAGGCGTTGTTATAAATATACCCAAGCTATATACCCAAGCTATATACCCAAGTTTAGAGCTATTGGCTTATTTTAGCAACATGGCAGAATAGTTACTGCGACTGCCGCAATAGGTCACCATGTTCTCGCTTGTGCATGGCTTGTGCATGGCGCTTTCAGCATGGCTGCGCGTTCAAAAGAAAACGGTCAAAATCATGACGTGGTCGTGGCGAATCATCTTTTCGCGTGCCATCTTTTTCTGCTTCGCTTCCAGAACGTTCATCGGGAAGAGAGCAGAAATAAAGCAATTAACGTTGTACGGCAAGCCTGTCCATGGTGTGGCCACTAGCCATCACTGTGCCGCATTTTGTGTAGATGCCTAAACTAAAAACCAAATTAAGATGCCCTTTTCAGGTTAATACGGGCACTCCACTACTTTCTAACAATGGGAAACACAGCTCGCCAGCTCTGACCCAGACGTACAGTTTGCGCTTCTGGGTCACGTTAGGCAGGTGTCAGCAACCAATGGACCCCCCCCCCCCCCCAGTATAGGTCCCTGGACATCGAGCTCACGACCACTGTTCCAAATCTTTAGGAATAAGGTTGTTATCGTTTGCATGTGACAAATATCTTACTGCGCTGCTGCCTGACATATAGATTTGGGAGGCTATAAACTACATTAGTGAAACCATTCGATTGTTACTGCTGAATGTGTTCCAAGACCCCTTTAAGCAGTCGAAAAGACGGAATATAGGGCATGATTTCTTAGTTTTCTTGGTAAGATTGTTTTAGTGTATGTTTTACACTTTTATATTGTGTTTACGTCAAAAGACAATATTCCCAAGACACTACCATTGGCACGTTTGCGTATACTAATTTTTCATGACGTACCCAAGTCTCACAGGCTAACACTGTATACATAGTTTGTATTTGCTCTGCCCAGTTGCATCAGAACTTTCAAAATTTTCTCAATGTTTTTTATTGTTTCGCTCAGAGTGTCTAACGTATGAAAGTACGACTCGTAGCCCCTGGGCTCACTGCTATGACTGTACTGCGGTTCTTTCTTTCTTCACTGAGTACTAAGAAAATAATTATTTGGTTCATCTCCAAGTTGTTTCAGTCACTCCACAAGGGGAAAAAACACCTGCCCTATATATATTTTTCCCGCTGGTTCGTCCAGGTTCGTATCTTATTTCATCAAAGGCATGGCGTCGCCATCAACGTCGAGTGTGGAGATCAGTGTCTTGACTCCTCACTACATGGCCCTACTTCAGAGCCTGTGTGTCATCACCAAACCAACTCTTAACGATGTCACCGCCATCTTCAAAGAATTCCACCAACTTTTGGACCCCAAAGATTCCAAGCCTTCTTCTGAGCGACCAACTTCGTCATCAGCAGCCTCCGGCGCTTCCAAAAAACGCGCTGGCAAGTCAGGTAAGAAACCTGTTTTCATATTTTTAGTTGTGTTTAAACGTTATCAGACCCTTGCCAGAAAAAGCTAAATGCTAGGCGAGTGCGTACTGAACATTGGCATGGAAGAACATGCATGACACCTTCTCTCTTCACTCAATCGTTCTTTTTTTAGTCACAACCTCATTACAGCCACTACACACAAGTAATACTGAGCAAACATAATCAGAGTACCGGATGGGATATGCTATGCGGACGATGTTTACAGGTCTTTTTTTTTTGTCCGAGTGGCGCAAAGACCACGTGTCCCCTAGCTTATCTTTCATTCGAACGACATGTTTTGATCATACTATGATAAAATATGTCATATATTGTTTATTTTATTCTTTTTGCACAAAGAACTTTTTCGAAACGTTTGCTAGCTGCGCCTATACAACAACGACCGTTATTTTGTTCTCTTTCCTCCCTTTTCTCTTCCATTATTCTGGAATTACGTCGATTTATTCATGCGCTGATCAATTATTGCATCAATTGAATGATAGTGTTGACGAATACACTTACCGGATGTTTTCTCGGGGGTCACAAAATTGCGTAATCACGAGATGTGCGGACAACGTGCCAGGGATATCGCAACTTAGATCGTTGCACTGTGAATCTAAGATTCCAAAAAAAATGTGATTACAACAAAGAAACCTTTGTTTCTTTTCATCCAAGTGCACTCGTGACCTGTGGTTGGCCTCGTTTCATCATGGTCTTGTACTATGTTGCAGAGAATGCGAAGACAAAATTTGCCACTTGCGCCACAGTCCGGCTAATGATTGGTTATAATACTTGATAGTGGCCTATTCGGCATAGTTTTCTAGTATACACTAGAGGGAACTCTGGCGCTAGTTAGTGTCTGTGGGAGCTGCAACGCACGGCGCTTCAACGAGCATGGGAATGATGGGTAGTACACACATTCGTCTAAAATTCGTACTTCTGGCCTGCTTTTGGCTCCGTGTGCGTTCGTGTGGCTCGAAGTTGTCTTCTCGCGAAACAAAAATGAACAAACCTTGAGTGGTTGCGCTTCACCACCCTATTATTTTAGACTTACATTTCCCAATTGGGCGCGAAGTTCAAAAGGGTTGAATTTTTCTTTCAAAACAAAACATTAACCAGCAATAAACGAAGCCGCAGGTACGATTGATTGATTGATTGATATTTGGGGTTTAACGTCCCAAAACCACCATATGAATATGAGAGACGCCGTAGTGGAGGGCTCCGGGAATCTCGACCACCTGGGGTTCTTTAACGTGCACCCAAATCTGAGCACACGGGCCTACAACATTTCCGCCTCCATCGAAAATGCAGCCGCCGCAGCCGGGATTCGATCCCACGACCTGCGGGTCAGCAGCCGAGTACCTTAGCCACTAGACCACAGCGGTGGGGCGAGCCGCAAGTACGATTCACCGCCCGCAATGCGAAGAATAGGCAAATGTGTGTACTACCCATCATTCCCATGGTCGCTGAACGATCGCAGCGCCAGAGTCCCCGCTAGTTTTTTTAGGAAACTCTATGCTATTTGGAACAGTAGCGCAGATAATTTCAAAGAAGACGACAGCTAAAAACAAGACGCTGCGCTGCATTATGTGAAGTTTTGATCTGCAGTTTGACCGGTTCTCATATTTCGCCACCCATTCCAATCCTTGCACTGCTGTTCCGAATTAGGCAAACAAATAAGTAATTTTGGCCGCATTTTTCATGTGTCTTGATGATGATATTAACACAGGCCAGAAGACACAAAGCTTATCTGAGTGTGTCATACCAACCGCATGCTCGCGCCAGAAAGATGTCTTCTTGTCCTTCGAGCGCATTGGTGACGATAATAAGTGCGGAGCTGCTTTTGGGCAAAACCACGCATATAGTTGAAAAAGAGGTAGAAGAAAAGAAATACGCAGCTTAGACAAAGGTGAAGAAAAACAGAAATAAGTAGAAAGAAACGAAAAACGTTCGATACAATAAAAAGAGGGAGGAGATAAGCAATCTAAGACAAAAAAGAAAGAAAAGAATACACCATCTCCAGATAAAGGATAGGAAATTGACAACATTAGGCCGATTGCGCTAACCTTTAATTTTGTGAAGTTGATTGAGCGAGCAATAAAATCGGTATGATGAAGTTCATGAACGAGAAAAATATTCTAAATCCGTCTGAAATTCGCTTCGGATCAGGCTACTCGATATAGCGTGCACATATAGATACTGAGAGTCGCATTCGGTTAGCTCGGCGTGAAAATATGCCGCATGAGTCACGTTGGACATCACGAAAGCGTATGACAGCGTTAAGCATGCAGTTTTAGTAAAGCAGTTGCACAACATGAAGCTCCCAAATTACATTACTGCATGCATTGAGGAATTTTTGTGTAATCGCACATTCTTCTGTTCCCAAAGCGGCATTTCTTCGTCTACGTACGCGCAAATACGAGTCGTTCCTCAAGGGCTAGTCCTTTCTTCTGTATTATTTAAGATACTAATGAGTTCTGTACCACGACATCAGAACGTACAGACATGTTTATGTGGATGACATCGCTTTTTTTTTTTTGCTGCGGCCGACAATATTCACAATCTATACCAGGGGCTACAGTCACACTTATAAGTTCTGGAAGGGTGGCTTGGTGAACTACACCTGCATATGAATGCGCAAAAATGCTCCACACTGCCATTTTCTTTGAAAGACCCCATTCATATTTCTCTTTATTAGCATCTAGAGTGTATTCCGCAAGTTGAGGAAATAAAATACTTTGTTGTGCTATACGACCGCTCCGTGTCTTGGAAGGTACACATCGAATACACGTCAGTAAAGGGTGTTCGGGCGGTCGGTTTGTTACGCAAGATTAGTCAGTCGATTTGGCATGCGAAGGCAAACGCTTTTATCAACATACTGTGTGTACGTTTGACCGATGCTGGATTATACGCTGGCGCTCCTGCCTATAAGCTTCGCCCACTTGTAATGCTTGAGAGGCAAGCCTTGCGTCCGTGTTTGGGTCTTCCTAACTTTGTAACCATTAAAGTCTTGTATATAGAAGCTAGACTACCATTACTTGATTCAAGTTTCCAATATTGGCAGTACGATTATTTTTAACTCATGACTTTTTCATGATTTAACTCAACTAGTTAAACAAAACCAACCCGTGTACAGAATGCTACTGCTACAACTCTGGATCTGTTTTTCGTTAGCAACTGCATGCTGCGTCGTGTGGCAGACACCAATGTGCTTGATGGAATATCCGATCACAAACTGGTGTACATGTGCATTAAACTTAATGATGATCCAAAAGGCAAGAGGGAAGAACGCGTGGTGTATTCTCGCGTGCAAAAGACGTAGAAATACTGGACACATTAGACTTACATTTTTCTCGATTCACTTTACTTTCTGAATGTAGTACTTGTACTGTTAACAACCTTTGGTGTTTCTTCAAAAACCTTGTGTTGCAGTGCGTTCATGACTTTGTGCCAGAAAAAGTGAAAATAATATAAAATGTTAGCCCATGGATTACTATGCCAGTTGTTCGTTTGGGGCGAAGGGCAAACAGGATAAGAAAACAGCATCGTCAGGACCCCACTCCGTCGACCATGCTTAAACTCAGTAACGTGCGTAAAGAATTAAAAGACAGTATCAAGGAAGCAAAAGATCAGTACTATAACGTCACTTTAGAAAACTTCTTGCGGTCATCCCCAGCGAAATTCTGGCAGCATTTCGCCCCAAACAAGAAGCGTTTTCGTATTATATGTGCAAATGGGACTATCGTAACTAATAAAGAAACTATTGCAGAATCATTTAACACGTTTTTTTGTTCAGTGTTTACTGATGTTCAGTATTTTTATTTCCCAGTCTAAGTTTTTCTTTGCAGCATATTGGCCAAGGTGTCACACGCCTCAAGTTCTCCTTACACAGAGTTTCCTTGACAACTTAAATGTCCAAATAAGTGCAGTATCTCCAATCAGTGATAGCAACAGCTCCATCTAATTTTTCCAAAACAAGCGAAACTAACGTCGGACCGCACTTTAAATTCTGTTCTGAGTGATTTTCTGGTTCATTAATCAATAAGGACAGTCATTGTGACAGATGCTTCGCAAAATGAATAAAAATGTAGATTTGGGATATTCGCCCCTATTCTATATTGGTCATTTTCTCCACGCACTCCAAATTTTGTACCCATTTACGTAGCAGAGTTTTCAGCGATCATTTTGGCTCTCCACAAATTCACTGCAACAAATAGTTCGGCAATAATTTTAACTGATTCGCTGTCGGTGTGTTCTTCTCTCACTACAACTGACAACTCCCACGTGCTGAGTACTTTTAAATCATTAGTTCTACCGTATATAGAGTTGGTTAAATTGTTTCGGGTACCGGGGCATAAGGAAAGTTTTCACAATGAGATGGCGGATGTATTAGGTAAATCATCAATAAATGGCCCAGTTATTCACATACTCCTGCATCTAAAGTCGTTATAGGGGCTACATATAAGAGGAAAATTGTTAGAATTTTCTTTGCCATCCATCATAAACACATTTAAATTTCAACACCTAAATTCTCGTTGGAACAGTAAATTATGTTACACGCGCGCAGTGGAAGTCGCAATCACAAGGCTGAGGTGTCATACTCCATATCTAAATTTCTATTTACACAGAGCTGGTCTAGCTGCTTCCCGTAATTGTTAGTTTTGTGGAGTCCCTGAGACATGAGGACATTATCTTATATATTGTAAAAAAAAAATACGCGACGTTGCGCAAAATCGCGTTAGATGCCGCCTTCCGTCTCGTAGGATTGGAGTTGACCACTTCAAAGGTACTTTCGTTGGGGGCTTTGTTCCTGTATTTAACTGACGGGAAAGTTTCCAATGCCTTGCAGGAGTTGGCTAAAGGTTCAAAAAGATGCAGAATTTATAACCTATTATTACTACTAAATTACTTTTTTTCCAAATTGGTTTATTCATTCATTTACCTATTGCTCTTGGTGAAACCATCTGCTTCATTTTCTGTATTCTTTGTTTCTAATTGTAGATTTCTCATCTATTTTTGCCGTATTTCAATATTTTAAAAACCGTGAGTTAACAAATTAACAGTATTTCGGCAGAAATACCCGGTTCTTCGCCAATCCCCCAGCGTGGGTGTGTACCACAGTATCAAGGCACTTCCTTCCCTCCTTCCTTCCTTCCTTCCTTCGTTTCTTTCTCTCTTTCCCTCTTTCTTTCTTTCTTTCTTTCTTTCTTTCGTTCTTCTCCCGCCAAATGGGACCATGTGTAGAAGTGAAAGCAGCGAGCGCAAATGCTTACACTGGGGGTGGCGTTGACGCTGGTGCTTATCGTGTTGTTGCGCAGGAAAAACCCGGGGAGGTGCAACGCACGCAGTGGTGAACCGGTGTTTAATACTGGAACATGTTGATCGCCGCTAATGGGCAATGATTGACAGAACACTGCGATGGAAGAGAGTGTCACAGCCTTGTTTTATTTAACGTACACACTGCGATTTTTTATTGTTCAACAACGCGTCGGCGAAACCTCTCACTGGTGCGGCCATGGAGGTCGATATCTAGTGTGTATATATATACAGGGCGGCCAGTGAACGGTTGTGCAGCGTGAGCAGTCGGTTCTCGCTAGCAGAAAAAACTCGCAGAAAAAACTCGCTAGCAGAACAAACTCGCTAGCAGACGGTGCCTCGGTCGGCCTTGAAAGTCTAGATAGGGTGCAGTTCATAAGAGGAGGGGAAAAGGGCACGCGTGCGCCACGGAGATGTAAACGACTCGGGAAGGAAAACCCAGAGGAGAGAGAGAAGGAGCGAGCGTAGACTAGTAGACGCTGCCTGCATCGGTGTTTCGAGGTAAGAGAAGGGAGCATAGGAGAGGAAGAGAGGGGGTGCCCAGTAAGGGTGCCCACGCCGCACACCGGATTGCACTCGACCGTAAGATGCTTCGCATCTAAAAAGACTGCTTAGCTCTGCCCTTCACTCAGCCTAGTCACCATTAGCATAAAACTGCCCTAGTTCCAGTCTGGCCTATCAAGTTAGGTTATTCTTCGTCGTACAGGCGCATACGGACTCATCGTATATAGACCACATATACGTCAGTTAGGTGTTGCTCATTTTCCTAACGTGCAGGTGACTCGCTGTGATCTAAAGAAAGTATTAACAACCTCGTGCAGGTTATAGCAAGTAGCAATCGGGTATTGAGACACAACGTACAGAATGGTCCAGCTAACTCGCTAGCTATTGTGTGTCAAGCCACATTAGAGGCAAAAGGCGGAATGATGTGCGCAAAGACGGAATAGTCCCCTTTATGTCCAGTGTAAAGCATGCTCCACCGTCAGCGGAGGGGCTTCCTATAGTCTGGTCTGGAGCAGTGTAGTTGCCGCGTTGGAGACAGAAATTTGCCGATCTTGGTAACGGCTAAACCAAGTTTATGGAGTGGCGATTCCGCTTCGCTTGCTTTGGGAAAAGATGGTCATTGGTTCGCTCGTATTTAACTTTTCGTAAAGACCTAATTCAGGCAATGACAACAAAGACCATTTACACGCTTTATTAACCATGGTGGTCTAGTGCTTAATGGTGTCCTACTGCTGAAAAAAGGCCGTAAATCAAATCCTAGCTGCAGAAACCGCCTTTGATAGACAATGAAATGCTGCAATTTGATTATATCAAATTTAGATGCAAATTAAGGACACCAGATTACGATAATCCCCAGAAGTCTCCACTACAGCTTGTATCGTAATCTTGCATTTAGGACGTAAACATCATGAGTTATGGTAAGTCCAAATGGCTCGACTACAAGTCGTGGATACATGCTTGTGACAAGGAAGCCAAGGTGTTGTGCTACAAGGTAACACGGTAACACGACTACAACATAACACGGTTACAAGGTAACATGGTAACCGGCAACCAGTAACGAGACTACAAGGTAACACGACTGGTGTGCTCGGTGTGAAAGCCTGTGGCAAGCTTATAAGGTACCGACCTTTCTTGTGAATCCTGCACGAAAGACTTAATTTGAGTTTTTCTGTTTTCTCAAACGCACTGCACCAGCGCTTTAGCCAAGGTCTTTAGCTGGCGCTAACCTTTGCTCTTCTCGAAGGTAAGATTCTTGCTGGGAAGCGTTTTTGATTTAGCACGACCACGTGAGTTTGATCTAACACAGTGACCGTGAATGCGTTCTACATAGGCACTTTCAGTCGCAACAAAACGACATGATATAGACGGCGCGACTCGGCGATGTGTCACATCTGTCTCGTTTTGTTGCGGAAAACGTTGCTAAGCGATTTTCGGGCTACTTGCGCGAGAAGTATGGTGGTCACATTAACTGGTCGTAATGGAGGTTTCATCGGGATGCAGTAGCTAGCTAGTTAGCTGCAATGCTTTGTACCTTGTATCCCAAGTCTTGATTGCCACTTTCTCAACGCTTCCAGCTGCACGTGCCAGTGCTGCGAGCGACGATGGCGACGGCGGCGCAATCGCCCACAGTGCTGTGGGCTTCGAACGCTCTTGCACGTGGGAGCCCGACAATAAGCGCTGTTGGATCATGTCCGACGTGGAGTCTTGGAACCGCGTCCTCGCGGACAACTGCATCGAACTTCGAGAGCTCAATTGGTGTGAGCTCGCGTTAATGGGCTACCAGTGGCCCGAAAAGAAACCCGGGGACAAAGACATGCTTCGGGCCTCGCTACTCATCCATGTGCTGCTGCGACAACACAGGTAATAGGAGGCTGTTTGAATGCTTTATGCTTCAGCGCTTCACTTCATGCACTTTGGCGACAGCTATGCCAGAACCAAAAAGCAGCTGTCGTGCGCCGACGACAGTGGTCGCTTGTGGTTTACAGTATTTGTTATGCTACACCAGACAAAAACATTCTTACGCAAACACTTCGTACGGGTAGTCAATGAGGGAACTGATAAGAATAGGAAGAACCTTGGAACCCATGCATGTGCCTAAATACTGCGCATTAACGTCTTCTTTTTACCCTACAAACGTGGGCACGAACTACGTAAAAGGTTTATTCTATCCTTCATCTCAACCTTAGCAAGATTGACGCACATTTAGGAGGCGCCATACGCAAGGATTGGCTAAGATAATTTGAAACTGTATCATGAGAGACAGAGAGAGAGAGTAAGCTTTATTGAATAATTAAAATTACGTGACTAATCCCGGGTGGAGCCCTCTTGTAGAGCCCCACTGGCCACAGCGGCTCGCCGGGCCTGGTCTAGGGTCACCAGTTGGCTCCCCAGTGCCAGCTCGGAAAGCCGTGCCTCCCAAGACCACGTTGTGAGTGTTTGTAGTGAGCGCACCAACCTAGATACTGCATTGGCTGGCCGCTCGGTACATTGGTAGGTTATGTGTGTAAGTGTGGCTGTGTGGTTACTACACCATGGGCATACCCCTGTTGTGTATATCTGTGGAAAAATTGCGTGTAGTTTTGATATGTGGGGGTATGTGTTCGTTTGGAGGCGGCGCCAATCCCGGGCTTGTTGGTTGCTTAAGTTCGGATGTGGAGGGGCATACGTGCGTCTTGTAAGGCGTTGGTTTTCCAATATCTGCCTGCTTGTTACACTTTGCTCTTCATGATGCCCTGTGAGGCGTCCTGAGGAGAGTCCTGCGTCTCGGCCAGTAAGTCCGCGAGCTACGCAGTTTGCCTCCTCGTTCCCCCCCAGGCCGTCATGCCCTGGGCACCAAGTGACGCCATGTGCCTCCATCAACATGGACCCCAAAATATCAGTGACGCACCTTGGAAGTGTGCCTCTAAGGTATAAGCGACATGCAGCTTGTGAGTCTGTCAAAATATACGCTGAGCGCCCCCTTCTTTCGGCTTCTCTGATTGCCAAGGCTATGACCGCTGCCTCTGCGGTGGCACTTGATCTGGTGCGTAGGGACGCGCAGGCCACGACTTTGCTTTGGTTAGTCACTGCCAATGCATATGCTTGTTTTCTGGAGCCTTGTGGTGGCGCGGGATAAAGACTGACGTCGGTAAAGTAAGCGTCTGGATCGCTACTTCTCTGCAGGAGTTTTCGTGCTCGCGCTTGACGGCGCTTTTTGTTGTAGAGCGGGTGCATGTTTTTTGGAACTGGTTCCACGATTATTTGATCACGTATTTGCTTGGGTACAATGACTGTCTCATCGCCACAATATTGAGGGGTGAGAGGGTATCCCAGCCTCTGTAGCAGTGTTCTTCCCTGGAGCGTAGTGGTGAGTCGTTCTCGCTGTGCGATTAGCGTGGCGGCGGCCAATTCTTCATACGTATTATGCATGCCGAGTCCCATGAGTTTTTCTGTGCTTGTGCTGTTCGGAAGTCGCAATGCTGCTTTGTACGCAATTCTGATGAGTCTGTCAATCTGCTCTATTTCGGGCTTGCGTGTTGATTGAAAGGGAAGAGCGAACGTGACTCGGCTGAGAACGAAGGCCTGTACAAGGCGTACCGTGTCGGCCTCTGTCATCCCATCATTACTTCGCGCAATTCTAGCTATATATAATGGATGCAATACTCTTTACGGTGTGTTTGAGTTTGCCTATTGCAGTCTTTACGCTGTTGTTTTCTTGCACGTGCATGCCTAATATTCGAGCTACTGGGGTCCTGTTGATGATCTGTCCGGCAATTTCTAGCTGCAGCGCGGGTGCACGGTTGGACCGAGTGCGTGGGGGTCTTATTTGCAAATATTCCGATTTGCTAGGTGCGCACGACATGCCTGCAGCAGTGAGGTAGCCTTGAATCATGTCTATAGCGGTTTGCAGTACATCTTGTCGTTCTCCATAGGAGCCCTTTGTTGCCCATAGCGTAATATCGTCCGCGTAAAAGGCACAGCCCAGGTTTGGTACAGTCTCCAGCTGGAGGACTAGTTTCCGGAAGCCGATATTGAATAAAAATGGAGACAAGATGGAGCCCTGAGGTGTGCCTTTCAGTGGGAGGTCGTATGGTGATGATTTGGTACCAGCTATGCCAATCTGCGCCTTGCGATTTCCAAGAAAATCGGAGGCATAGTTGAATATGCGTTGTCCGCATCCTATGGCTGCAAGACCGTCTAGTATGGTAGAGTGCGCAATATTATCAAATGCTTTTTCGATGTCGAGTGCAACGAGTAGATTGTTGAGACTACCTGGCGCTGGGTTAAGCACTTCCTCTTTGAGCAGTAAGAAGATATCCTGGGTAGACACTCCTCGCCTAAATCCGTACATAGATGTTGGTAGAAGCCCCCGTTCTTCTGTGTATTGCTCAAGGCGAGTAAGTATAACTTTTTCGAAGAGCTTGCCAATGCATGACGTTAAAGAAATTGGTCGTAGCTGATCAAGGCTTCGCCGTTTGCCTGGTTTAGGTATGAGTACAACCTGTGCCAGTGTCCATTCTGCAGGTATCTTTCCACTCGGTGTCCAGACTTCCTGATTAATGTGGTCTGTGATGGCTTGTAATGCTTCATCGCTGAGGTTCCGTACCATGGCATTTGTAATGCCATGCAATCCGGGCGCTGTATTTCTTTTGAAGCTTTGAGCCGCTGCATAAACCTCAGCAAAGGTTATGGGGGCGTCGAGCTCAGTGTTGGGTTCTCCATTGTATTCTTGACTGGGTGTTGGGCTAACGTTTCGCTTGCGTTCTCCTGCGTAGCGTTGTTTCAGCTCTTCTATTAACTGATCCGGATCACCTTGAAATTCCCCAGCTAGCCGTTGAAGGGTAGCGTTTGTTTCGGTTCTTGTTGCAGAGGGATTCAAAAAACTCCGTAGGATGTTCCACGTCTTTTTCATGCTTAATGTGCCTTTTAAGGAATCGCAGAAGGTGCGCCAGTTGTTGTTGTAAAGTTCCTTTGAGTATGCGTTTACTTCCTCCGTGATTTTCGCTATACGGAGTCTGAGTTTCTTATTTAGCTTTTGTCGGCGCCACCGTTTCGTGAGGCCTCGACGAGCTTCCCAAAGATGTGTCAAGTGGGTGTCAATGGCAGGTGCGTCGGTAGTTGTTTGATATATCTTGGTGTTCTTGTCATAGAGACCCTTAATGTACGGTGTCCATTGGGCTATAGTTGTTGGGTGGGCCCGTCTACTTCCTGTTGCTCTCTATATTTAGTCCAGTTAGTCAGTCTGGCTTTTCCGAGCGGGCGTCGCAGTCGAGCTGTTTCATATGTTATTTGCACAATATTGTGATCGCTGTCGAGATTGTCGTCCAGCACACTCCAGCGCATGGTCGCGGCATTGTTGGTTACGGTAAGGTCGGGAGTGGTGTCCCTGTTGACACTGTTTCCTATACGAGTCGGTATGCCCGGTGTCGGGAGGAGTGTGTAGTCGTAGCGTTGTATCGCTTCTAAAAGTCGCGTACCTTTGGGTCTGTCTGCGCTATAACCCATGTGGTGTGCCAAGCGTTGAAGTCCCCAGTGATGATCAAGCGGTCGCGTGGTTGAAGCTTGTTGTTCAAATAGTGGAAGATATTGCTGAATTCTGCTTTTCTGTCTTGTGGGGGACTGTATATGTTACATATAACCTGCCTCGGGCGTCCTTTCTTCGCTGGCCAGAGCGTTACGATAAGGTGTTGCGTCTCTTCGTTCGGTGCCGTTATGCATGTAGCTGCCAATTCTTTCCGGACGAGTGTCGCAATCTTAGGCGTATTTGGATCCATGTACAGTTTGTAGCCAGAAACTGTTTTAGGCCTGGCTCCCACCTCTTGCAAGCAGATTACGTCAGGAGGAACCAGTGCCGCCTTTATGTATAGAGTGAGTGTAGCGTGCTTGTTGTGCAGGGAACGACAGTTCCAGGACCATATAGTGAGATTCTCGTTTGCTATGCGTCGGTTAATTGCCATGATGCGAGGAGGTGGGTGTGCTTTCAGCGTCCGAGGTAAGCATGCTTTTGGCGTCGGACTCCTGGGACCACGGTTGGCTCTGCTTACGTCGACGCTTCGTTTCTTTGTTGAGGCTTTCATGAACGTATTGCTTCAGGTCATGAAATTCGACAAAGAACTGTTTCATTTGGGCTTCTGTTTGCTGCAGTATGTGCTGTTGCATTAGCTGCAGTTGTTGTTGTAAAGTGAGGTTTGTCGCTGTTTGTTCTGTTCTTATATTGGCTACAGGATCTCGTGGTGGTGTCGATTGCGGTTGGATGTGCCCATTGTCCCGTAGCTTTTCGCTTGGGTGGCTAGTTAGATTTTGAGAGGCCTGGACTGTAGTTTTCGGGGTGGCTCCCATTAATTGGGCCAGCTGTTTTTCGAGCCACATTATTTTGTTCTCGTATTTGTCAAGGCGTTGCTTAAGCTGTTTGTTTTCAGCGATTACTGCTTGATAGTGTACGGTTTGTGTGATGGGGGGAGTACATGCAGACTTGGGAGCCACGGCTTCCGCCCAGTTTACCGGAAGTGATGATGCCTGTTGGGTGCATCCTTGATCCCCGCCGTTGCCTTTGGCTCTCCCTCCTGGAGGACCGCGGTGGAGGTTCTGCTGAGTCGGTGCTGGCGCGCTATTCTTGGATGGCGAATGCGGCTTTCTGTCCGGGGACCGTGAATGCGACCGGGAACTGTGCTTGTCATCGGCTGACTTGTAGGCGTTTTCTTCCTCTTCGGAGGAGAACCAGCGGAGATTCTTGGTCCTCGGTGGGTCGTTGCAAGTGCCCTGTTGAAGCTTATCACTGTGGCCTGCTTGTACTTGCGGCTGTTTAGGCTTCGGTGGCTTAAGTCTTTTTTTGCAAGTTGGATCTCCTGTGGGGTGAGCCTCCCCGCACGAGGCGCAACTAATAGAACACGGATGTTCATCCGTTGGATTAGTCAGTTCGCACAGCCGGCAAATGGGGCGATCCGGATGCGGGCAAACGTCCGCGCGGTGTCCTTTTTCTCGGCAGACCTTGCAGACTTGAATCGGTGGTCGGAAGGGGTAGCAGCGGAGTTCACCCCAGTAATAGTAGACGGTACGAGGTAGCGTTGGACCGAAAAATGTAATGGCTGTGCTTTTCGTTGTGCCTATCATTCTGGCAGTGATGATCTCCACACCGTGCGTTCTGACACGTAGGTGCGCCATGAGAGTTTCGGTTGAGGTGTTCATCGGTGCGCCGTGAATCACCCCTCTCAGAGTATCGTCTCCATTTGCGGCGTAGGCACGGACAGCGTGAGCCCTGCCGTTAAGCACAAGGGCGGGTATCAGACGCACTTTGTCCGCCACTTCCTCATATTTGGTCGACAGAATCGCTATGTTTGACCCTGGGTTGATTCTAAGGATGAAATGGTCATCTCTGATGCCAGCTTGGCATGCCTCGATGATTGCTTGCGCGAGCGTAGGAGTCAGAATGTTTCTCAGCGGGAGGCCCTGGTTTGGACGAATGACGATCTTGTAATCGTCCTTCGGCAACGGCGGTAGCTTTGGCAATTTCTTGAATGTTGGCGTGCCTGTCTTAACTTGGTCCTGGAGCCCTGCGCTGCCGCGCCTCCGCTCCAGTGCCTCTTGCTTGCGTTTTTTGGTGGATTTCGCTGCCTGCCAGCTAGCGTCCTCTTCTGCATGCGATTGAGCACCGATAGCGTCTCGGCTCACCGTATCGTGGTCGCCCTGGAGTTGATACATTTGGTCGTCTGCTGTACCATGCTGGTCTAAGAGGTGGTATTGTTGGTCGGTCGCCGCGTTGAGAGCCATAGCTGGATGAAGCTCCGACGCGAGCGTCCCCAGCGTCGGTGCAGTTGCCGGCGGCTCCCCAGGTCAGCGTTTGGTGAGCGTCCTAGGAGTGACGAGCTTTCTGAAGTCCTTTGGCACCTCCAAGTGGCAAGAAATCCTCTTGAGTGGTGGCCAGGCGTTCCTCGGAACTTCTTGAAGCTGATAGTAGTTCTCATGATTTTTAGTGGTGTTTTCCGTCTGCAACCATCGTATCATGAAATGACACATTCCCAGACAAAAAGTAATTGAGAAGGTACAAGACACAACAGCGCTGATTCCATTCCATACAATACGTCCTAATTGTGTAATAAGATGCCTCGAAACATTAGCACATATGTTTTTATATATTCTTATATTGTAGCACTAAAGGTCTATGCAGAAAAGTTTTAACTTTGACCAATTTTGTTTCATTTGAATAAGAATAGGAAGAACCTTGGAACCCATGCATGTGCCTAAATACTGCGCATTAATGTCTTCTTTTTACCCTACAAATGTGGGCACGAAATACGTAAAAGGTTTATTCTATTCTTCATCTCAACCTTAGCAAGATCGACGCACATTTAGGAGGCGCCATACGCAAGGATTGGCTAAGATAATTTGAAACTGTATCATGAAATGACACATTCCCAGACAAAAAGTAATTGAGAAGGTAAAAGACACAACAGCGCTGACTCCATTCCATACAATACGTCCTAATTGTGTAATAAGATGCCTCGAAACATTAGCACTTATGTTTTTATATATTCTTATATTGTAGCACTAAAGGTCTATGCAGAAAAGTTTTAACTTTGACCAATTTTGTTTCATTTGAATCTCAAAAGTTTTCTTTGGTAGCTCTAGATATATCATTTTCACTTCAAACCAACCTGTTTACGTTGTTTAACTCCCTAACATAACTCCTTGAAGTTTCACTGATAGTGGTTCTTGCTTGTTTGCAGTGTTTTGTTTGGTAGCTCAAGATATATCATTTTCACTTGAAACCAACTTACTTACGTTGTTTTAGCTCCCTAACATAACTCCTTAGAGTTTCACTGATAGCGGTTCTTGCTTGTCGCTTTTGTAAAGGGTGGGAGTTGGTGCTCTGCTAGCTTACCATCTAGGGACGCCGATAATACATAAACACTTCAAAAAAAAAAAAGAAAACAAGCCTCCACACAAGGTGGAAAATACCACTGTTGAGTTCTATCTTGCCAATAAACGTGTTTTCGTTTTTTTTCTCAATGGATCGCAGGGTAGCCTTACGTCAGCGAAACAAATGCAGCCCCGAAACTTTTCTGATGTATTTTACCGCACTACACAGCGGTGGCAGGATGTTGCGGCTATTCAAATTATTGGCACTTGTGGCATCTGCTCCCTGGTGATTACTAACAGCGCACATGATAATTCAGGGAAGCATAAACTGGGCATCAACTACAACAACATAATAAAAGAAAATTGGTTGCATATCAAGCGCAGAAAATATAAAAACATGCACAGGAAGCGAGAGGTAGAGCTAACAATAGTCCTAAGAGTAATTATTGCGTTCTTATCGCAAGACGACCATAGCATTAGGATAGACGCTTCAATGAAAAGCTCTACAAGTATTCATCTTCCATAGGGTTGTAAAACCCAAATGTATTTACGCGAGCATCTAGCAATTCCTCTACATTGATATGCAGCCACCGCTATCCTTGGGATAGCCGTCAACGCCATAACCACTACACCGCTGTGGAAGATAACTCCTCACAGGTATGACGATGGGGCATCTAAGATGTGACCAGAAAAAATTCAGTGTCTAATAAATAGCTTACGATGGCACGTCAGGACACTCATAAAAATGAATGGAGGTTTTTGTATAACAATACTTTCGAATGCCTTTGTTAGCCAATCCAAGGTGGCTCCTAAAGAAGCGGCATTATATTAGAACCTAACTGAACTACATCGCTTAGCAGTTATGAGAATATTGGTTAATATGTGCTTTAGGCGTGGTGCGATTATTATATATCGCTTCTCAACTGTCTCTACAAACGAGTAAATTCAAGTGAATAGAAGTGTGAATTGTAGCAGAAATAATGCAGACAGTCAACAAGTAAGAATGAAGCAACAAGCTGACCTTAGCAGCACGTTAACCACTTATATCGGTAAGCAGGCTAAAAATAGAATGCGATATAGAAACAGGTAGTTTGAGGGTTAGAAAAGTTATGGAAGAAGTAAAAATATTTCGATGGCTTTAAAAGCAATTTCTACAAAAGAAAAAGACTTATGCCAAGATAATTTTGTTAGGTGAATATTTATCCTGTTAGATCCAGTGTCGATACCCGGTGTTCTGTAGCTGATACAACGGTATTTGCATATAAGTCGGTCTCATTGCATGTATTGCAACTTACATTCACGAGATCTTCTAAATTGTTGATATGTGAAATACACGATACACGAAGCCACCCCTCGACTCTCGTCTACGAACGACAATACGGCCGCATCCGAAGATGCACCAAAGACGCCACATGCACTGTAGTGCACGGCATTGAACAGTGGCTCAGTGCGAAGTGTCATGGTGATGACACTATTAAAAACAATAATAAAGTGAGAAAACAAAATATCGCCTTCGTTTTCTAGCATGCAAAAGGAAGGTGATCGTTTTGTAACTTCTTTATTGAGCGACACGCCATGAAAGGACGCTGAATAAATGTATAAAAGCTGCACGACCAAGCTAATGCTGAAGAGTTTGATATGTGTTTATAATAAATTGTTTGCGTCGCACATAAATGCCAACAAAAACATGAGTATTAGCAACACCACAAGCGATAACATGATATTAAGCGCTGGTGCTCGCGATGATGGTAGCCCTGTACTCTGCTACGTAAATCCACTTCTGCTCATGGCCCTTAACTTCAGATGACATCAACCCGACCTGTCGGCTCTATCGAACGAGTGCATATGTAATTTTCATAAAATCAGATAGCAAGCACTGCAACCAAAAACTGACGTTTCACAAACATTTTGGTCTATTTGAAAAGCAGTTCCGAGACCTGGTGTGGATCTGTGGTAGAATGCTTGATTGCCGCGTAGAATTCTTGGGTTCAATAGCTGCTGGGAACCTGACATTTATTATTGGCATTCGTCGGGTAAACGCTTCCGATGTTAGGTTTTTCTGAACATTCACACATTATTACAGCCCATATGAGTTCCCTTCGTTCATGAGCAGATTCCAAGTGCCAGCAACCTGTGGCGCACACTCGCATACCAGTGACACATACCCGCCTGTGGGTAAGTGCCACTGACTTGCGGCAAGTGTTTGATAACGCCCGCGATGGGATTGTGACATTATTCACTACTTGATGAGAGCGTCATAATAGTCCAACCATCTTACCATCCCCTGCTAATTTTGCTTCATGCTACGGGGGTGATCACGAGAACACCCCGACTTAAGTGGCTAGATAGATGTATAGGTACGCAGATAGATGCCAAAAATGCTTGCAGTATACGCAAAGAAACGCTTCGCATTCAATAATTGAGGCATGAAATATTGATAACGTATGCGTGAGTTAATGTTTATTAACCTTGCATATAGAAAAAATAAAAGGCTTCAACAGTTATGGGAGGAG
The DNA here is from genome assembly GCF_043290135.1 of Rhipicephalus microplus. Lineage (NCBI taxonomy): Eukaryota > Metazoa > Arthropoda > Arachnida > Ixodida > Ixodidae > Rhipicephalus > Rhipicephalus microplus. The sequence continues at coordinate 99,020,628 of NC_134708.1, forward strand.
GAGGAGGGATAAACAACAAGAAGGAAGGCAGGGAGGATAATCAGGCACATGCCCGGTTTGCTACCCTACGCAGTGGGAATGAGAAAGGGGCATAAAGATGAGAGAGAGAGAGGAAAGAGAAGAGAAAAAGAGGGAGAAAAAACAAAAAAAGGAGGATTGTCAGTCAATCGGCTGGTGCGTATGCAGCGGTGGCACTACACAAAAGTTAAACGTGGTCACGTAGGCCTGTAGTCCTCAAAAGGCACAAGACAGCTTTGACTGCTTTTTTCAGCCGACAAAAGGCGATGACGGTGTTCCAGTAGCATCTGCACAGAGAGTAGCCGATCGTCCGATTCTCGCAATGCGTCCGAAAGCTTCCGTCTTTCGGAGGCAAATCGAGGGCATTGACATATCGGATGGTCGATGTCTTCTTTGGTGCAGCAGACGTCGCGTTCCGCATTGTCGTCAATCCGATGAGGGTTCTATATGCTTTTGTGAAGGCAACCTCCAACCAAAGGCGACAAAGAAGTGAAGCTTCACGTCGACGAAGTCCGGATGGAGGTCGAAGTTCCAGTCGAGGGTTTATTTGGTATAGTCTCGTATGTTTTATGCTTGGGGTGTTCCACTCCTGCAGACTCAGACTACGTGCCAGGTGACGAAGTTGCTTTGCAGCGTCAGTCCTTGACAAAATAATCGGAAGGGTGTGCTCTTCTTGGTGCGATGTGCGAACTGCTTTGTCTGCGAAATCATTGGCACTGATCCCACAATGGCCAGGAAGCCACTGAAACTTGACCTCGTGGCCTGTTTCTGTGACGTGGTGAACAAGCTTGACAACTTCGTAAGTTAATTGTTCATGGCAACCTCGTCGAAGGACGGACTGCATGCTCTGTAGGGCTGCTTTCGAGTCGGAAAACACAGACCATTTACTCGGTCTTTGGGACTTTATGTACTCTAGGGCGCCACGAAAAGCCACATGTTCTGCAGCCGTAGACGTAGTGACGTGTGACAGCTTGATTCGCAGAGTGATTCCTCTAGCTAGAATCACCACCGCACCGCCAGAACCAGACGCTGTGGTTGAAACATTAGTGTATATGTGCACGTGGTTAATGTACATTTCGTGCAGAAGGCACAAGCTCAACTGTTTTAGGGCTGATGAAGGCAAATTTGATTTTTTTTCTGTGTTCCTGGAATTGAAACACGTACTTGCGGAAGTGTCAGGCACCACGGAGAATACACCAGTTTCTCAGCAGGCGTAAAGCCTGACGTAAACGACGCACGATGAGCACTGACAATTGCACTAAATTTCGTGAGGGGCCTCTCAGTAGCAAGGGTTGCCAAGTGGTGGGAAGGATTCCTAGCATGTTGCCTGAGGTACGTACACATCGTTTCAATAGTGATGTGCATCATGATCAAGTAGTCCTGTGCAATGGCATTTGTTTGAGCTGTCGATGCGCAGCGTGGTAAACCAAGGCATATCCTAAGCGCTTGGGCTTGAATATTTTGGATTGTGCACAGGTTCGTTTTCCACGTGTTAGATGTAACAGGTAGGCTATACCGCAGGAATCCAGTAAATAATACCTTGTACAGCTGTAACATAGACTCGACAGACATTCCCCAACTTTTCCCAGCAAGAAACCTGAATAAGTGACAAACGGCAGTCAGCCGCTTTTCCATGCAGTTTACGTGGCGTGTCCAAGACAGGTTTCGGTCGATTACGACTCCCAAGAACCTGTGACTCCGGCTGCATGACACCAACTGCCCGTTAATTGATATGCCCTAAGCGGACATTGGTTTTCTGGTGAAAGCCACGACTGCACACTTCTCACTTGTGATTTCAAGCCCTTGTTTGCGTAGGTGTTACGATGTCACTGATGCTGCCTTCTGAAGTCAAGCGCGAAGTTGAAGTCGAGTCACACCTGATGTCCACACACAGATGTCATCAGCATAAATGGAAAGTCGTTCACTGCTTGGTTGCTTGCCAACTAGTTCAATGAGTGTTAGGTTGAACGGCGTCGGGCTTAGCACTACGCCTTGCGGGACTCCTCGGCTGCAGTAATACTCTGGTGTCGGGCCATTCTCTGTTTGCACGTGAAATGATCTATTCTGTAGGTAGCTCTGAACCCACGTATATATCCTACCACCGAGTCCCACTCCTTCTGGTGCGCTGAGAATGGCTTCGTGGGTGAAATTGTCGTATGCCCCTTTAACGTCAAGAAACAGAGCAGCAGATAACCATTTGCAGGCCTTCTGGTGTTCTACATATGTCACCAAATCAACTACATTGTCAATTGACGAGCGGCCTCGTCTGAACCCGCACATGGCATCTGGATATATTTCGTAGAACTCGAAGTACCATTCCAGACGCGTTAAAATCATCCTTTCCATAACTTTTCCCACACAGCTCGCGAGGGCAATCGGGCGGTAAGAGGAAATGTCCAAGGGTGACTTGCCGGCTTTGAGAAGTGGAATCAGGCGACTTGACTTCTATTCCTGTGGAACCATGCCAGTTTGCCAGGAGTCGTTGTACAGCTGCAAGAGTGCCTTCCGAGCTTGATCTCCTAGGTGACACAGAGCGCGGTCAGTGATGCCGTCAGGTCCTGGTGCTGAAGAACATTTACACAATGCAAGCGCAGCCTTTAGTTCGTCCTTTGAAAACAAAATCTCCATTCGGAGATCACGTGAGGATACAGAAAAGTCGGGCTTCTTCGTCCCAGTTGAATTTGACCCGCAGGCAATCCTTCGACAGAAAGAATCTGCGATATCAATCTCTTCGCAGAGTAAGTGAAGTGCCAGAGATTTTAATGCGTAGCGCTGAGTAATGGTTATACGAAGACCCCGAACAGTTCTCCAGATTAGTGACAGAGGCTTTCTGAGATCCAAAGACTCGCAAAATGATACCCATTGTTGCTTTTCCAACTTGTCCATGTGACGCTGTATTTTCTTTTGTGTGCGTCTGGCCACTCTCAGATCAAGAAGTGACCTCGTGCGTCTACAACGTCGTTCTGCACGACGACGAATCGCTCGGAGTTTTTCGAGATCAATGTCCATATCAGTGCGAGATGAGCTCGCCGGAAGCGAACGCGTCGTTGACTGTAGGGCACTCTTTATTACGTCCTCTAGGTTTAAAGGTGAGGCGCGAACATAGTCTTCCACGATTAACTTAAAATTTTGCCAATCGGTGCACTGGACGGCTCTGGAGAACTTGAGGCTTGGAAAGCCATCAATCTTCAGGTATGTTGGGATGTGGTCACTACCCCTTGTTTCCAAATCCAAAAACCAGTGCACTCGGCTGGCGAACGAGCGTGAGACGAAAGTGAGGTCCAGGCAACTGCTATAGGCCGATCCGCGCAGATAAGTAGGGCTGCCGTCATTCACCAGGATAAGTTCACATTCAGAAGCAAAAGACACTGTCTACCTCTAGTGTTGACCCTGGAGCTTCCCCATAAGTAGTGGTGGGCATTGAAGTCGCCAGTTATCACCCATGGCTAGAGAGTTGCATTCAAAATTCCGCGCAAGCGCTCACGGTCTAGACGACTTGATGGATGTAAGTAGGCTCCCATGAGGGTGAATGTGGTCTTCTTGTTTTTTACTGTTAGGCAAACGTACTGGTTTTCTTCGGCAGGGGGTACAGGGTAATGAACATAAGTTAAGTCGTGCCGTATGAACACAACGACCTTGCTGCGCTCTCCGTGGGTAGAAGACATAAAGCACTCATATCCAGACAGTCTCATCTGAGCTGACAGGTTCGGTTCACAAATCACAATTATGGAGAACTAGTTCGTGAATACATATTGCTGGAACTCGGACATACGCGCCCTATGTCCTCTGGTATTCCACTGAAGGACAGATGCGTTCTTGACCTCCTCTCGAAAGGATAACTTGTTGCGGGCCATCGTTTTACCTTAGAGCTGCAAGCACCGGACTCAAAGTGTCCAGCACTTGGAGTGCGCTCTACGCTTATGGGGTGTTCATGTTGCTTAGGAGCATGCGCACTGCGCTCATAAGGGTCTGCAACGTGTTGATGACCTGGCGATTCTCAGTTGTCTTTTTATCAGTGGTTTGTGATGGCATCGAGGTTATCGAGGTTAACAGTTATCATTCATGCAGAACTCTAGGGGAACCTGGTTGATTTGTTTGGATTTTTTATGGGCCAAATAAGTTTTCATGCCAACTTTTTTTCACATTTTGTGCAACTCCGTAGTTTTTTGAAGGTGTCAGTTTTGTATTCATTGCCCTCTTGCGTCGATTATCGCATGCCTTGTTTTTTTAGGAATAAATAGCAACTCTTACAGCGATACTGACACAGAAGTATTTCTCATTTTAGGATTGCAGCTTGAATGTCTGAGAGCTGTTGTTACACTCCGTGAGTTTGTACAAGCAGTGAATTCAACAAAATTTGCCATTTCTCGTGCTTATGCACTCTTTGAGGCGGCATCGATTGCCTGCCTGTATGCCGTGCTGAATGCGTTAGAATTAGGGTACCCTAAAGCTTCGTCTTTAATAGTTGAACGCGGTAGTGATATCCTGTTCCTAGTGCTGTAATTCAAACACTTTGTGCGTGAAACCTTTTCGAACTTGCGATGCAGCAATTGCGTGGCCTAAGACAATAGGCGCAGTAGCGAGCATGCTTTATAGTGGGTGACCAGCTTTGAACCCCGAAGCCGATATTTTTATCACATGTTTTGACGACCGCTGGCAATGGGCACTTGTACCACGCATTTTTACTTCAATACTGCGCGTTGCATTGTTAAGCATGTATACAGGGTGCATATGTTTGTGTAGTTAGTTTCACTGCATTTCCAAGCAGAAACTCTTTTGACAGTATTCACAAGCAGACGTGGAGCAGTGTGGTACAACATTTATGCTTACCATGCGAACGACCCTGTTTCGATTCCAACTCGCACGCAAACGACGCTGGTTCACTCACGACTCTGACACAGGATATTTTATCACTTAATTTATTTGCACTGTCCTCAATCTTTCAGTCACGCATAAGGTGATGATTTTCCGCTCCCAACCAACGACATCGAAGCTGAATCTCTGCGAAACGAGCTCTTTAACACTGTCGCGCTAATCATGACTACGAACCTGGACAATTGCCCAGTAAGGTCAGCCTTAAGCGACTCCGGTTGTGGTTGCATAGTATACAGTGGAAATTTGAAATAAACGTTTAAAACGGAGCTCTTGAATCAATCTAATGCCGCAGCTACAGAACGACAACCAGTGGGAATTAAGCACTTTATCTACGCACTTCTAATCACCATCTTGGGAAATACCTCATCCATAGCTGCTACTACAATGGAATTCTCCCTTTCTCACATGCTGGGTCCTTCTTGGCTTGTTTAGAGATTGATCATCGACCAAGGATATTTAGGGTACAATTAAAAGAATCAGTGTATACCACGAAAATCATAATGCTATTAGCATCGATACACTACAGAACTCTCAACACCTATCATACAGTATTTTAATTAAAACCATGTAATAACGAATCTACACTGCAATCTGGATTCAGAACATGCGATTATCATGACTTCATGATTTAAAGCAGCCAACCAGCTACATATGGCACGTACACGTTACTGTGCCTTATTTCTTAAGGTCACGTAGTGCTTGCATAGTTAGCTTGAAAAGATTTCATGCACTAAATGTTTTAGGTACACACTACTAACAGAATATCGCTATCGCGTTCAACTGATAAAAGTGAACCCCCCTCTCCCCCACTTTTTATATTTTAAGTGAAAATCTAATCCGTCTTGTTGAGCAGCTGACTTTGCGGGACATGACAGGTGAGTGGAGTAAGACAAAACCCACGTGTCTTAAGTATTGATGACGTCCTGTTGCAACGTCTCATTGCCGTCACAGAGCGCGCCTAAAGGCGTCACGTCGTAATGACCTCATCACAAGACGACATGTCGTGATGCCATTGTGTGGCAATGTCGCTTCACTAAAGGCGAGACAATCAATCATTGCAATGTCATGCCATGTATTGGTAATAATGCTTCAGGCATTGGAACAATGCATTTGGTTGATAACGGCATGGTAATGTTAATGCAGTGAGCCTCTTTTACACTGTGGCTATTTTATTACAACAGTTGTAGTCCGCACCTATACCCCGTTAGGCCACATTTAGCATCATGCATTTCATTTCGTTTCTTTTTATTCAAGGCAAAGTGCTTTGGGGGACACACTCTGCCTTGGGAGACACGTCTAAAGGCTGAAAAAAGACAACGGACTAGGTCGTTCAACCCTGGCAGCAAAAGCATAAACACATCAACAAGCATCTGTCGTACAGAATACACTGGTACATAAGCATCCAGAGTGATTAGAGAAATATAGAAAATAATGAGTGCGCAAGGACATCTGCCGTAAAGTGATATCATACAACGAACGTGTACTCATGTTGAGCCTCCAAAAAAAGAAAGAATAAAAATATTTTCTTGCTGCTATTGCGAATGAAATGCACAAAAATATAATCAACATTCACTGGAGAAAAAAAAACGATATGACTAGGCACGCTGATGTACAGAGTGAGACCTATGAACAGTGTACTCATAAAAACTTTTAAAGAAAGAGGTTTTATATATAACTCAAACATGTCATTACTGAATGTTATAAACAATCACAGGACATTAAAACAAAGTGTACACAAATACAAGACATATATAGTCACAAAATTTTTTAAATCATTGGGGGCTTCGTTTTCCTCTGTTAGGAGTTATCTTGTTATTTTTTTAATGAACTGAGGTTCTATCCTGCACTAAGGCTTTTAATTCGTGCTAGAGGTCAGCATGTTGTCGAACGTATAACGAAATTGTCGTTTCTGACGACCCTTTATACGATGCAGGTGCGTGACATTTGTATACTTGGACTTGGCACATACGAAACTCGAGAGACGCGTTATGTGGCACGCCCTAAAGACTGGCGCTATGGGAGTCACGCGACTGGAATTTTTCCAGAACTTCAGCGACTTCACTGGCGTGGTAAGCGTTGAGCGATTCTGCAATGCTGTCTATGTATGTAGTTGGGTGAATCGCCTGGGCTATATAGTAAAAACGCCTGAGGGGAGGTACTGCAGACTTACTACAAGGGATATAAACCGTGCAAACAGCGACGCTTATGATACTCGTTTAGGTTGAGAGACCCGTCGACAAAATGTACAGAAAAGGGTGAATGCTAACCAATCAGCCGAAACACGTAAATTTTTGTTTACATCCTTTTGAGTTGTTTTGTGGTTAAATAGAATGCTTAGAGCCTTGTCACAGAATAACCCAGACGTGCCTGTGCGTTCTTTTTTTTTCACTTGAAAAGCTGTACTCGCTAGTTTCTCAGCAAGGTTCACACGTTCAGCAGAGAGCACACCGACCTTGAATATACATGAGGAGAACCACCCTATGGAGTTAAACATAGGCATCTCGCCCTCCCAAGCAGATTGCCATTACTTGATAAATACGTCTCAAAGGCTTCAACTGTGAGTGCAGTGTAGTTAAATAATTCCCGAAGTGAAATTCTGTGTAGAGCCAATGCAGCAACTGCCGACAAGGCACTGACACGCATTCTTCTCTGCTTTTTACTTCCTTTTCCCTCTTCAGATGACTTTGGCAGAGTCAAAAGTTTGTTGCAAGGCTATCGCAAGCATGATGAGCATCAAATACCTCAACCTTTCGAGAATGTGCTTCCTGAAGGAAGCGGTTCGGATTATTGGTAGCTACGTGGAGCAGACCACTTCGCTCACTCACATGGAGTTGCTTAACATTGAGGTGAGTGTAAAAAAAAACACGTTATTATCAGCCACTTCTAGGTTAACGTTTCAGCAAGTACTCATCGGGAGGGGGTAGCGGATTGCGGAAAATAAACGACGCATGAATGGACCCAAATAAAGAGAACACAGTCGTGTTGCCTAAACTAAACATTGTGAATAACTTAAATAAATAACAAAAACTGTGCAGCTCAGTAAATGAGAAACACTAAGAACACAGTGGCATTTGAACCCAGGTTCCCTGCGTGCCAGCCCAGGATTCTACAATTAGCCAAGCTGGTGTTACGAACTCAGTTGCAAACTTGCCTTAGGTGGGAAAGGAATAGCGTTAACATGTGTAATAAAGCGTTTTAGAACTGCAAAAAAAAACATCCAAGTATCACACAATGCAAATTCCGTAACGAACGGTTAATCCAATGTTCCAAAGCATTACAAAAGCTTGTTTTGATTACCTATTAAATGTGGCGCATACCCACTTCAGACCCCATTTTAATTCGTCGTCAGCCACTGCATAAGAGATCACACAGTTTTTTGCAAGTGTGTAGTGGATACCACGCTTCTCCGAGGAATGACGAAGGATAGCATAGTGAATACTGGCTTACTAAAACAGAAAGTAGGATTGTTTATGGTGCAGTGAGTACCCACTAGTGTTCTTGTAGCAGTTACCAAGAGTGTTTTGAAAAGGCTTTGAAACGTCGCTTTTCAAGCTTTTGCTGTGACTGTGCTGCGCGGTCTGCGTGGGCCTGGCGGTCTTTTTTTTTTAATATAACCGCTACTATGAGCAATCGCTCGTGATTACGATACGTCACAGCAAATGCGTTGTTTTGATTGATATGTGGAGTTTAATGTCCCAAAACCACCATATGATTGTGAGAGAAGCTTTAATTGTGTGGTTTCCTTGTCTGGGTGGCCGCGTTTTCTTACGAATCGAAATAATGAGGTTATTTTACATATATTGGAGCCCTTCTTAAAAAGCTTCAGGTGATCTAAATTAGCAGAGGCCTCCACAATTGACATTCAGTCATGTCATGGTGTTTAGATATAAATTGTCAAAAATTGCCATTAGTTATCCCAGCATGCCATAAACCGAAGACGCTGCCAGCGAGACTACGCGCGCGACTTAGCCCAAAATTTTCACGTTTTAATGCACCTGAAGCATGCATTTCCATGCACAAAACCCCTTTAGAGCACCGCACTTGGGGGCATTTCTTGATGCTTTTGGCGTTTGGCATAACACTTTTTTATGAATGATGTTTTGGAAGTATTCAGCGAATGTGTAGGGGCCCCAGTTTTACCCCCCCCCCCCACCCAGTTGCCTCAAGAAAAAAAATTGGAATTAGTAGATTTAGGATTATTTTCGAAGGTAAATGATGCTTAGTAGCAGTAATTAACTGTAGCATGTAAGTCTTCCCTAGCATTTCGATAGAGTCATATGAAAGTGGAAACAAGTGGTGTTAGCCTTGCAAGCAATCAGTCTTATTGCTCAAGTAGTGTCAACACAAGGTGCAACATAGCATAGTAAGGCTGGTCTAGAAGAAGCAGGGTACCCTGCATGGGTTATTACGAGGGCGGCTGCTAAACAGTATCAAAAAGACAGGACAACGAAAGCTAAAGGGAACAGCAGGAAGTAGTCACACAACTGCAATATAGGATGTGATATACCTTTGGAGACTTGACCATCACACCAAAAAGAACAAAAAAAGCAAGTTAGTCATGTGACTAGGGCGAAGGAATAATTGCGATAGCAAGAAATTTAAGTACCACACAAAAAACAAGCAGCTCAATATGTTGAGCACGCCGCTACGGTACAAAAAAAGGACGCTTGAAAACTAAGAGGTATACACTGGACAAGTGTGATTTAACAAGCATCATAGCGGTTACGTCCTTATATTTGAGGTACAGCTGACGCTTTTAGACTTTTCTTCTTTTTTTTTCTTTTAAAATGCCGCTGGTGGAATGACGCTCATGTGTCTCCTGCCACGTGATGGTGTCTGACGCGTGTGATCATGTATTTTTTTTCCATCCACATCATGAGTAGAATAAAAGGGGGCCACTTTTTTTGCCCATCTAAAAGGCAGTTTTCAGTTTGAAAGAATATGTCAGTGTTAGTGACAGAAAGTACGCCAGAGCTCTTCCGAGATCTGGATACACAGCGAGCGCTGAAACGTGTATTTAAATAGCTCGCCGTTATATAACCGGCACAAGAATATACGTGCCCACGTCTGTAAATCACAGGCCGTGCGAAGAGCCCGAAACCATCGAGCATTATTTTGTTCATCGCTGCGAGGCATGTCCTTTCAGGGACACTCTTAAAAGAACCATCAAAAGCGAATTTCCAATACGGTGTGCATGGTCTGTTTCGTATTATTAAAAAAGACGAAGAGTAATACGCTATAAGATTTAATTATGATAGGATTTTATTCATTATGAAGGAGCTGCATAATTGGCTGACATGCCAAGCCACCTCCCCCGACAATATCTTTTCTCTGAGAAGCAGCAGCCAATGTGCGTTGTGTTGTTGAAACTAGTCGCCTGTGTAATTTGCTGGACTCTAGAAGATTCATTGAATGAAATGGCGACTTGCGCGTGCATTGTACCGCAATTATGGATTGATGAAATGTATAGCAATATTTGATGCCAGGATTTCCATGCATTTAAAAAAAAGCATGGCGAGTGGCTGTGCTGGCCAACGCAGCGAGATGCGGAGTGAGGGGTCACTGGCTCGAGTGCCCGGTGTGTTACTTAGGATAATTAAAGACTATAGTCGTTCTTGGGGACCTTCGACCCAAAAATTTTGGTCTGCCTGTACATTTGTCTGTTCGTCCACCCTTAACAGTACTGGGTACTTTAAACGGCAACAGCAGGTATCCCAAACGGCCGACCCCATCCGCAGCGCCCACCAATGTTCGTACTTGTGTAATTGTCAATTAAAAAGCAGTTATCACGCATATCAGAGGCACCATAACAACACGTATATATTCTGCGTGTGCGTCTTTTGCTAGAAAAGACATACATAAGTTATTCTAAAGACGATAGCCTTTATCACACAGCGCTTGCTATGTAACGATTGCACGAAAACGGAAGTGTTTCCAACGCTTTGCTAAGACGACACGGTGGTGGCACCTACCCGTCACTTTGAATTCTACAGATAGCGCTCATGTCTCACGTGTGACGTGACTTGGTGCCTCCTCTGCACGCTCGAGGCACGCTAACGCAGTGCCTCCAGAATACTATTCACCTATTTTTTTGCGCAGAACATCAAATAAACGTTTTGTTCACTCTCTCCAGACGCAAATCTATCGTCTTTCGACGACATTCGCAGAGTAGCATGCAGATATGGAGCCATTTTCTTTCTACTGATTCATTTTTTATGCCTTTTTTACATATATATGTACAAATGCATATGCGGGACTTCACAGCTCCTGGCGAAAATCGGTCGTGAGTGCCCTTTTAATTGCTTTCGCAATGAAATGCGCTATTTGGTGCCATGTCGAAGCTGTATCTACTGCGGCAAAAAGTGGCATTAGGTGTACCCAGCTTTGAAGTTAAACGAAGAGTAAAGAGATAAACAGCAAAGGTGCGTGTACAAACATGCAAGAAGGTTAAGAACTGCGAAAGTAATGCATTTAAAGTCTATGTTTCCGCGATAACTTTTACACTGAGTAAAATTGTCAGTGCGTAAATAATAAGTTACATTATTAGCCCAAAATGTTGAAAAATACAGCTAGGCTCTCATTTAGCTGTTCGTTGCGGCAAAAGTACATGTCATTCAAGTTTTCATAAGACAGAAAGCTTGCAGTACCCTGTGTTCAGAGCACATTAAGAATCACTGACTCGTTTTACTTGTTACTGGGAGATCAGATGTACATCAGCCAGCCTTCGTGAGTATTATCACAAGTGAAAGTGCCGTATATATCTCAGGGGTAGGTTGCGTCGTGTTTATGTGTATTCAACTAGTTTTTCCAAGCATGCTGCTTGTTTGTCCTAATCATTTTCCAGAGCCCACTAATTACTCTTCGTGACAGAATTAAATTTTAGTGTCCAGTATGCGCTGCTGTCTGTCGTTCCTTCGCTCGACCATTTTCTATGATTGGCCATTTTTGAATTTCACACAGGGACGCTCACTTTGGTTATTTTTTGCCCGCCAAAACCAATCACGTCCTTAATAGGTTACGCTTAGGTTAGTGGTTACAAACGCACTGGTATCCAATGGCCAATGCATTGATTTTAACCTCACGCTGTGAAATTGCCCCATTTTCAGCAACACACAGAATAAGTGATTTCGCTCAAAACATGTTCCAACAACTCACGGAGGAAGCTCTCGATGTGGCGGCGATTCTTTGACATCTCGTCCCGACGTGAAAGCGACCCTTTTTTGTGTCCCAATGAAAATAGCGGGAGGGTTTATTCAGGGCAACAGTAAACTCTACTACCTACTTACCTCTAAGCTTTATCCCTTACAGCTAGCAGGATGGCTGCTAGAATAAATTATCTAAGGTACCACAGGCCACGGGATTAAATACCAGTCACTGCGGCTGCATTTTAGATGGATGCGAAAATGCTGTAGGCTAGTGTGCTTAGATTTCGGTGCACGTTAAAGAACCCCAGCTGGTTTAAATTTCCCAAGTGCTCCACTATGGTGACTCTCATATTCATGTGGTGGTTTCGGGACGTTCAAACGCACATATCAATCAAATCAAATCGAATGATCAAAGGTAGGACATGAGTGGCAGCAGGTAGCAGGCAACACGTTGCCGCTCAGAGTTCTCTTCGTTTGCGTTTCCGCACAGTCGTTTTTAACAAACCTATTTGTCTGGTTTCATTCAAGGCACCTCTTTTAACAGTGTAAGGCATGGAAAAGCACTGCGTTTATGGCTTATACCTATATATGGTCTGTAATCTTCTGTAAATTGCGGATCTTGCAGGTTAATGACGCCAACGCTAGCCTCTTCCTGGACCACTTGGCTCGCAACCGGAGTCTCAAGGCCCTGCGTGTGAACGAAAACTTTGTGCTCGCGCGGGAAGGTGTGGCTCTCGCAGAAGTCGTTCTAAATCACGTGACCCTGGAAACGCTTCATGTAAGGCACACTGTTTTCTTCTGTTGCCAGTATTGAAGCTGTGCTCGGCAGAATTTTCTAGCAGAATTCTAGAAGTGGGAGGCATTTCTATGAGTATAGCGCACCACGACAAGGACAAGGGGTCCATGTCGTGGTGCATGCCCTTATAAATGAACCACACCAACCAACTAGCCCGGCAACGTGTCTTAGGCATTTCTATTGTATACTTTTTTTCAGGGTAGTCAGTTCTAGGATGTATATGTAGCAATATGCAAGTATCTCTGGTACTAATGATTACGGTAACTCCAGATAAGGTGATTCAGAAAATATTGCTAAAATAATTCACGGCTCTATAAGAAGTGCATCATGAAGAGTGGGCAAAGCTGTTGGTATCGCATCGGCGAGTAACCATGCGTTGCCCCATCGTTATCCAATACCATGTAACTTGAGTGACAAAGTGGCATAAAGAGTAGATGAAAAAGGACATGGAATGTCTACATTGAACTCGCCGACGAGCATAGAGTTTGTGCTGGTGTTTTATATTGGGCTTTCATAATTATGATTGTTCATTTTTTAACGCAACAGGGTCAAGGAGCTCGCTTCGCAGAAATTCCGGCGTCTTTGGTTGTGAGCGAAAAATCACCCCTTTGCGTGATCGAAAAAAAGCAAGAAATATGACCCTCGAAAAACAAAAATCAAATTCTGGGTTTGAGTAGGGATCAAACCCGGGTAGTTTGCGTGGCAAGCGGGTGCTCTACCACACAGCCGTGCATCTTTTTTTTATTTTTTTATTTATATCCGGTAAAAAAATCACACACGCGATGACGAGGTAAGCATATTACAATACACAGCAGACATGACAGAAAAATTACTACGGGCGTCAAGCATTGCACATCACTACTATGAGAAACTTTGAGATTCTCTCGTTAAAATACTGTAAGGGTCAGTGAAATGCAGCCGTTCGAGATCGCCATGTACTGTGCAAGCCAGTAATCATAACTAAGCCGAAATTTAATTCACAATCAATCTCTATATTCAAATGCCCGACTCTCTGAAGGTCTAACGGAATTTTTTTTTATTTGCCGTTTCTAATACGTCCCGAAAATGTACGCCTTCCCAACATTGTAAAAAAAGGTGGTCAATTATTTCTGGAGCGTTACAGATTAGACAGTCAGATTCTCATGCGTATAAATCCCATGCTGCTCTATAAACGTATTTTGCATTTGGAGCTGCCGGAATGTTTTCAACTTGTTTAAGGTCATTCTGACCCTTACGTGCGGTATATAGCACTCTGTACCGTGGTGTGGGGAGCACAGTGTCATAAATTTTTGTACAGTTTTTTTTTTCTTTCGAACAGACCTCAGGTAGTTAGTCAAAAAACGGACACACAAACCCACACGCTGGCCACAACTACATACAGCCTTGCGGAGCACCCGTCATGACTTGAGTGTTCACAACAAAGTCAACCTACAGCCTACCTAGTCTTATTTGACACACTGTTAGCAGGAAAGGATCGATTGTATCACGGAAAAAGAAAAACAAAGCATCTACTAACTGCTTGATAAACAGATCGACTTGTGAATACAGTCAAAATAACTTTCTATAATTTGAAACTCAATGAAAGTAACTTTCATTCTTTATAAACACACGCACATGCTTTCACAATAGGTAAAATATTGCGTTAATAATACATGGTAAAAGTGCACATTGCCATCGAATGCCAGAATCTAGAATTATCATAGTGACATCATGGCTGAAAGCCAATCACTCACTAGAAAAAGCACACACGCTCCTAAACCCTTCCCTTAGGAGGTCCATAGCAAGTTAGAAGTGATCCCAATCAGTAAGTGTTTGTTGTACGGACTGGGAACAAAATATCGCTAAAGCGTTATTCGTCGTTAAAGCCAAAGCTTAAAAGTTGAACATGTTATTTTCGCATTTCGTTGGCATTCTTTATTCACAGGAAATAGTAAATACATCACTGCCCTAAAAATCGCAGCATATCGACGGAGTGAATTTTGATGAGTGGGGCCAAACTTCGAAAGGTTTATCGGTAAACTGCGAATCATCCACTGGCCGCGTGTGTGCGCGTGTGCGCGTGTGCGCGTGTGCGCGTGTGTGCGGGTGTGCGCGTGCGCGTGCGCGTGCAGACACGATGAAGCGACCACACCCAAGGTAAAGAACTCAGGCAAGCTAAGTCCCCACAGCAGATGAAGATGACGACCACTCATGATGATGAACATGTGTAAAGATAGTAGATGTGCTTAATGAATGCCTACACTAACTTCCCCCCTTCGTGAAAGCGGTCATCCTGACCGGAGTTCACGGCCGCCGTTTCAAGCGAAAAGGAACGCCGTATGACAGGCTTCATGCGGGATACGTGGACTATTTCTGCTGCCCTGCAGCGGCGGTCCGTTGGAAGAAGAACGGGTGCCACGCGATAATTCACAGAAGACGTTTGCTCCAAGACAGTGTAGGGGCCAATAAAACGTAAGCGAAACTTCTCGCACAGGTCGGGAGTGCGAATGGGTGTAAGAAGGACTTCGTCGCCAGGGCTGAAGGACACGGCACGATGAGAGGCATCATTATCAAGCTTGCGATCCTGTTGCTTGGCTTCAGTGTTGACGGAGCCAGGTGGCGGTAATGAAGTAGGCGAGACACGTATTCTTCACTTGAAGATGAACATGGTTTAACAGGCGCAGATAAGAATGAAACATCGAAGAAAGAAGAGGGGAAGCGACCGTGGATGAGGTAGAACGGCGAGTAACCGGTTGAGCGCTGTACAGAGGTATTATACGCAAAAGTGACAAATGGCCAAATGGTGTCCCAGTTTCTGTGGTCCGGTTCGATATACATCGCTATCATATCTGACAGTGTACGATGAAAGCGCTCAGTCAGGCCGTTCGTCTGAGGATGGTAACTGGAGCTTGTTTTTTGTGTAGTGCCGGATGCCTTGAGCACTTCTTCGACAAGTTCTTAAAGAAATACTCTTCCACGGTCGCTCAAGATTACACGAGGAATTCCATGACGAAGGATTATTGCTCGAAGGATGAAGTCAGCCACTTCCGAAGCTGATGCAGAAGGCACGGGAGCTGTTTCGGCGTAGCGGGTCAGGTAGTCTACCGCTGTAACTATCCATCGATTGCCCGTGACTGTTATAGGAAGCGAACCATACAGGTCAACGCCAACTACCTCAAATGGTTGCAGGGGACACGGGAGCGGTTGTAATTGTCCACTTCGAGTTGATGTAGGTAGCTTGCGACGCTGACAAAGGGAGCATGAGGCAGCGTACTTCGCGACACAAGTGGACAAGCCCGGCCAGTAGTAGTGACCTCTTATGCGGTCATATGTTTTCTGGAAGCCCATGTGTCCAGCAGACATGTCGTCGTGATATGTCTTGAGGACTTGAGCCCCAAGAGAGCGAGGTAGAACGGGCACCCAGCGTTGACCATCAGGGTGGTAGAAATGACGGCACAGGACGTGGTTGTTGAGCTTGAATTGCGTCAGCTGTCGGCGAAGACGGGCGTTAGGGGGCCGGCAATTCCCGTCAAGACGGTCCATGATGCGGCGACAGTAAGGGTCAGCACGTTGGTGAGATTAGAATAAACCACACTCGCTTGGAGAAGTTGGGTCCACAGTAGCTAAGGATGAAATATGTAGGGAAGAGACGGCCGAAAGCTTCTCGATTGCGGCAGTGGCGGGTTTGTTAAGTGGTTCCGAAGAGAGCGGGTAACGCGAGAGTGCGTCGGCGTCTTGATGTTTGTTTCGTGACTTGTATATAATCGTGAAGTCGTATTCTTGAGGCGAAGAATTCAGCGACCTAAGCGCCCGGACAAGTTCTTGATTGTCGAGAGCCAGCACAAGGCGTGATGTTCTGTAACCACAGTAAAGTGGCGGCCGTGGAGATAAGGTCGAAACCTTTGCATCGACCATACGACCGCTAGGCACTCCTGTTCGGTGATGGTATAATTCTTTTCGGCAGGGGTCAGTGCACGGCTCGCGTATGGGAGGACTTTCTCACGTGAAGATTTGTCGCGCTGTAGCAGAATTCCACCAATGCCTTAACCACTAGCGCCTGTATGCAGGAGCGTAGAAGCGGTTTCGTCGAAATGGCAGAGGACTTGTTCGGGTGTGAGTGCACACTTCAGTTGGGTAAACGCCGCTTCATATTCAGGAGACCACACAAAGGCGACGCCTGATCCGAGCAACTTGTGCAATGGTGAAGCTATTGAGGCGAAGTCTCGAATGAATCGGCAAAAATAAGAAACGAGGCCGAGGAAACTGTGCAATTCTTTCTCTTTTTCAGGACGCGGGAAGTGTTGGACAGCAGAAATCTTGTCTGGATCGGGACGAATACCGTCCTTGCTTACAATGTGGCCTAACACTTTAATTGTCTTGGTCACAAAACGGCACTTCTTGGTGTTCAGCTGAAGGCCTGCGTTTGCAAGGCACGTGAGAACTTCGTGCAGTCGTTGCTAGTGCTGAGGGAACGTTGACGAGAAAATAACGATATCGTCTAAATAGAAGAAGCAAGTCTTCGATTTCAAGCCTCGTAAAACTGTGTCGATCATCCGCTCAAAATTTGCTGGATCATTGCAAAGGCCGAATGGCATGACGTTGAATGTCTTTTCTTTGTCATCCTCGTGCATGGGTATTTGCCAGTAACCTGAACGCAGGTCTAGGCTTGAGAAGTACTCGGCACCTTGCAGTGAATCCAAAGCATCGTCTATGCACGGCATGGGGTAACGATCCTTGTGAGTAATCTTAATAAGTGCTCATTAGTCCACGCAAAATCGCACGGATCCATCTTTTTTCCTTACTAAAACAACAAGGAATGACCAAGGGCTCGCGGAGGAACGTATAATGTTCCGTAGCAGCATATCGGCTACATTTTGTTTAATGACCTCACGCTCGGACGAAGAGACGCGATATGGTTGACGGCGTACGATGGAAGTGCCATCGGTCTGGATATGATGCCTAATAATGAACACCTGTCCCAGAGATGAGGAATGGGCATCAAACAATCTCCTATGCTTTTGTAGCAAGGCAAGCAACTCGTTTGTCTGTGAAGAGGTCAGCTCTGAAAGAATAGTCGCAGCAAGAACAGAGGTGCTTCATGAACGTCCAATATAAGGCAGGTCAGAACACGCTGGCATAAGCGGGACAACAGAGACAGGTTGGGATTCGGTAACGCAAGCCATTGTGGTGCCTTTAGGAATGAGAATTTTCTCAGACGTCTGGTTTGTAGCGTAGAGAAATCCGGAGCCATCGTGGAACCGCGCTAGACCTGAAACAAGGGCTATACCTCTTGCGAGACAGCGTGCAGATGGTCGGACAAACACGTCACCAGAGTCTATCACATTATAAGTGATGGTGACTATTCGCTGATGACCAGGTGGTAGCTCGGTGTCTTCCGCAGCGAGCAAGCAAACGGGCTTGTCATCCGCATAAAGGGCATAGTCAGTTTTCATCATATGAACAACATTTTCTCGACAGCAGATGGAAGCGTTCGCCGTAGACAGAAAATCCCAGCCTAATGTAAGCTGGTGGGCACACGAACGCCGCACGGCAAATTGCAAAAATGGAGAAGACCATTTATGAAAACACGAGCGGTGCACATAGCGGCAGGTGTAATGGCATCCCCTTGAGCAGCGAGCAGTATAGGTCCATCATAAGGGGTTGTGACTTTTCGCAGACGTGAGCACAAGGAACAATCAATCAGAGACAAACAAGCACCAGGGTCTATTAAAGCGTCCACGTACACACCTTCTATTAAAACAGATATCGTATTATATGGACGCACTGGAAGAATTTGTCTTTTCGCTCGATGCAGCTTTTTCTTCAAAAGCTGCAGAGGTTAGTTTTCCGGGCGTTGGTTGGTGAATTGCGAGACAGGTCGCAATGGAGACGTGAAGCAGTGGAGGGGTGATGGTGAGCGGCGACTAGTAGAGCGGTAAGAAGTGGTTGGCTCAGATGTCGCAGTTGGAGACGGTGAGCGACGTAGCAGCGGATCATATGGACGACGTTGGAAAGCGTACAAGCTTGTCCCATCATCCCATCCGTAGGTGTCGAATCCAGGACGCTTGTCCTGCTGACGCTTCCGAGAGAAGCGTGCAATCTGGCCCCGATAGCCGCAGTAATAACAGATCGGACGAGGCGGCCGCCATGGTGGGTGAAAGAGCTGGCTAGGCGCACTCGGAGATAACGAAGCCAGTGGGACAGGCGTCGAGTGTACGGGCATCGGTTGTACGACGGGTGGTGAGCCAGCGAGGACTTGTGCGTACGTCGGTTGGAGTCGAAGTACTGGAGAGTCTACATAGACTGGCCCGGTCATGGACGCCAACTCCTCTTTGATAACGTCGCGCAAAACAGTGTTGGAGGGGGGAGGGGACTCGGTGTCATTGAGAGGCCGAAAGATCACAGCTCTTCCCGTATAATCGCCCGGATCCTGGTATGCAATGAGGCATCAGTCGTGGTGGTTTTTTAAGCACTGTCCGGCGGTAACCATTTGGACTGAAGTTCCTCTAGGCGTTTGTACGTGGCAACAATGTCAGCGACTGTGGTCAGGTTTTGTATGACCAAGGCATTGAACTTGACCGTGCCGATCCCTTTCAATAGATGACGAACTCTCTCTGATTCAGACATGGACGTGCTGAAACGGTGACAGAGAGCAAGCACATCCTCTTTGTACGATGTGTAAGACTCACCGAGTTGTTGCTTGCGAGCATCCAGTGTTTTCTTCGCGAGAGCGAACCGAACCACCGGGGTGCCGAAAATTTGGCGAAGCTGTTGCTTGGAACGTGTCCAGTCCGTGATGTCCGTTTCATGATTGAAAAACCATGTTTTCGCTACGCCTGTCAGATAGAAACACGGCGAAGCGTGGTAGGATCTTCCCAGTTGTAAGTGGAACTCGCTCGATTGAACTGGTCCAACCAATAGTCCGGCGAACGTGGGCGGCTCACGATGATGCGCGGCGATAATCCACGATGAATAGGCCGCGGTAGCCGGGGCCGTGGAGGTAGACGCAGAAGCGCCGATTGGCTCGTCCTGAGGCATGTTACGGGACACCTGGGAGAGCGGGCTGGGAGAGGATGGAAGATCGTAGAGCACACTCGAGCACTTGTGATGTAACGGTGAAGGCAACCCTTATTAGGCCCAGAAGACACGATGAAGCGACCACACCCAAGGCACAGAACTCAGGCAAGCTAAGTCCCCAGAGCAGATGAAGATGACGACCACTCATGATAATGAACATGTGTAAAGATAGAAGATGTGCTTAATGAATGCCCACAGTGTGTGTGTGTGTGCGTGTGTGTGTGTGTGTGTGTGTGTGTGCCTTTTTCGCCCCCTATATGTGAAAATACCTAAAAAGAAAAAGGATAGCCCGTACCACCAGGAGGTATAACGGGAACGGGCGCAAGCCAATCTAACATAAATAAAGAGAGCAAATTTCCCACGTTCTTTTTTAAGAAACCAATTAGTTAAAGAAACAATGACAAGGGTAAAACCTAATGACTGCGGCATGAAAATGCAAAAAAAACAGCTAGCTTCTCAGAAATGAGCAGGTCGACATGTAGCAGTATTGTATTTCCCTAACTTCAGTGTTTGGGGTGCGTGCGCGCGCGTGTGCGTGTGTGTGGTGTGTGTTTCTGCAAGTTTCTTTAAAATGTGTTGTCCTTGAACGTGGAAAGTCCAAACAAAATGATGAAGTGGGATGCGAGCCAGTGGTCTTGAGGATGGGCTAAACGTTACAGGAGGGTAGCAGTGGCCTCTCTTATGTCGAAGCCCATTTCTTCACCAGGAGCAGTGTAGCCAGGAATGTCGGGCTGTCGTTCCAACCAGCAATGCAACAGGAAACCTTGAGCAGCCTGTTTGCAGCTGCGAACTTAGACAAGGTGCCATTTGAAATAATGACAAGCTTTTTTTAAAAAAAAG
The DNA here is from genome assembly GCF_043290135.1 of Rhipicephalus microplus. Classification (NCBI taxonomy): domain Eukaryota; kingdom Metazoa; phylum Arthropoda; class Arachnida; order Ixodida; family Ixodidae; genus Rhipicephalus; species Rhipicephalus microplus. The sequence goes on from NC_134708.1 coordinate 99,041,358, forward strand.
AGAGGGTGGGGGTTTAGGGATAGGTACTTGCGCGAAATAGCGTTGTCTCAGTTCGCTCAGTCTGCCAATGGGCGTGCCAATATGAATTCAAAACTTTATCAAACTGAGTCCGTATTGACCGAATTGATATTTTGGCGTAACGCACGAAGCCTGATCTCCCTCCTGATGCAGCTGCTGCGTCAGCTAGTTAATTTACCAAATTTCCTATACGGCCAGGTACAAGATATACTTCTATAATTTTGCCTGACGAGATTATAAGGTTAAGAAGCAGCTTGATGTTCCTAAATTTTTCATCGTTATCAGTGAGACTTGAAAGTTTTATTTGAAGCGATAGATAGTCTGCATAAATGTGGACTGGCGTGTTAAGGTTGTTTGTCAATACGAAATGGAGTGCTTCTTAGAATGCAATTAATTCCGTGTCGTATGCGCTTGAAGCGTTACGAATCTGAAATTTCATGACAGTTATGATTTTTTCATCTGTTGTCAAAGCAATATATGCCACTCCGGCCGCGTATGACGTGTATGAGCCGTCATTCTATACGTGAATGGATTTTGTTTTGAAAATAACCGCTTCTTGTGATGGTGAGAGTTTAGTGAAACTAAATTTATATTTTTTACTGGGGTGATGAGCCCACGGACTGCATGGATATAGTATGTCAGCCGGTTTGAATGTTTTCACACCATAGTTAGTACAATCGGGAGTATGAATAAGGAAAATTCTGCAGATACTCTGTCCAACTCTAATGTTAACGGATGCGCGTAAGCGAGAATCTGTAGGGACGACTTGCGTGTGGTGTAAAACGCACCTGTTAAAGAAATTAAGACGGTTCGCTGAACTGATAAAACTCACGCCCTAATGAATTTCGATGGGAACATAGGCCACCATGCGGGAGATGCATATGTGAGAGAGGGCAGTATCACTTGACGGTAGAGTCGTCTAATGAGTGTACTGTTTAGTGAATGGAGCGATTTAACAAATGCGAGGAGGCGGCACGTGGGCACTTCAGCTTTTGCTTTAATGTAATCAATGTGGGCATAAAAATTTAAAGAGGGGTCAAATAATACGCCTAGAATATTAATTTAGTTTTTGTATTTGAGAAAAACGCCATTCATACGGATAGATGGGCGGCGTGTTGATGTACCCATGTGTCCGTTCTTAAAGAACACGAAGAAGGACTTATCGGCGCTTACCATAACTTTTTGGTCTCGTGCCCACCCGGATACTAAAGCCAGGACATGCTCAGCCTTTGCTTGTAACCGGAGTCTTGACGTATCTGTGATGACAATGATAGTATCGTGCGTGTACGCCTGTATGTGTACGCTGGGTGGCACGGGAAGATTGAGTAAGCTGTGCATTACTATATTTCACAGTAGCGGACTGATAGGGGATCTCTGAGGGCTGCCAATGGTTGTACGAACTGTCTCTTGTGCGACGATGGTTCAAAAAGCTACAGTGCGGTTCGATAAAAAGGATTTGAGTAGGCAGTACAAGTTTTGTGGACACCTGTGCTTGTGTAAAAAAGTTTAAGACTGCAGGATGTCAAGTGCTATGAAATGCTCCTACAAAATGAAAAGATATGGGTATGGTAAGAAGTTTAGATGCCTTGTACGCAGCTAATTTGCTTCGAAGTGTGTAACAGTGCTAAATTAGCACTTTTATTATGCGTAAAACTATATTGATTATTGTGAAGAAGATGATTATTGTGCAGAAAATAATACAGGCGAGCATTTAGGAGTCTTTCTAATACTTTACTGAAGAGAGAGTTCATTACTATTGGTCTATATGCCTTAGGCCAATTAAACGGACGACCTGGCTGCGGTATGAATATTACTTCTCCTCTTCTCCAAGCCTGCGGGAAGTGTCCGACTCTTAAGGTGGTATTGGATATTAAATAGAAAAATTGGGGATGGTATTCAAATATTCCTTCAATGAACGGGTGGGTTAATCCGTCGTGTCCAGGAGCAGAGTGTGAATGGCCCTGTTCTATCGCACACTCTATCTCAGATATTGCAAAAGGAGGGTCAGAATTGTGCCACGGGTAAGGACTAGCCACAATGTCATGTCTGATAGTGTGGTGCATGTTGTTTTCAAGACAGCTGTGCACTACTACCAATGTATCGAGTAGGAGCCGGGCGGACTGCATTACAGAAGTTCTGCGACTGCCGTTAGGTACATCGAGACGAGGAAGAAAAGTTACTTGGTGTTGTTTTTGAAATGCTGTTTTGAAAATATCACCATATAACATTTCTTAGTAAGAAAGTCCCAAATGATTTTATCAAACGATGATTTTTCTTTTCTGATTTTATCCTTATAGGTGGAGAATGCGTCAACGTACAATTTGCGATATATGTCTTGAAGGAGGGGGTCGGCTGTTCGCTGATATCGCCGTCGCGTAGACCGAACACGCTTACGTTCGATAGTCAATTCTGGTGTCCACCAAACATTACGTAATTTACTACGTGATGTTATGCGTCGTGAGTAACGTTGGCTTAAAGCGGAGTATATGGCATATAACTTGTCTATAACCATGCTTAAGGCTTCAGGTGACACAATGATGCCGCCGAGTATCTTTGTGAACCAAGTATCATTCTTTAGTTGAGAATTTTCGCTGTTCTTAGATTAGTTAATCGTTTAGCACAGCTGGTATGTGTTTGCGAGAACGAGAATTCAATGTAGTTGTGGTCTGAGAGGGTAGGAATTTGGAGAACCTTCCAATGGTAAGCATCGCGAGTTAGGTAATGCGAAACCATAGTCAAATCTATCCATGAATCTGCATAGGGGGTTGTGAAAGTTGGAAGGGAGATGGGGTTGTTCAATATGACTAAGTCATTCGCCGTCACGAATCGAACTGCTTGAGAGCCGCGAACATCCCCTGTAGCCAACCCCCCTCCAAAAAAAAAAAAACTCTTAGTATCGACATTTCATATCTTTTCATCATGTTTTCATCTTGAACAAGTACCGCCATTCAGCGGACATTCGACGTACTAGAACGAGTGGTGGCTATAGATACCGGAGACGCATGATCCACGCTTTAAGAAGTTTCAACCCTAAAAATAAGCGTTCAATCAGTACGTTGCTAAAAAGTTGCTGAGGCAGATGTTGTTTCAACATACACACTTCTACCTCAGTGACATTTTGTTAAAAAGACTAGATAAATGGCTGCCATTCACTATCATTAACAGACAATTAGTAGTGGCTACTACAGTATACTTGGAACGATTCACAATGGGTTTGCTTCGCGTAACGCTGTTCGTCTCGTTTAAAATCACGCTGTGTGATAATAGGAACGCACTGTAAGTATACACAAGCAAAATTGAAAAAAATTGTGGGGCGGAACTTCAAGGGCAGGGCCTTATGCCTTTTCCTAGCTTGTTCTTAGGCTTCAACAAATGACACGTATGACACGTTTAACTTAAGCAGCCTTAAGCATCTAAAGTCCTACCTGAAGCAACCCCCTTAAGCAGCCACCTTAAGTAGCCATCTTAAGCAAACACCTTAAGCAGCCAGGACATCAGAGCGACCTTCTTCTCTACACATAAATTAGGGCATTGTAAGCGGTCGACAGATTAGGGTATAATTACATCGTGGGGTGCCTCAATGTTTTCGGTACGCAAGTATGTTTATTCACGGAACAATGATTGAAATGAAGGTTCGAACAGGTAATAGGTCTTAAAAACGCAAAAAAACAAAAACAAACCAAGGCCGAAGCAAGAGGCCACGAGCAGGATGATTGCTAGCGCAGTGAATTAAGTAAAATATACATTATTTATTGTGTAAGTCCGCGTTATATTATTTGAAATTAGGGACATGCATCATTTCTTCGATGAGTTTACGAGTTGCTTCTTAATGTGACGATTCTTAACTTCTAGTATATAAACAAAAATGTTTCCATTTCATAGTCGCAGCTATTCATAACCAAACTATTTCACAGTTTGGATTGGCCCCCAAAGTCACCACTGATTATTTTTTTTTTACCTTTTCAAGTTGTAAACGTACGCATCGAGTTCCAAATGCTGCTACAATCAATAGCGCCAAACAAGGCGGTCTTACAAGTTGTGGGCGTGCCAATAAGGTCAGCAAGCAACGTCTTCGCCTTTGCGGACTTTTCGGTAATGCCTAGCGCGGGCCTTGACGTGGAGACTCGTGTGCTCATGACACCTACCAGGTCCTCCTCGCCTGCTTCTACTATCAGGAAGGTTCATCACGTGCTATTCTGCTTCTATGCTGCAGGTGAATGGTTCCACGCGCAAAAGCCCGACTGCACTGCTGGCAGCGGTGGCGCAGAGCCACTCGTTACAGTGGTTCACTCTACTGGGATCTTATATTGACCCAGCGGATATTGAAGCTTTGGCTGCCGATCTGGCAATACCCAGTAAATCTTTCAAGCTTGATGCAGAGGTGATAGGTCCGGCACCAACCAGCCGACTCCAAAAGCTACACTTGACGAATTGTGGGCCTTTCACTTCGCGACTGGAAGAGGCGTGCGCAAAACTAATTGGAGGTGAGTAGATCCTTCTTATTAGTGACGTGCTACCACATGACAGTTATTATCATCACCAACTACGTTGTGAGGCTGCGGTAACGATAAATGGCGCAGCAGGCAAAATATTGTAAAGAAATATAAATTCCTACTTAAGAAAACATGTGCATCGCAAAATCACTATTCGACAGAAGTTCGAACCTTGCTGCAACTGCAATCCTCGGAATGCAATGCACGGACGAAAAGCGTCTGATCTATTCAAAGGTCTCATCATAGATTTAGGCACACTGGCCGGTATTCTGGTAGTTCAAGAATCTACGTCTATAACGGCGTCTTTTATACATTTCGCTAGGAGTCGGTGATAGTCATTCAGATGTTTCGTGTACGTAAAGAGTTCCTGTTGAGCAGGCCGTGATCTCATAGCGTTTGTTGGATGGGGAAAAATGTTCACTGAAAATCGGTTTCATCCTACAATACGTAGAGAAGAATCCGGCGCTAGTGTCTATGCGGTTTTTTTTAAGGCCGCTTGTATCACTATGAGAGTGGCGAGAAGTATGGGCTTCGGATCTGCTTTGCAAGGGATGCGTTCATAAGCATTGTGATGCATGTTTTTCATGGGCAAAGCAAAGGTTTATGAAGTTATTTTCAAATAACAGTTCCTTCATTCTTTTGTATATGAGGCATATTGCAAAAAGTGTCGGTGACCACAAGACGGGAGTTAAAATTTGGCCAATTCAACCACTAAGGTATCCATTCAACTGCCATTGTGTTCCGAACTTGTAGTCAGGGTGTAAAAAATATCTTTTACGGGAGATGAAAACAAATTTTCTTCTTTTTTCTTCGAAAGTACGCTTCACCAGCGCATGAAAAAAACAAAACTGTAATAAATGAGAAACACCTGCAGAATCGTCTGCTACGATAGAAGTCTGCTGCGGTCCATGTGGTCTCTATTCAACGCACATCTTTGTTTTGTAAACTCCAGTCAGACAAGCATGCGGCGCATCTGCTTTGCTTCGGCGTCCTTTTGCAGTCGAGTTGAACTAGTTATGGCAAGACACAGCTATGAAAAGGTGTGAAGTCTATGCTATATGCTGATTTGCATGGGGCGCTCCAAGTACGCTCAGTGTCAGTGGTCAGTGCACGTAGTCTTGCTTACAACGTGTAATGTGATAATGACATGCTTTGGGCGCAAATGAGACACACCCAAACCAAAATCACTTGCGGCCAAAGCATGTCATTAGGCAACTACCAACGAGGTCAAAAATCTGTATTGTTGCAATGTGATAAAAGGCTATAAGGTTATTGGCTTGGCTCAAAGACAGACAACAGCGCAGCTATACGGAACAAGAAAGAACAAGGAAAACTTACACGACTTGGCGCTGGCTAACAACATGAGAATCTGTTGAGCAGGTGCAATAATATGTAACCTTCGTGGGAAACAGAAATGCATAAAATGACCGTGGGGAGGGGGGTGAGGAGGAGCGTAACGCACGCTATCAAACTAGTCATTCACGATGCTATGATCACGCGTGAACATTATTAATTTGTTGTCAGTTAGCACTATTGATAGTGCATTTACACTCGATTGCGCAATCGAATGAATGGCAAATGGCTCGTAGGGTAGGGTTCAACAAGGCGTGGAATATCCTCAGGTTCCTCCTGGACCCAGAGGAGATAAAAATGACACATAACCATTAAGTCAATAAGATAACTAACCACTACAAAGGAACCCACGCAGAACTCTTGCACGAACTCAAGTTCCGATACACTAATCAGACTAGACCAGTGCACCACTCTGAATACAAAGTCACTGTGAGCGAAAGCTTAGCTTAGCGACAGTTAGGATTGCTGGCGTACGCGTGGCGTCGCACAGACTCAACACAAAGTCAGTACCTGGATTGGATGGAGTTATTAACGAAACACTTCGAAACCTAGACGACACATCGATAGAGCAACTCACGATTTTTATTAACGAATTTTGAGAAAAACGGCATATTTCATGACAGTGAAAACCCGCTTGCATTGTTTTGATACCTAAATCAGCAAAGCGCCTACAGCTGGAAAATCTAAGGCCGATATTGCTTACGTCCTGCGTTGGCAAGGTCATGGAGCACGTCGTCCTCGTGAGACTAACAAACTCTCTTGAAGACCTTGAACTGATTCCTCAGATCAAGGTGGGCCTTCGAAAAAACCTCTCAACGCAGGACGTCATTACAAGTCAAGCATGATATAATAGACACGATGACTACATCCACCAAAGCAATCTTAGGCCTAGATTTAAAAGCGTTTGAAAATGTCAAGCACTCATCTATACTGACTTTGTTAAGAGAATTACGTCTCAGTGAATAGACGTACGACTACGTCCGTGCTTTTCTACCGGACAGGACAGCAAGTAACACCCTTGGAGAACTAGAGTCTGGAAAGATAAAGATAGGCAGCGCCGGCACTCAAGGCTTGGTATTTTCGCCCTAGCTCTTTATCCTCGTACTCATAGGGTTACCAACAAAATTGAAAGAAATTCACGGGCTCTATACACAGTCTGTACGCAGACGACATTACTCTGTGGGTAACTCGGGGATGCCATGGCCAAATCGAACAGACGCTAAAGCTAGCCATTGATACAGATCAATGTTTCTTGGAGGGCAGAGGTCTCACCTGCTCCGCTTAGAAATTGGAACTACTAGATTACAAACTTAAGCACAGAGGGCGAAAGCCCAAATACCGCGAACAAAGCGCAAATAGCACAGAGGGAGCGATATGGCTGACAACCAAAGACGGCCACGTCATTCCCAAAGTAGACGTGATACGCGTGTTAGGCTTGCATATTTCAGCCAATGGGCACAACGGCAAAACTGTTCGTAGGTTGAAAAACGCGGTAAATTGACAATCCGACCTCTAAAACGAATTAGAAACAGCCATAAAGGTATGACAGAAGGCAACACTATAAGGCTTGTGCAAGCTTTCGTCCTCGGTAGAATCACGTATGTTGCCTCTTATTTGAAATGGCACGTCGCCGAGAAGAGCAAGTTAGTTTGCTTAACCAGGAAAGTGTATAAGCAAGCCCTATGCCTACTCAAGAACTCAAGAACAGTGAAATTATTAGAACTAAATTTTCACAACACGCTCAACGAATTAATATAGGCGCACGACATAGCCCAGTAGGAACGACTTTCCGAGATGAAAACAGGTAGGTACGTCCTGTAAAGACTGGGAATACAAAATTGCACACCACAAGGTGAAAGAACTGACGTACCCGCCATGATGAGGGAAAGAATAGTGATTCCACCGTTGTCCAAAAATATGCACCCGTAACATAACACCGGCCGAGTAATAAGAGTGCACGGCTTGCAGAGGAAACACGGACATTGCAAGAAAGCAGCAATCGTGAACGCGGTCAGGTACGTGCGTAGGTGTGGTTACGGGGCCGTGGTGGTCGACTGTAAAGAAACATGCAAGACGAGCATTACGGTGCAAACGCCACTCACCGAGGCGGCTGAGGAGGTGGCCATCACCCTCGCGGTGGCGACCACCGCAGCCGAAGTTTGTAAATAGTGACTCACAAGCTGCGATACGTAACTATGCTAACGGCCTCGTCTCCCGAAAGACGCTGCGAATCCTGATGAATAACGAAGATAAAATTGGGATTAAAATTGACACTTTTGTCATATGAACCTCATGCACACTCAAACCTTACTGGCCGGCAATGAGGGGGCGGATGCACGCGGTGGTTCGAGCATTCAGGAACCGAGCCGCTGCGAACGCCGACACCACCTTGGCCGAAGGTATGCGAAGGAAAGAGTGAGAATGGGAAGACCCCATGGCTAGTTATCACGAAATAACGCAGCACTACAAGCTAGGAAGGCGGAAGTGCACTCCGCCACACAACAGGTTAAATAAAAAGCAGGCCGCTGCATGGCGACAACTGCGAACATATACGTATCCAAATCTAGTTCTCTTTCATCTCTGTTAGCCTGATCTGTTTTTCACAGAAAAATGTAAAGTTTGAGATGACAGGGCAACACTGATTTACATGCTATGGGAATGCTCGAGTTTCGATGACACATCAGACAAAAACCACTAAAGTTTCAGACAGCAAGGGGCGCTGAGAGGGGGCTCTGTTCAGCTCCCTATTAGAACAACTGTGGGCCGTCAAGCTAGTCAAGGAAGCCGCCCAAGCCCAGTGGCTCATGGCCGATGCCTAGGCTGGGGCTGAGGCCCACCCCAAATCAACCTCGGTGGACTTATTAATAAAGATCTTGTTCTTCTTATTGCGGCTACATTAATTAAAGCAAACTTGCCAGATTGCTCTCACTTTCGTTCTTGAGGGTGTTCATGGGCTCTGCAGCGGGTAGTTAGTGGAGCGACCTGCCTGCCCACCATCAAGACTTCACTAATACGCAGACATTTCGTTCACTTTAGTTTTGTGTTCACTTTAGTATTGCGCATGCGACATACTATGTCGCATGCGTGTCTGATAAAAATGTAGTACTGCTGCTACCCTCGGCACAATGGTTTACATAAATGCTTCCAGTTTTGGCCTTAGGGTTTTTCAATAACTCCGCCGCCAGTTGTTTATCCAGCGACATCTCTGCCCAACGTGACGGCCTCTGCGATACGAAGGTAGCTCGAGGATGACTTTAGTTTTGCAGTGCCCACACTAGGCCACATGCTGGTTCTTTCAAGTGGAAGGATTTTGGTGAGGGGTATTCACCTTCTTGCACAATCAACCTAGCTTTATTGGCACTGAAACATCCTCCTTGTGCTGGCACGTGCAGCTGCCATGTTGATCCTGTGTGAAACACCACGAAGGTAGGGGATGACCACCTTGTCCTCTCCAGCATGATGTTTAGCCTTCTTACGCTGCTAGTTCAGGAGTCCTTCGACTAGCTCCGACAGCAATTGATCATAGAAGGCAGCCTCCTTCCACCTACAGTCATAATTAGTTTGAAGTTTGAAGTTTATTCGCAATAGAAAACATACAACATTGATTGATCAAGTGGTTCAATGGGAAGGGATAATCAAAAGGCAATTGGATGCCTTACAAAGCACCGACCCTATCCTGGCTTCCATCAGGTTGCTTTTAGTTAAGCTGGACGCAACCGGATGTAGACTACTAGCACATTCTTCATAGGTGAAAGACCAATTGGTCGGCTCACCAAGTTCAAATACTGCTTTTAAAAAGAAAGTGTTTTTTAACTGGGTCTGTACTCCCAGTAAGTGTACTCAGCACCAAAGGCTTTCATGAGGTCTAGGGAGCGTATTTGACCGCTCTCTGATTACTCCGTGGTGAACGAATATCCGGCAGAATTTGAGCGAGAGCATTCGGACATCTTGTCAGCCTTGCTATGAGTTTTAATAGAGTTAACAACCCAACTGGCACGCTGGTAGTCTTGCAAGTTCCTGTAATATCGGGCGTGAAGTAGGTCGCTTAGAACCGGGGCAAAGCACTACGCGACGGAAACATCGTTCATCAACACAAGCCCCTGTGTGCGCGAAGAGGTGGAGTTTCCATCGCCTATAAAGGTTGGCTCGAGAACGGCAATAAATCGGCTGTAAGGTGTAAATGAAGAGTATAACACAAAAGCTTTGACATCTCGTATTTCGGGATATGAAATTGTGTTCGAAAATCACCGTTTGGCAGGATGCTCTGTTGGGGGCTTCAAGTTTCAACAGCTCTCTGTACTTCTACTACCCGGACCTTTCTTTTATTCTGTTATTTATGTTTATGTTATTTTGAGGGATCGCTCCGTCAAGAGAATTCCGTGCCTTTTTTCTACTGAATCACAGACATTTGTTGTACAAAAAATTTGAACATCTAAGCTCCCTATGGCAAGGTAATCACACACCACAGACACACACACCATCTCACATACTTGTTCTAGGAATAACAATACCTTCTACTGTACAATACCGTTGTGCCTGATACTTGTGAACTTTAGGGTGCTATTCCTTCCCTCTGAGTAGGGAATAACATTAACATGATTGTATGAGTGCTGCGTGAGCTTGCAAATTTAGACTTGCTAGGTAAGATTACTGTTTGATCGAAATGCAATGATTGTCATGATAAAGTGCACTGGAAGATGCAAGTTGTTTTTTTTTCGCCTTCTGTCGTCTTAGGTGTGCTGGTCGAGCTGAAACTGGGCCATTGTAGTTTGAATGAAGTTTTTGCGTCACTTGCTGCAAAAAGACTGCTCCACGACCGGCGGCTGCGTGAACTCAATTTGGAAGATAACAATTTCTCAATGAAATCTATAAGAAGCATTGTAGAAGTCCTACAGGTAAGGTGTAATTAGTTTTTCTAATTGATAAGTTTTGCTTTATTGATAAATATTATAAAACATAGGTAGAACGAGATATCATACCTCGTTTTAATTCACTGATAAAGACGGCACTATGATATGCCTTACTCTTTTTACAACTACAACTCTTAACTAGAAGCATGTGGGACATAACTCATTTCGGTTGAATAGCTTTGACGAGAACGTGCAAGGCCAGGAAATTCTGATGGCCACCGCTTTTAAGAAGACAGCTCTGGAAAACGAAACAAAAACAGTTTCGCATGACAGAGATAAAACATTGAGTTAGTAAGCAAAATCAAATATGTTTTCTCGAAAAATTGCAGTAAGCAGTGAATCAGTCAACACATTTGCAAAGGCAAATTTGCGGTGGAAGGGTAATCGATAGTCACTTGTGTGTTGTTCAAAGCCGCAAAAAAAGGCGTACGCATTTTTCTGAAAGAAAAGATTCAGTTTCAAGAAAATTGGTCCTAATCCAGCGACGGACGCGAAAAGGAGTTCGCCTCTAGTCTTATCTCTGCATCACTGTACCAGAATAGATATCTCCAGAACTGAGAATTCAAAAAAAGCTGTATGGTTTTCAACACGCGCTCACGCTAGACGAATAGTTTGTCATTATTTGCCTACATGTCACTGATTGTCTCTCTCATTCTAAGAAAGGCTCATTCATTATTTTTCATTCTTCAAGCCTGCCCGTGCTGCTCCGCATGCTCCACTCCCATTCGCTAGGGCACACGCTATGCTAAATATGGAAAAAAGACTCACAGGATAATCACAAGCTTTCTTATGAGCTGAAAACAACAGCGAAGAAAAAATGTTTCTTTTTTGTAGTATTTGTAAAGTACGTTTGTGTTTTATTACGGTGCAAAAGTGTTTCGATGGGTGGCACAAGCACCATGAGGTAGGAGTACAGTTGTTCTGAATCACACCGAAGTAAATGATGTAGTTTTACACAACAGAACTTTAAAATAAAAAAAGTTCAACGCACCGTGCTTCGTATCAGTCGAGTTTCTTAAACAATTAGTCTTTCCCAAGTATCTGTTCCTTCCATTTTTTTTTAATTTGCCATTCAGTAAGACTTCAATAGAACCGTTTTTTATTATAGACCACTTAACCACATATACTTCTCTTGTACGTCCTAAGATAGAATGCGCAGCTATCGTGTGGGATCCTTACACAAAAACTATCATCGATGCGTTGGAAAGAATTCAACGCTAAGTATAATGTTTATCTTTTCTATAGATTGTACCAGTGACTCTCCAAGTGCCTTAATGGCCCAACACATCATTGAGTCTTTACAATTAGGAAAATTTCACAGACTTAAACTTCTGTTCTTACTGTATAATAATAAGTTGTCTCTTTCTCCTGAACCTTATATTAAGCCTCTCACTGCTCGCCGAAAAGGCATCGCCACTCTGCTATATTAACGCTTTACAATGTCAAAACCAACCTATTTAAGTGTTCCTTTTTCTCTCGAACAGTAGCAGACTAGAACTGCTTACCTCTTAGTACACTCAGCAACACCGACTCTATAGCATCTATTACATCTTAAACCTGGCCTTGTACCAATTGAATAGACAGATAGTAATGTACTGTTGATCTTTTCATTCTGTATATTATTTTCATTGGTTCACATTTTCAGTACTTGTTTCCTTGTTAATAGTTTCATTTTGTTGTCAATATTATCTCTTATACCTGCAGACTTTTTATTGCTTCTTTGTATCTTTCCCCTCCTACCTGGGTCTTTTAAAGGCCCGCAGAAATCATAAATAAATAAATAAATAAATAAATAAATAAATAAAATTACTATGTATGACAGTTATGTGCAAATTTGTGTGAAGGGTCATATAGTTCTCTTCATTTTTATATACGTGATAGGAATAAAGGGCTTGAATTGAATAATTGAAAGTTCTTCTTACAGCCTTTTGCGCTACCTGTTTTTCATGGTGTGGTTTACAGTGGAAGCTATAAAATTTTGCGGCATTCTATGAACGCTTATGCAGGTCAACAAGAGGCTAGAGGCACTGGTGCTCAACATGACAATGCACTACCTCGAGGAAGATGTTACCTCCCTGTTCGACATGATCCATCGGATCGACGCCTTCTCTCGCCTGTGGATTCACTGGGTCTACCCTCGGGCGTCAGAGTTTACGAAGTGCATTCTTACGGCCCGTACGCCCTCAATTTCTATCTGCCTGAACGACTACGGAGCAGAGGAAGCGGCAGAAGCATTGGGTGCCATTGCACGCTGTGGCAAGCTCGACTACGTCTCGCTTCGATACAGTGAAGAGACGAAGGAACCCGTGCTTCAGAAATTGGCCGACACTCTCGCAAGCACCAAATCTCTTAAGAAAGTACCACTCATTTCTTACTTGCTTTTCCCCGGCTGCGGCGGCTGCATTTCCGATGGAGGCGGAAATGTTGTAGGCGCGTGTACTCAGATTTGGGTGCACGTTAAAGAACCCCAGGTGGTCAAAATTTCCGGAGCCCTCCACTACGGCGTCTCTCATAATCATATGGTGGTTTTGGCACGTTAAATCCCACAAATCAATTACTTGCTTTTCTGCCCAGAATGTGCAAAGTCACAATGTTGCAAAGCCAACAGGAACGTTTCTGTTGAAAAAAATGGCAGCATATTTACGGGGTGAATGATGGGGATTGGGGCGAAGCATCCGTCCGTACATTCGTTTTGTTTCCGTCCGTCCATGAGTCCATCTGTGTGACCATCCGTGCGTCCATATTCACCCGTCCGTGCGTGCGTTTGTTCATACGTCCACACGTCCATCCATGCGTCCGTCCCTGCGTTCGTCCATGCATCCACCTGCGTCCCTGCGGCCGTCCCTGCGTTTATCCGTCCGTGCAGCCATTCATGCATCCGCCCATGCATCTGTCTGTGTGTCCGTTCGTCCATCAAGTCAACACTCCAAGCACCTCTCATCTTTTCGTCGTATATGCGTCCGTCTGTGTGACCATCCGTGTGTCCATTCACCCATCCGTGCGTGCGTATGTACGTGCGTCCGCATGTTCATCCGTGTGTCCGTCTCTGCGTGCGTCCATGCATCCGCCCCTGCGTCCGTCCATGCGTCCATCTGTCCGCGCAGCCATCCATGCATCCGTCCATGCATCTATATGTGTGTCCGTTCGTCCATCTAGTCAACACTCCAAGTACCACCTTGTCGCATCTTTTCATCATGTATGCGTCCGTCTGTTTAACAGTCCATGCATCCATCCGCCCGTCCATGTGTGCGTCTGTTCGAGCGTCCGCACGTCCATCCATGCGTCCGTCTCTGCGTCCGTCCATGCATCTGTCTCTGCGTCTGTTCATGCGTCCATCCGTCCGTGCAGCCATCTGTGCGTCCGTCCATGCATCTGTCTCTGTGTCCGTTCGTCAATCTAGTCGACACTCCAAGGACCACCATCTCGCATTTTTCATCATATATTTCGCATATAGAAGCACCGAAATATAGCGGACATTCGATGGACTAAACGAGAGGTGGCGCACGCACACTTTCTTACGGCTTGCACTTCCTGTCTAATTCCCACCTTTAACCACTTCGAGTTCATGGTATATACTAGTTCACCGTATTCATGGTACTGCGGCCCAACGCTCGCTAAACCTTTCTTAAACCAAAGAGGTTACGCTCAACCAGTATAGCCTAGCAACCCTTCTTAGTGGCGAAGCTCCTTAAAGCGGCACCTGTTCGTCCCTCGAAGTCGTAGTCGTAGTGTGTAACCAGCTAGTCTTACATTTTGATGTGCAAAGTGGTGCCGGTGGGAGATTACTCCTGTGCTTTGTTGAACAATAAAAAGTTCACGGCGTGTGCGTTAACTAAAAGTCGAATGCTCCTGTCTCTCGTTGCCAATTAGCAGCCATTGGCGTGTATATTGAGCACTATCTAACAAGAAATGGTTGCTACCTTATAATCGCTGGGTGTAACCTCCTTAGTTTTAGAAAAGATTAGCGAGATTTCAGCTGCAGTGACATGAATAAAATGAACTAGTATATGCCATGAACTCGAGGTGGTTAAAGGTGGGAAGTAGACCCGAAGCGCAAGCCGTAAGAAAGTGTGCGTGTGCCACCTCTAGTTTAGTCCTTGGAATGTCCGCTGGATGGCGGTGCTTCTATACGGGGAATATATGATGAAAAGATGCGAGATGGTGGTACTTGGAGTGCTGAATAGATGGACGAACGGACACACAGACAGATGCTTTAATGGACGCATGATCGGACGCAAAGGCGGATGCATGGACGAACGCAGGGACGTACGCACGAACAAACGCAGGCACGGACGGGCGGATGGACGCATGGATGGTCCGACAGACGGACGCATGGATGGACGGAAGCAAGAACGAATGGACGGACGAATGCTTCGCCCCACTCTCCATCATTCACTCCGTGGATATTCTGCAATTTTTTCTTGTCAGATAGTGCTTGATATACATGCCAATGGCTGCTCATTGGGAATGAGATACAGGAGAATTCAGCTTTTACCTAACGCGCACGCTGATAATTTTTCATTGTTCAAAACACGCAGAAGAAATGTCCCACCAGCCCCACCTTGCAGGTCAAAGCGTATACATGTTACGCACTACTACGAGTGAAGAATGGGTGCTGCTTTAAGGAACTTCGCCTCTAAAAATATGTTGAATAGAGGCCTAACCATTGATTCCGCGAATAGATCACAGATTTACGAAGCAAGAGAAGTGAAGTATTTCATACCAAGACGTAGGTATAGCAATGATTAAATATTTAAATGTTGGCGCTACAATAATTTCGCGCGTCTAAAAATGCAATCATAACAGCTTTGTATGGTACACTACGTACTTTTAGGTGAATTATATTACGTATATTAAAATTGTAATGGTCGACATCACGTGGTTGTAATAGTTTTTTGCAGACATGCTATGTCAGATCACTGAGGTTTTGGGCTACTGGTTTAGAAGGTAGCGGGAACTCTGACGCTCAAAGCGATTGAAAACTTACTGAAATTAAAAAAAACGTCCAATCAAAGTATAGAACAAAATAATTCGTCTGCTCAAGTCATATTGAACAGTGTTTTGAAAAGAAAAACATCAAAACTGTTGTAGCATGCCGATAAGTAAAGCGTTGTGCTCGACCAATCAGTACTAATTCCGGGCATAGAGCATCGCCCAAAATTTCTGTGGTTTCCATAACGAACGGTAATTGGTTATTAAATCTAAACGACACGAAGTGATAGCCAGAATCAATTTTTGAATGCGACACGGCAGACTACAATATAAACCCACCGAGGCCCACTTTCCTTTGGCACGGCACCGCATAGAAATCGACGCACTCATCTAGCTGCTTTGTCAGGTTAGATATTTTTTGAAATGCTTCGTGTTGTAAAAGAAATAAATACTGTCTTTTGGCGTTGTCGTGCCCACTCGAACTTTGCCGTGCTATAACAAGAGTGCTAACTTTGCTGTCAAATATTCACTCAGCCTATTTCGGGTTGTGACTTCTGTTGTCCGGAGACGCCGAACTCAATGCAGGCGCCAGTATAGAAAATATGTCGAGTAATGTTTTGTCGACTGTACAGCGCGTAGAAGCTGAATTGAAAAGCACGTCGGATACAGTGTTACCACTAGAAGGTAATGCTGGTTCTTTTATTTGAGTCCAAGTCGTGTAAAGTGGTACTCGACACAGTGCTTCAAATTGAAACTGCTCTCCCTGCTTTATTTGGGGAAACATAGCCACACATAAACAAATGCTGAAGTGAAGCTTCTTTCAGAGAGCACATCGAAGCTCGAGTGCAATACCGCAAAAGCCACTTCATCCAGTTCTCCTAAATCTTCCATGTCTAACAAACTAGCGAAAATTAAGTCGAGATGTGATGACACAAAAAATAGGCTCAGACGCTGTAACATGCTATTTTTTATGTCAAAGGTAATGAAAATAAAGACTGCAATGCATCCGAGAAAAAGTAATTATATTTCGCTCGAAAAAAAGCAGAAGAATGCAAGTTCCACGAAATTTGAACGAGTTCACAAACATGGTCGCTTTGCTGCTCGCAAACACCGGACTATAATAGCAAAACTTGTTCTTTTTAAAGATGAGCAGGGGATTCTCGCCTAAAATTATAAATTAAAGGGATCCGCATTTTCAGTTCAGCAAGACTTCTCCTTGCCTAGATTACGAGTCAGAGGAAAGCTTATCAAATTTGCCTAAAGTTAACCTACGCATGAGCCTAAGAAATGTTGTCTACGCATGAGGGAATAAAACTTAAATCTATGATAGTGCTGCTAACGCAGTAAAGCTGTCCTCTACATAGCAGAGGCACAAGCATGCATAGGTTTCAAAAAAGTTTGAAGTGAATCTGTGCCTCCTGTGCCTGTTATATTTATTTACTGATACTCGCAGCTTACCGCGCAAACGTGATCACAATTGTTCGTTTCTGAAAGATAGTGTTTCTGATGTCCTTCTGCTGACTGAAAAATGGCTGTCTCAGAATGTGGACGACCGTGAAATTCTTCATGGGAATACGAATAAAAATATTGTCCGGTGTGATCGTCCAACCAAACAAGGAGGAGATGTCTTCACTTCTATGAAAAAATCAAACCGGCCTTTGTCATTGATACAGATTCAAACTTGGAAATTGTTTAGATGGCGTGCACCAATTCTAGCACAAAAATGTTGGTGGGCGTATGTTACCGTCCACCAAATTCTGAACAGCCATTTATAGATCATCTTTGCAGCAGCACCAATTTAGTTACTGAGGGATGACGCACTAATAGTTTCTATCTCTTTAGGGATTTCAATTTGCCACTTATGGACCGGAAGAATTATTTATTTGAATCCCCAATGTCTTACAACTTTGTGTATTTTGCCTAAGACTTTAGGTTTTGTCAAGTAATCAAGCAGCCAACATATTGAAATATTACTTTGGATTCACTACATACCACGAATACCCATAATATAGGTGAAATCTCATGCCTTGAAGGATTCAGGGACCGTAGGCTTGTCCAAATAACTTCAATTAACAACAAACACTCACCTGAAAGACTCAGATAAAACTAAAAAAAGTGATTGAAGACTACAGTAAGGCATATTATAGTGGTATGAATTCTGAATTAGAAAAATTCTATACGTGCACATTCTTGCCCTCATTGTTAAGTCGTATTGTCTATGAAAATTGGTCATTGTTTAGAGATAAGATTGCTTTATTATTAGACAAATAAGTGCCTGAAGTTTTATATCTAACGACAAAAACTTGAGAACATTGACGAACAGGAAAAAAAAATCAACGGTATCGGTCTAGGATGCATGCTTCCGGTGCCTCAGCTTGAAATGTATAGTATGTCTTGAAAGTTAAAAGTTATACTGCAAAAAAATGTTACACTACGTTATTCACTACAAAAAACAAATGTTTTAAACATGGCCTACCTTTGTTATAAAAATTCAATCCCAGAAAACTTTGGTAACAATTATCGCCAGTTACAGGCACTACTTTGAAGTGCGAAATTCAGCTATTTCTGCCAAGAGATCGTCGTGCAAGTGCAGTTATGAAGTTTTTTTCTTAAGTGCGCACGCGGGAAGATCGCTCTAGCATTCTCAATTTTCTTGAACTTAATTACTCCTTCGCAGCACCTGTAGATAGAAACACCGAGAGCATCACCGATCTAATCAAGAACCTTAAAGTAACTGCTTCTAATGCTCTTTATATTGTTACGTGAGTAACGAGACAAAGTATTGCGAATATATTCGAAAAATATATTTGCAAGAGCGGTTGCAGCACTGGCCAGTCTGGCTCCGAGCTCGAACAGCCAGCGAGCCTCATCTTCCTCGTCGGGCGCACACGCGCATTCGCACTATGGTTTGTGGCAGCCTACAGGTAGCATAACCCCCGTCGGCAAAGGCGCCGTCTCGGCGCATCTAGATGTCAAGATCATTGGGCGAGTGGTACTGCTTCAGGCGTGCGACGTGTACGATGTCGGTGGCCCTAGGGGTGGATGAAGACGGCGAGGCAGCAGGAGTGATTTCATAAGTGACGGGAGTCACCTCACGAAGCACTCTGTAGGGCCCTGTGTACCTAGAGAGCAGCTTGTCAGACAGGCCAACGTGCCTGGTCGGAGACCACAGCAGAACCAACGAACCGGGCGAAAAGTGCACATCGCGGTGTCGTTGGTCGTACCGACGCCGTTGGTTTGCTTGGGAGGTCAGAAGGCGAGCACGAGCGGTTTCGCGTGCGTGGGCGGCCCGGCTGATGGCGTCCAGAGCATATTGTGAAGTTGGAGCTGCTGGTAACGGAATCGTCGTATCGAGGGGTAATGTGGGTTCGCGGCCGAACAGCAAGAAAAAAGGGGAGTAACCAGCCGTGTCGTGGCGCGAAGAATTGTAGGCAAATGTCACGTATGGTAAAGCGATGTCCCAGTCAGAGTGATCTGAGGAAACGTACTTTGCAAGCATGTCAGTTAGGGTTCGGTTCAGGCGTTCTGTGAGGCCATTTGTTTGCGGATGGTACGACGTAGTGAGCTTGTGGCGTGTTGCACAAGAGCGTAGGATGTCCGCTATGACTTTCGATAGAAATGTGCGGCCTCGGTCCGTGAGCAGCTGGCGTGGAGCACCATGTTGCAAGATCACGTCGTGTAGAAGAAAATCGGCGACGTCAGTGGCGCAACTTGTTGGAAGGGCGCGTGTGATTGCGTAGCGTGTGGCGTAGTCTGTGGCCACAGCTATCCACCTGTTGCCAGCAGAAGACAGAGGAAAAGGGCCGAGTAAGTCCAAGCCGACGCGAAAGAAAGGTTCCGTAGAAATATCGAGTGGTTGAAGGCGCCCAGCCGGAAGCGTCGATGGTGTTTTGCGGCGCTGACATTCCTCACACGCCGCGACGTATCTTCTGACGGACCGTGCCAGACCTGGCCAATAGAAGCGACGGCGAATCCGGTCGTATGTGCGGGACACACCCAGGTGACCGGCAGTAGGAACGTCATGAAGTTCGTGGAGTACAGCCAAGCGGAGGTGTTTGGGTATGGCAAGCAGCAGAGATGGGCCGTCTGGATGGAAGTTATGCCGGTATAATGTGCCATTCTGGAGTACGAACGAGCGATAGGATCGGTTCGATGGGGAGGAGTCGAGGCGCTCAATGATAGCTCGTAGGGCTGCATCACGGCGTTGCTCGTCGGCTATGTGGTTCAGTTGAGAAACGGAGCACACGCAGGCGTCGTTGTCAGGTATGGTGGCCGATGGGTCAACTGGATAGCGAGAAAGGCAATCGGCGTCCTGGTGCAGGCGTCCAGACTTGTATAGCACAGAAAAGGTGTATTCTTGCAGTCGCAGAGCCCAGCGACCAAGTCGACCTGTAGGATCTCTTAAGGATGAAAGCCAGCAGAGCGCGTGGTGGTCGGTGACGACGGAAAAGTGAGTGCCATATAAATATGGACGGAATTTTGAGACCGCCCAGACAAGAGCAAGGCATTCTCGCTCCGTGATCGAATAGTTACGCTCTGCAGGTGTAAGGAGGCGGCTAGCATACGCGATAACGCGGTCGTGTCCCTGTTGGCATTGGGCGAGAACGGCTCCGATACCGTGACCACTGGCATCAGTTCGGACCTCAGTTCGGGCAGATGGGTCAAAGTGGGCGAGAATAGGGGGCGTCGTCAAAAGTGTTATGAGGTGAGAGAAGGCGGCAGCTTGAGTGGACCCCCAGGAAAATGGAACGCCTTTCTTCAAAAGATCGGTAAGTGGTTGGGCGATTGCCGCAAAATCTTTCACGAACCGCCTAAAGTAGGAGCAAAGTCCCACAAAGCTCCGGACATCTTTGGCGGATTGGGGTACTGGGAAACTCGTGACGGCACGAATTTTCTCAGGGTCCGGTCTCACACCAGAAGCATCGACAAGGTGGCCCAGCACGGTAATCTGTCGGCGGCCGAAGTGACACTTCGAGGAGTTCAACTGGAGGCCAGCTTTGCGGAAGACGTCGAGAATGGCCGACAGACGCTCAAGGTGGGTCTCAAACGTAGGTGCAAATACGAGGACGTCGTCTAGGTAACACAGGCATGTTGACCATTTGAACCCGTGTAGCAGAGAGTCCATCATACGTTCGAACGTGGCGGGGGCATTGCATAGACCGAAGGGCATAACCTTGAATTGGTATAGGCCATCTGGAGTGATGAAGGCGGTCTTTTCTTGGTCTTTCTCGTCTACGGCAATCTGCCAATAACCAGAACGAAGGTCGATGGATGAAAAGTAGCGTGCGCCGTGGAGACAATCGAGGGCGTCATCAATACGTGGTAAAGGATACACGTCCTTTTTGGTGATTCGATTTAGATGCCGGTAATCGATGCAAAAACGCCATGTGTTGTCCTTCTTTTTAACCAGGACGACGGGTGACGCCCATGGGCTTGATGAGGGCTCAATAATGCCTTTAGTTAACATCTTATTCACTTCAGCTTGAATAATCTGGCGCTCCGACGCGGACACGCGATACGGTCGACGGTGAATGGGAGCAGCATCACCGGTGTTGATGCGGTGCTTTACAAGAGAAGTTTGGCCGAGTGGGCGGTCGTCAAGGTCGAAGATGTCACGGTAGGAAGCTAGAAGGCGTGCGAGAGCGGCTGATTGCGCTGGGGGAAGGTCAGGGTCGATCATGGGACGTATTGACATGTCGAGGCATGTGGCATCGAGTGGGCGACAAGGAAAATTGGGGCATGCGTCGGCTGCGAAAGTGGTGACGTGATCATCGGCTAAGGACCGCAACGTGGCAATTAGGATGCCTTCAGGGAGGACTTGCTTTGTGAAGCCGAAATTTATGACGGGTAGACGGGTCCGGTTGGAGGCTACAGTTACGATGCAGTGAGGGACGGTGACGTCACGTGCCAGTAGGACATCAGGAATCGGCGTGACGATGTAATTCCCATCCAATACGGGTGAGGTCGTGGCAAATTCGGTGAATGTGAGGGCTTTAGGCGGTAAGCGGAGGAAGTCTGTGGCAGAAAGGCCGTGTTGAGGTTCAGGGTGAATATCCGGTTGAAGAGGAAGGTCTAAGCAAAGAGTACCAGCGGAACAGTCGATGAGAGCAGAATGGGTCGACAGGAAGTCCATCCCTAAGATGAGGTCATGAGGACAGTTCTGGAGCACCGTGAATAGAACAGGGATGTAACGGTCGGCGATGCGTATGCGAGCCGTACACATGCCAATGACAGGAACAGTGCCGCCATCGGCCACACGTACAGCTTCGGTAGCAGGGGGCGTGAGTACTTTTCTTAAGCGGCGACAAAGATGAACGCTGATTATGGACACATGAGCGCCAGTATCGACTAGTGCCGACAGAGAAATACCGTCCACGTGTACATCGACAAGATTTTTGTTCGTATGAAGCGTCAATGGAGGGTTTGGTTCAGACAGGGATGATGCAGCACTACCTCCAGGGGCTGCACTGTCTAGTTTTCCGTCGGGTACGATGAAAAGTTAGGCGGCGAGTGATGGCGGCGTGGCTGGGGCGACGGGGAACGACGGCGTTGAGGGGACGGAGAACGAGCAGGAAGGCGGCTGTTAGACGTGTCGAAAGCAGGGGCGGTACGGCTGGACGAATACCGGCGAAGATCTTCATATGGGCTATAAGGTGCGAAAAACTGGCTCCTATGTGGCGGCGT
The DNA here is from genome assembly GCF_043290135.1 of Rhipicephalus microplus. Classification (NCBI taxonomy): domain Eukaryota; kingdom Metazoa; phylum Arthropoda; class Arachnida; order Ixodida; family Ixodidae; genus Rhipicephalus; species Rhipicephalus microplus. Next base: position 99,063,748 of record NC_134708.1, read on the forward strand.
CCAGGAGGCACGGCAGTAGCGGGAGACATGTCCAACGCGGTGGCACCGGAAGCAGATCGGTTTGTCGTCAGGAGTTCGCCATTCCGCCGGGTTGCGAGATCGTGGAGCAACAAATGGGTCACGTCGAGGTGCATTAGTGGGAATTGGTCTGGAGGAGGGGCAAGAGATGGGGCAAGCATCAGGGAACCCGCGGTTGGCGAATTCTTGTCGTACGACCGCCTGAATAACGGAGATCGCGGGGGTTGTCGGTATCGTATGTTCGAAAGAAGTGGGCTGAAGCGGCGCTGGACTTGCTGCTTCAAGTTCCCGTCGAACGATACGCGTTACACTCTGCTCAAAGGGCGGTGTGACGGTAGAATCGGAGCAGGTGGACGTAGCCGCCGTGTTTGGCAACCGAGAAAAAGGAGGGCGCACCCGACGGCTTTTTGCTGTTTCGAAACGGCGGCATTCTTGAATTACACGGTCGATGGTCGAGACGTTAGTGTACACCAGCAAATTGAAGGGGTCGTCCGCGATCCCCTTCAAAACGTGTCCAACCTTATCAGCCTCAGACATCGCCTCGTCCACTTTTCGGCAAAGAGCGAGAACTTCTTGGATGTATGACACATACGATTCAGTTGGCGACTGGACACGGGTAGCCAGCTCCTGTCGTGCAGCTGCGTGGCGACCGGTCGGGTCCCCAAAGATGTCACGTAGCTTCTCCTTGAACGTGTCCCAGCTGGTGAGTTCGGACTCATTTGTCTCGTACCAGACACGCGGGGTTCCGTCCAAGTAGAAGAGAACATTAGCGAGCATCATGGTAGGGTCCCAACGGTGAGTTTGACTGACCCGTTCATAAAGGCGAAGCCATTTGTCGACGTCGAGGCCAGGTTGCGCAGAAAATGTCCCGGGATCACGTGGTGTTTGGACGGCGACAAAGGTTGTCGGAGAAGCCGCAGATGATGAAGCGGACGCGTTGTCACTGGAAGCCATGGCGGAAAGCTGGAGGATGCGGCCACTGCGGAGCTGCGTGGTGAGGACGGGGATCGTTCCACCTCCACCAAATAGAGCGGTTGCAGCACTGGCCAGTCTGGCTCCGAGCTCGAACAGCCAGCGAGCCTCATCTTCCTCGTCGGGCGCACACGCGCATTCGCACTATGGTTTGTGGCAGCCTACAGGTAGCAATATCATCAATTCAAAGATACTAAAATACGATTTCTACGTCCTCCCTAATATAACTTCACATCTTCAGACAGTTTTTGTCTACTGGTGAGCTTCCCATAGATTGGAAAATATCAAAAGGTATTTCTGTACGGTGTAAACGTCAAGTTGAGAATTGTCGGCCCATTTAATTAACCTCTATCAGCTGTGAATTACTTGAACATATCATTGTTTCTCACATTTACCATCATCTTGAATCAAACAATTTTTGAGCTACACACAGCATGAACTCAGAAAAGGAATGTCGTGCGATACACTACTTCTTCAATTCACGACAGACCTACACACTAAGATGGACATGAACACACAGACAGATCGCGTTTGCCTAAATAATTCAAAGGCATTTGACCGTGTTGTCCATTGTCGTATGATTCCCAAGTTATCTGCCCTCAAATTAGACTTTGTAACATGATCACGGCTCCGAATAATTCTTTTATTTTGTGAACAGCTCACGTTTGCAACTGGTTTTCATTTATATCTCGCAGAAGTCAGTTCAGAGTACCCTAGAGCAGCGTCATTGGCCGTCTAGTGTTCCTAATCTTCAATGATGACCTAATGACGGGCACTTCATCTTGCATAGCCTTTTCGCAGAAGACTGCGTCATTTATCGAACTATAACTTCTCCCGATGACCATCTCACCCTTCAAAGTGACCTATACTCGTTAGCAGTAGGCGTACAGAGTGGTTGATGAGTTTGAATACTAAAAATGTAAAAGAATGTCCATTTTTCTAAAGAAAACTCGCTAACCACTTCTTCATATAAAATAATATTAACAAAACATTTTGAAGCACCTCATACAACTAAAACGGGTTAATACTGACACTAAGCTCTCACGGTCTTCCCACACAACTTTCATCTGTTCAGAGGCACCCAATACACCAGCATGCTCGCAAGTAAATCTTCATTACTCTACACTTAGTATCCGCAAACTACCTTACTTAACGTTAGTACGTCCACAGTTGGAATATTCTTCACCAGTTCGGTTTTCTCATCAACTCTGTTTAGCACAGATAATCGAAGTCATCGAAAACAGAGCTGCGCGCTTCATAACTCAGAATTACAAACTTCATAGCAGTATTCCACAAATAAAACGCGATATCGATATACAGTCATTAGTAATCCACATTAGAATAGCTCTCCTTGCGTGGTTTCAGAAGTACACCCATTGCATGAAATTGAAGACATCATCTCTCCCTCTACACACACCGGATCACAGGTAATCTCGCGTACGCAAAATCAGCGCAGCGGTATATGTTTTTCCCGCAGAACGCGTGCATTCAACCTATCTTTTTTTCCACGTGCAACGTCACTGTAGAATGATCTTCCTCAAGTGATAGTTTCTGTGACAAACAGCAAGCTCTTTCGAGAGCAACTCCACTTTCATCGCTTACGTTGTAGTGCATTTAATCGGTAACGACAATTTTTTTGTAATTATTGTTTTTGTTTTCAGTGCCTTCATTAAGTTGTGTACAATTTGTATAGTTAAAATGTATACTTTCACATCGATTAGTTCAATTCATTTTTGTTTCCTGTATGTGTCCCCTTTATCCCATGCTGTAAGAAGAGCCTGTAAGTTATATTAAAATGTAAATTCTGAGAATGAATGTCATAATGGTGCAACCGAACGCATATACCGTCGACGACCATTTACATAAAAAGCATAATTATACATGATGTGTTGGTAGAAACACTTCGCTCGCTCCATTAGCGTTATATGACGCAACGTTAAGTCTTCTCTCGCGGCGATTCTGTTCATTTAACCTTCACTGCAAACTCAATTCGATTATACGTTTCTCGCGATCTATATATAATATGTAATAATTAAAATTAGGACAGCTGGATGATCATACATACCTGTTTTGTTCTGTTTTAACTGTTTTGCCATACATACCGATAGCCCAGGAAATGTAAGCCAAATAGAATCATCAATTCTTCATAAGAGTGCGTAGTTAAGTCAATGAGAAAGTGAAAACTTTCCATAAAATGAGAAGCCATCCTAGGCTTCTCCCGTAGGACTGGTTGGTATGCTTCGTCTACGACCCTAATACAGCACTTTCGCAACCACATCAAGCTTGTGCCGCGCATTTTCGCGAGAGAGAACGGCAGCACACACCGATGGAGCTGACTCAAAGACTAGGCAAGGCAAGACTGCCTCGTTGCACCGTCCTCTTCCGTAATGCATTCAGCTTTCTTCGGTCTCTCATGAGTTAGTGCGGTAAATGGAACTTCTTTAAAGATCGCCATTCCTACTTTCTATCACTTCATGTCTAAACAATGAAACGTGACGCTGAATTCTTGCTTAGTTTCAGCAACTATATATTACACCTAAATATTTTTAGGCTCCATAAAAACATCCGGATCGTGTAAATGTTTTCATTGTGTCTGCATGTGAAATCGGTGTGCATTGAAAGTGACAGCCTTTTATTTATCATATGCTCAGGTGACTGCACATGAAACTGTCTCCACGAGCACCAACAGACGTGCTGGTGCTCGTGGAGACAGTTATATCATCTACATAATATGGTAGTTCGATGCAACCAATGCAACCGCACAAAAACTTCCATTGTGAAACGAAGGATCGAGTCCCTGCATTCTCTTAGCGTAGTCTTGTTCGCTTGTAAAAGGAAGTGAATAAAACCACAACTAAACACATTTCGCAGCCCGTCCATACAACTATGCAAGCACCGAACCCCATTTCCGAGGATGGCATTGTGATACGAACCCAAAGAGCATTCCTCACGTAGAATCGAATTGTGTGGGAAAGCCTTGGGAAACGAACCATTTGGGGTAAAAAAAACGAGCGCAGACAGCTCATAACAAAAAGCACGGAGTATTTTTCACTGGAAGGTATTGTTTAGTCCATACATACACAAAAAGGCCAATTTTCTCAGGCATGCAGCGGATAGCCTAAGTTTTCATTCATTCGCATAACCTTAGTGCAGCGTGTTATTGTTGTCCATAAAGCCATTTCACGATGCATTACATGTGCGCATTAACATGAGCCTCTCATAATACGAAGGTTCGTCCTGATGGCAATAGCCACAACATTCTTTTTTGCACTTCCGCAGGCATTTGATGCTGACCATGATACGCGTTCCCGATGCGGTCGTGGTCGACCTGTTTCGCGCCCTCGAGAGGAACCAGACCATCTTTATGATTGAATTCAGTGGTATCACTTTTAGCAAGAGGAACGCCAAGGCGCTAGGGCGATTGGTTGAACTCAACCGAGCGTTCATTTCTCTCACCTTCGATCTTAGACAGAGTGATCCCCGCGTTGACCGCATGGTTCAGTGCCGCGCTATCATCCGGGAACTGAAGGAGGCACTTCGCAAGAACCGCTTCCTCATCACCGTGCGCGTGAACACAGGAAATGCTGATCCCTCCTGTGAACCTGCCATCAAGCATTTCAGCAGGCGAAACTCGGTGAGCCGTCAAATTATCTCTTTTGAATTGATTTTGAGATGCGAAGAGACATTTCTCATGGTAGCGCGACTTACTACGTATGTGTGGGCGAAGCTTCCGGCATCGTTGAGTGCTGTGCAACTGTGATTGATGCCTGGAATATCTACATCAATCGCGGTCAGGCTCACGGTCCAGTTCTTCGTGTTAAACGAATGTCACGGTAATAGCAGCTTCTCCACTACTGACACTCTGCCACAGCATACGATGACTTGGTGAAGGGCAACAAACGTGAACGTCTTTTCTACCGTGGTGTTTCTCTAGTATCACGCTGAACTAAAATATCAGTTATTTATTAGTATGCAAAGTGTCGAAACCTCGGACTAACACAAGAAAAAGAGAAGTAGACAGAAAGAGCGCAACCTAACAATTGAGCTTCAAACAGCTTAATATAATCTTTTTTTCAGCGTCACAGGGAAAAGAGATATGGAAAGAAGATGAGCCAGAAGTGCGGAAGCTTCGATAGTTGCTGCGTAGCCATATTTGCAAGTTTTTTTTTTTCTGCGCGCGAACATAGAAAAAAGGGACAGGGTAGACAGAGCGCTAACTTCCAAATAACATTATTTCGCAGAGTGGCGAAATATATGCGTCGAAAAAGACTATGCAGAACAGGAAGATGAAAGACAAGCTTAATCAATGGGTCAGTATCAAGACACGTGTGACGGTTCCTCGGTTGCCTAAAAGCCCAGCCAGGCAATCGCGTTCTAATTGTGATGAAGCAACAGATGTGAAGATCTTTCAGTTATTGAAGCGCAAAACGTACACCCGCTAGGTAATGTTCTGTCTACCCTGTTCCTTTTTTCCTATGTTCACGCGCTGAAAAAACTAGTAAATAAAATGAACTACTGTTAGTTTGGCCTCCTTTTGCCTACATAGTTTATTTTCCTGTGTTCGTCTGTCATTTGCGCACTCTTCCCACATTAAGTCATGTCATGCACCGACTCACCCAACAAGAAGGTCTTCTGAGATGTAAGCTATGTCTGTTTATTCTCTGATCCACTCTATCATTGCGTAGCACCTGCCATTTTTCGTTCGAGAGCACACGTCATCACTGCCAAGATATACCTAAATTGGGGTATACAGCAGGAGCAATAAAAGTTGTGGCTATAAAAGTTTCAAGGTATTTTAAAAGTACATGCAAGTTTCTTTGAGAGTTCAAAATTAGTTGCAAACTTGCTTTAGCGTTTTTTATTTTCGTTTTTAGTTTGTTCTGCAAATGTACTACGTTTAATATATGCTTCATGCAGAACATTGCAGCTTTGCGCAGAAGTAGTCAGAAATGCTTTACAAAGTCGGACATAAGTAGTTATGGTACAACAAAAACTACATCTGTTTGTGTACCTTTGGCAATCTATCACCGGAATATACACTAGAACTTTCTGCGAACGTGTCAAAAATATCAAATTATGTTTTTAACAATGAGTGCAAATTCTAAAATAGAAATTCTGAAGCAAAATATTTCAAGAGATCACAACGGCCGTTTTTGACCCTGTAGTCTTTGTGTCTGGTGTCCGTAATCACCACGGCAAGAAATTAAAAAAAAAAACAAATAAAAAATTATATCTGGGATCAAACGAAACTGAAGCTTGGGTCACCTACATGGTAGCCCAGTATTTTACCACAGGACCATGCAGGTGCTTGAAACACCTTCACAAAAACAACCTATACAAGCTCCATGCTGAAAAAAAACGATGTTTCAGGCACCACAAAATCCACATTGCATATAAGGTGTCCCTAAGATATCTATTCTGTGACTCATTGGTCTTTGAAGGGTTCCAACTCATCAGAAAAGGCACATTCATAAGTCACCATCGTCATTAGACACAGCACTAAGAAAGTGCACACAGATGTTATAGGTGTGTCGCAGACTCGCAGGTGCCACAGTTTTCCCAGAAAGACGTATAGTGGCATGCTGGATGCTAACCTATTTAACAAAAATTGAGTTTTAGCGTAACGGGTACCTCACAGTCTGGTATGCCAAAAAATTTCATAAAGCCACCCATGATCTCTTCCTTGAGCACCTCAATAAAGCTTTCTCTCTCCCTATTTCATACAATTTTATCTGTCTATTTCTCAATATGGCATCACTAAAGCATAAGATAACGACCGGGTGTCACGCACTGCAAATCGCGTAATAATTGCGTCGTTTGAAGCCTTACACCCATTACCAATTACCCAGCCTAAACTTTTCATCAGCCACGCACCCAACAAACTGCACACTTCTTGGCAGATGTGTAGCTGTTACCTTGCTTCTCCGCGAAACAATAAATAATGGCGCATTGGGTGTTCCCATCTTGGCAAAAAGTATTTGTGGCATGGTGAGAACTTCTCCCGTATAGTTGTATTGGTAGCCTCAAGTGATTTGGCAATGGGCTTCAGAAATGCCGTTCTGTTTCAGCTACTGCTTTCACTATGCTACGATTTTCGCGCTAGCGTGGCATTTTTGGACGAAAGGAAGTGACACCGCATCTTGGATTTTCAGACTCGCTGGTTGCTTTGGGTGTTGATGCATGATATCTTTCAGCTAAATGAAAAAAAAGAACTGCTGTTACGTGTATGAATACAACTGATGAGTGAATCTCTTAGTCATTGGACTCAAACAAATGTGTGCCTGATCGTCATGAAGCGATTAAATGGGGAGCTGGTGGTGAGAACGTTTGATGCGCTCGGCGGCGGGAACGAATGAGCAAGTGAGTGTGGCTCACGCGCCGCAGAGTGAGCCATCTGCAGGGAGAACGCCCTTGTCGTTTTTCTCGGTGCGCTTGCCTGGCGCAGGTAGCTTCGACGGCGAAAGGCCTGACGGCGAGAGTGGTATAGTTCAGGTCTAAATAGCTTCGCTGCGCATAACTATGGTGCTAAGTTCCCGTAGTTTTGCCTTTTTACAAACTGAACCTAAACTCACGTAGTGTAACACATTGTTTCATGTCTGGCCAAGGTACTATGCGACGCAGCTTCTTGCAAGTTTTCTGACCTGAAGAATGCCCAGCGAAGGCTCTGTCATGGTAGTACGCTATAGAGGGTTTGCGAAGTTTGCGAGGAATAACCACTCGAAATGGCGATTCTGTACAACGATCATCAACTTAGAGAGAAATACCGGAACAAGAGGCCTCCTTCTCAAACAGATAGTAGTCGGTACTCTCCTATAAAATATAGTATGCAGTTTGCTTACATTGTTCGACGAACTCGTGTGCTTTCGTGATTTTTACGTCTTTGTTTTCATTTTGAATTCGAAAAGAAAAAAAAAACTACTGTGGGCTTAAAAGAGCTACGAATTGACATGCGGTCTGGGAAGATTTGTGCCAATAACCCCTCGCTACGTAATGCAGGCGCTCATCAACCAAGCCGTGCGGTTTGTCTATGGCTCCATGGACAAGAGCGACGCACTGGCCTTTGAGCTCTTGCAGCACTGTGCATCGGTGTCGATAAGGATGGAAACGTATGCCGGCCTCTCCATGGAGGCAGTGCTGGAGAAGATTGCTGAGGCTCGCCAGAGGCTCGCTTTGAACTACTTCATCCTCACGGGTGTCGTCAAAGTCGAAATTGTGTGCCAGCGGAGTCGCAAGGCAATAGAGGAAAAGGTCACCTTCCTCGACGATATCGGCAGGGTACTGCAGGCGCGCGTCTGCTCCTACCTTGGCTTGACCGATGTCATGGACATATGAGGTTATGTACTCTGAATTTTTTATCGTTTTACCCTCGATCAACTGACAATGACTCAACCATACAACGAATTGCACGCAATATCAAAGCACCATCGAATATGTTTTAAGCATATGGCCACATCAGAAAAGCGTCATACCCTGCGCAATTTTTCATATTGTCGTAGTTGCATCAGGCAATCATTTTAATGACTCCTTTATGAACCTAGTTAGTATCGGCTAAGGCTATTGCATCTTCTGTCATTCGTTATGCAACAACTTTATGCTCACGCACATCATGTCAACAAGCTCGACTTTCGAACTTCATGCATTTTTTATGGGAGTATATTATATTTTAAGTTTTTTTTGTTTTACAACCAATGTGGATGTTTTAACTTTGCCGTGTAACTTAGGAATAATTAAGCAGTGCCAATTTACTCCCCACCACACGCGCACAGAACACGAGTGCATACGTACACATAACTAGTTTTGGTGAGAGAATGCTTCGCCATGTGATTTGACGAATTTTTCGACAATGGTTGCAGTAATACGAATGCCTTCAAAATTTTGACAGTGTTTCTCAACTGCTTTGCTATTGTTATGGTGCGTATCACTTTTTAGTCACCACTGCATACTCAAAATGCATGTTTCGTAGGAGTCTGCTTTCATATTGTCATCTGGTGTATCTTAACTAACGTGACGTTATTCGTGATGACCATTTGTCATGTGTTATTTCTTTTTTTTTCCTTGTGGTATTGGCATCTCTGTAGCGGTAAGACAAAAACATTGTTGTAAGTTTGCTTTTGCGCAAACTTTCGTTATGTTTTAACCTGTGCGTGCTACTGAGCATTGCCTCTTTTTTTGTGTAAACAAGTAAAGTCAGTTTGCGAGAAGCGTTGTGTTTTGGGTCGTTTCATTTAACGAGACATTAAAGACGATAGTTTTCTTGGGATACTTCAACGGAGATATTTTGCCTCTCCGTGTTTCTCTGTTTGTCTGTCTGTTACTCAATTCAGACAACCCGCAAAAATTTACGCCTTTGCTCAACACCCAGCCATCTTGATCTGGCAGCTGCGCTCATATGTTTCATATCTGAGGCGCAGAATAAATACCTAAGCATCAAGTGGTGTGCCTTATCACTGCAAAGTGCACCGATGCGGAATTATAAATGGCCTGGTGTTTTTTACGGTGCGCTGACAACGCGATGCTGTGCTCTAAGAGTGTATATGCTTTCCTGAGACGGAATTGTGCTGCCACCTCCCGGTGGCTACAGGATATTTCGTTTCCCGACGACACTGCGAGGTGGCGCCCATAGCTCACTCAGCGGCTCCATACTGAAGACTACAACTTTTCGATGACATTTGCCGCGAAGCAGCCAGATACGCGGAGTTTTATTATGCTTTATATTATTTCATTTATTGCATCCTTAAGGCCCGAGGGCATTACTAAGGGGGGGGGGGGGCGCAACAAATACACTGTGAGGGTGTACAATTCAATGTGAACAAATTATTGTAAACATTACAGTTCTATATACGCATATGGTAGTTTGGCCAAGAATGACAACAAAAACTATTCAAACAATAAACAAAAGAAACGTTTGACTAGGAATCAGAGTACAAACAACATGGCAAAAAAAATTATACATACAGTACGCTGGTAGGATATATCTAAATCTATGAGTTTTTGGGTGGAATCAAAGTGTGGGATTCCAACTTTGCGTGGAACGATGTGTGGTCAGGTGTGGCAACTATGGAGTTGAGCAGGCGATTCCAAGGTGTAGCTGCTTGGGGGGAAAATGAGTCTTTCATTGCAGATGTTCGGCCGTTGATTGGTGCAAAGGGGGATAGATTGATTATTGCGAGAAGTTCTGTTAGGGGGCTCTAAATGTTCGTGTCTTGATTTAGGGCGGAAAAAGAAACTGTGCAGGAGGCATTGACGTGAGATCAGGCGGCGTGACGCGAGAGATGGTAGTTGGAATAACTGTTTTAGGGCAGTGACGCTGATTTCTCTGGAGAACTGTGAGGTTATAAAGTGGGCAGCGCGGTTTTCAACTGATTCTAGTTCGTTAGCGAGAAATGGCTGTGATTAACTCCAAGTTGACGAAGAATATTCGAGCTTTGGGCGTACTTATGTTAAGTATGCTAGTTTTTTAACGTCAGGAGATCGCGATTTTAGGTTATGACGCAGAAATCCAAGCGTGCGCAGAGCGTCTGAGCAGATGGACTGCACGTGGGCCGCAAATGAAAGAGTTGGGTACATGTGCACCACGATATACCTGTACGACGAAGCCGAATCGAGAGGAAGCGAATTAATATGTTGGTATGATGAACAGTGGCGCGCTTACGGGAAAATGACATCGATTTGCATTTGGCAAGGTTTAACAGCATTGATGAGTCTTGGCACCATAGCGCAACTGAGTTGGGGTATTGTTGTAGTTTAGTGCTAGTTTCAATGTTGTGAATGGTGGAGTATATGACACAGAACGTATATTGGGGCTTAAAGAACAACATAAAGTAAATGCCTCAGCCTGCACCACCGAGGTATAACAGGCTTAAATCAATGGAAATAAAATGAATAGGGCTTGCGCCAAAGGGTTGATTTGGAGGATAGAAAGGAGATAAGAGGGCAGGAAGGGAAGGGGGAAAAGGGGATGAAAAAAAGAAGAGAAAAAGTGAAATACTATCTAGCGTCACCCCGGCCACGGGAACAGGCCGACTCAATCCGCGGGATTTATTTTCATTTTTCATTAAGATATGTGGTTTTACAATAATTTTGTTCTTGTGCCTTGTATCTTGACAAACATTTCTTCTTCTTGGGCTTCTCGGGTCTTGTGTGTGGATCTTCGTTCTCCTTCTTCTCGCCGGCTCCACGGGTTGACCTTTGTTCTCAATTATTCCTCCAGCTTGAGAAAAGACTATTAGTCATAGGTTATTCACTCTTTTGAGATACCGTGTTTGTTCGCCGTATGGTTTCTCAATTTATCTCCTTAAACCCTTCCTAATTGTTTGTGTTCTGTGAACCTCGATATTTATTTGGAACTTTTGGAGTCTGGTTGGGTAGTGAATGAGGTATTGACTTGCTATTTATATACGTTGTCCTGTTACCTAATAGCTGTCACCGTCATGCGGTTTTGAGCTAGACCTTTTCCGTAATTGCTTCCTGCATTTATGTTGTCAATGTTTCTCTTGTCCCCTTCTCCCTTTTTATTTTTATTCTTTTCCCCTCGTCTCTTGTGTAATAATATTTGCTTACCTGGGGATCTTGGTGGACCCAAAGCAATGTTAATTTTGGAGTCTATTTGGAAAAGTTGCTTTCTTACTGCTTCACCTCTTTAGACTCATCTTTATTTTATAACTCTAGATATTGTTTTGTATGCTTTCTTAAATCTTATTTTAGTTTTGATGATGGTACTCAATGGGTATGGGATGTCCGAATGCATCTTCCTTGCCAATTCTGTTATTTTGATTCTTGGTCGTGTTCATCCGTCATCCAAACATGCCAGCCGGGGGTGACTCCGCATCCTCCACTCCATTGTTCCTGGGTGGTTATTGTTTCAGGTTTAGGATTAAGAATCAGGAAGCCCTCCTTTCGTGGAACTTAGCCACGCTTTATGGGGTCTATCACATTTGATAGCCTGAGGCTGTGCCTTATGTCCAAACTTCAGAATGAATGTCCTTTGCTTGTTTCTGGGTTTTGTGCTGACTTCTTCGATGTCTGCGTAGGTCTGGGATCAAAGGGTGGACCTAGGGTCCTCGATCTACCATCGACCTTCGCTTTGTAGAAATGGTGGTTCGGGTATAGGATCATCGTTGGACGACTTATCCAGATCCACTATCGGCCCGATATATCTGAAAGTGGATTCGGCACTCGTCTGATCCTTTTAGACTGATGGACCTGTGAGGTGGACTTGGTTCAGTGGTTCGGATGCACCGTTAACCCCTCCCAGCGACGAAATTGAATCACGGATTTGATTGTGTTAAAATTTCTCGATATAGTGTATCTTTTGATCTCATTGAGTACCCTCGTTATAATTATGCCTGTAAAACTTTTTCGTTGATAGTTTTAAATATGTCCTTTATGATTTCTATGCCTTCTAAGTCCTTAATGACCTCCGGTTTGGCTTTGTTCGGATTAGTGTATTTCTTCTTCAGTGCGTTAATCTCTTGTTTTACTGTTTCACATGAGTCCAAGTAATGGTCAAATGTTTGAGCCTCTTCTCCGCATATATATCTGTCGCTTCCGGTTATTTTGAACCTCTTGAACTAGAAAGGAAGCCTACCATGTCTGGTGACAGCCTGTGTTAGCCAATAATCAAGTGGGAATGCTTTGGGGATAAGTTTGGTATTTTTGATCCACTGATATGTGTATCAATGCTTCCCTTCCAGGTTCCAGTATTGGTTCCATTGCTCTGAGCATTGTCTGCGCAATTCCTGTTTAACGAAACTTTTTGACATAGGGATATCATAATCCGTACCCTCTTTAGTGGCCTCTTTGGCCAATTGATCCGCCAATTCGTTTCCTGAGATTCCCTTATGTGCTTTCGCATATATCAATGTTATTTCGAGTTCTGCCAATTGATTTAATAGTAATTTGATTTTGTGGATAAACGAGTTGGTGTTGTTTGGGTTCTTTAACGCTTCTAATGTTGATAAGCTATCCGTTACTATTTGATATTTATTTTGTTGAAAAGACCTCTAATATGGCGACTGTTTCAGCTTCAAAGTTGTTGGAATATTCTGGCAGTTTAATCTGCTTATACTTTATGGCGTTACCACCACTGTCAATATTAACGTATGCTGCACCGCATTTGTTTTCCTGTTGCGACCCATCCGTATAAAAGCTGTAGTCCACTTATTCAATTGTTGTAACGTAGTCATATTTTCTTTTCTTTGCTGGGTGTATTCTTGAACTCCGAGTTTTGGTGGCTATTTCCTCCTTTCCGAATTCCTTATTCTCAAAGACAAATTTTCCGTCTGCGTTTAGGATATTAAATAATCTATTTTCTCTTTCTATCGTGAGATGTATAGGGGGAATGTTGCAGATAATATTTCATGATGCGTTGGAAACAGTGTGGAATGCCTTAGCTATTTTTGAAAGAGGGATCCTCTGGATCGCTTTGAGTTGCTTCTTTGAGTTGCTTCTTTTTGTTGTGTTTACATATTGGGGGGAAATATATTCGTGCTCCGTAAACTATCGTTCTTACTATGCTCCCAAAGTAAATTTGTCTTAAATGCTTGGGAGTCATACCCCAATCCGTCCCCATGAATTTTCTTAATGCTGTAGTGATTTTCTGAACCTTTTGCTTTACTGCTTTAAGACGTGGAATCAATGACAATTTATTATCGCATATTACTCCCAAGATTTTGGTTTGTTGTACTCTTTTAATTGGGTTATTGTTTATTTTAATGACAGGTGGTCTGTTCCTATATGTGTTACCTAAATTAATAAACTCACATTTGTTCTGGTTGAAAGTTAGCTTGTTTTGAATGCTCCAATTATGTATAATGTCCGGCGCTTTTGCTGCTTCTTGTTCTAGGATAATTCTGCTTCTCCCTCTTACTAAAATTGTCAAATCGTCAGCAAACGCTTGCAGACAGACTGACATTCTCAGGCATCTCTATTGCTAGGAGTTCCGACGCAATAACGTTCCATAGGAACGGACTAAGTGGAGAACCCTGTGGTGCTCCCTTGGATAATTTAAGTTCTATATTGTGAATCTCCAAGTCCTAGATAATTGTTCTGTTTTCTAGTATATGAAAAATTAGGTCTCTCATTTCTTTTGGGATGCTGAGTTCGATGAATATTTGTCTTATGCGTTCGAATTTAATGTTTCCGAAAGCATTGGTTATATCTAGGGATATTACTATTATGTTTTCATTGTTTTGAAGTGCCTCCACCTTGTCCTGTTTTAACCTATATAATGCTCCAATCGCTGTTTTACCATACGTAAATCCAAATTGATTTTCTGGGAATAGTTCATGAGTGTCAAAGTAACGGTAGAGTCGATAATATATCAATTTTTCAAAAATTTTTCCGAGGATGGAGTTAATGGCAATTGGCTTAAAATTGTTTACATTTTGCTGTCCTTGATCCTTGTTCTTTGGGATCAGAATTACTTTTGAGATCTTCCAAGCTGATAAGAAATGACGAAGTTTTAATGCTGCAATAAAGATATTAGTGAAAAACTTGCATGTAGTACACTCTCTCTATAAAATCAGTCTTTATTTTGTCGGGCCCTGGGCTGACATATTCTCTTATGTTGTTCACAACATAATCCACTTCAGTTTCCGTGAAATCTATGTGTTCGCACTCTTAATCATCTTTTCTTCGTTTTCCCTATCTCCTCCGTCTATCTCTCCAATGTCCTCATTCGTTGCATGGAGCTTATTAAGTATATATCTTATCGTCTCTTCTTCGGTAGTGGTTGTCTCTCCATTCTCCTTGTTTAAACCTTGAAGTACGATTTTCTTTTTTTTTATTGGCCACAAGTTTATACGGTAGAGAAAATTGATTCTTTTCTTGCTTATTACAGTATGTTTTCCACGATTTGGTTTTGGCTTCCTCGATGTCATTCTGATAATTCTTTTGACCTTCTTGGTATGCTTTCTTGAAATCCTCTATGAGCTCGTTTGTACACCTTTGGAAATTTCTCCATAATGCTCTTACTTTTTCCTTTTTAGTTCTAATTCTGCATTCCACTATGGTTTCTGCTTCTTATCATCACTTCTAACATGTTTTGAATGTTTCTTTTTAAGCTATTCAATCTTTCTGTAGAATTGGTTTACTATGGTTTCAACCTGATTACTATTTTCTATTGTCCTCTGGGCCGTGGTTCGAAGCCATCTGTTTTTTGTAGCTCCTCTAATAATTTCTTTTCCCCCATTTTCGTTATTCTTTTTTCTTTCTTGATTTTGACTTTGAAAAGTTCCATTTTAATGAAACGATGATCGCTAAGACTGTCCTCCTCTAATACCTCCGAATTATGAATGTTTTCACCCAAAGTAGTCGAGCTTATAGAGAGGTTTATCCAGCTTCTGCCAATCGAGGATTGAAAAGTTGGTAATGATTGTGGGTCATTTATAACAGTTAGGTTGTTTCTATTAAGAAATTCTAAAACTTCTATGCCTCTTTGATTTATTGTTTCCCCTCCCCAGATTATGTTTTTCGCGTTGAAGTCCCTGATAACTAATATATTGTCCGTAGGTTGGGACTTGTTGAGGATCTCTTCTATTTCCAGTAATATAGGTAATGTATCTGATTGTGGCGGAAAATAAGTTTATTCTCAGTAATTCGATGTTGTTCCAAGTCAATCTAGCTACTATTAATGTTTGTTAAACTTTTAGGGAAAGATTCCAATTTTCTCGTTATGTACTATTGTTGCCGTTTTCGGATTGTCGTCTGCTTGTATAATTCTAGTTTTGATGGGGAACTCGATAACCTTATTTTTAAGGTGATACGCTTCTTGCAAGAATGAAACATCCTGGTTCTGTTCTAAGTGAAGGTTGTTCAAATTACTTGTCGCTCGAAAGGAGCGACCTAAATTTGTTTGTAAACACACCAGTGTGTTCAGTCCTTCCATTCTTAGTTTTTTTATTTATTTTTATTTTTTTATTTTTCCCTACTGTGGCTAGGAAGTGTTAATTACCTAAATCGACTGGCTATAGAGTTAGTGTATTGATACCTAGGTGGGAAACTTTTTATGCGAAACCAAGCTCTCGCCTCCTCCTTTGGTAGCTGTCCTCGAATGTGGGGCATGGCCCATCCCACATCGAGTGGTCCACTGCTTGCTTCCCTGCATCTGCGCAGAGAGGACAGCTTTTCCCTTCCTCCCTGCAATCTTTATAGTAATGGTTTCCTCCACATTCCGTACAGCGTGCCTTCTTGGCATAGCAGTTTTCCTCTCTGTGCCCCCGTCTCGTGCAGTACGTGCACTTGGGGAGGTATACGTTTTCCATGACTCTACCCTTAGACCAGCCAATATTGGCGCTTTGCTTCTGCACCATTTCCTTGGCCGGTCCTATATTAAAAATGCGCAGTGTGACATGAGAGCCAAATTTCCTGTCTGACCTCCAGACTACTTTAATGTCTTCCTCTGCTCCCTCTATCTCATTTTGCTCCAGAAGTATCCTTGAGATGTCTTTGGAGTCTACATGTCTGTCCACCGAGACGAGCCTAATCTCCGGATCAGCTGCATCTACTATTTTGGTCTCGAACTTTTTTGTCTGCTCATGTTCCATAATTCTGTCCTTGAAATTCTTGATTGCTGTTGCGGAGGTGGTAGTTACTGCTACGCCACCTCTGATTGACCTGAGGCCAACGTCCTTGAGGCCAAGCGTTATGGGGCCAAAGTGCCTGACCAGTTTTTCTCGCACCTCTCCAGAGCTTGTTTCTCCCTCGTCTTCGGGAGCCCTGCCCTCACTAGGAGGACTGCTTTCCTCTCACTGGGTGTACTTTGATTTTCACCGTCCCGTCCTTTGTTAGCCAGGTTTGTTCTCGTTACCTCCGCAAAGGTCCTAGTTTCAGCCGGTTTGACCCTTGCTAGTTCTCTCACGCGTCCCTCTAGGTAGGCATTCTTCTCCACCACCTGCAGCGCGATCTCTTTAACTTTCTGGAACTCGTCCAATAGGCCTCTCAGGTGCTGACTTGCTTGGGGGACCTCATGTTGAGTAGCCATGAGGAGATCAATGAACTCCTTATCGCAGTGGAGGATTGCACTCGGTCTCAGGTCTCGTAGGCCTTGGACTTTACACTCCTCTCTGTGTAACTCCATCTTACCTCCCCCATCTCTCTACTGATGTCATCTTTCTCTGTCTCTGTACGGAACTGTTGCTTCGGCTGATTGGCCATACATGGCCGAATCTCCGAGAATGGTTGACTCAGATCTGTACTGTCGCCCCAATAAACGGGGCTAGCTGGCCTCTTTGCTCTTAAATCAATCCCTTCTGGACTTTCCTTGCATTTGTCATCACCAACTTTTGTTTTCTCACTGACTAGTGCGCTCTCCATTGAGGTGCTGCAAGTAGGTTCTTTCTTTTCTTTCTTTTTCCCATCCTTACTACGTTCCTTTGTGAAACTTTTCTTTGTTTTTGTCTCTCCAGTCATTGTTGGGGGCTCCCTGAACCCTAACCCATGACTATCTAACGTTTCCTACCTTGTTGTATTAACAGAGAAATGCTTTCCAGCAAATTCTGCACTAGTTGCGTGCAGTATGAATACTCGACAGCTTAGTTCCGTGCAATATGTGTTTAAATGGGAAAATAATATCCAATTTCTCTTCAATTACCAATGTAATTCGAAAAATTCTGCTGGGTATTTGTTAAGCCCTTTATGTTCTTCCAAGCTACCAGAAAAGTTTTGTTCAATACGTGATTTCAAGCTCGATGAACGCAGATTTAATTATGATGCCGTTCTCATTCAAAATGGCTGGCCCCTTGACGCTGTTTATGTAGGATATTCAAACGCTTGTTTCTGCGTTACTACGGCAAAATACACTTTGAGTTTCTAGTATTCTGTAGGTTCAAGGATTTAGAATCTAGTAATCAACTCGGTTTTTGTCGATGGCACTTAGATTTGTTTGATTGTGGGAGATAAGATTATCTACCGTGCCATGTGCTTCCTATGGAAGGAATACATGGGGAAACCAAAACCACTATAACTCGACTTCTATTGATCCTAGAATTTCACGAATTTTCGGAGCGTGTTGCTCTCAACAAAATACGAGAGGAACGCGAAAGCGCAATGCTTACATCATTGAGGAGACATTTTTAAAAAAAATTTGAACTTCCAATACCCCTGTATAGAATATTCGGTTTGTTTACATTAGAAAAACGCAATTTTTAACACAAAATCACAGAATAACTGCCGAAACTAAAAAATATTCCTGATCGCGAACACTTCACGCATCTTCTGACACCAAATACGTCTAGTTATCGGCTCGAATTCACATGAATATTGTCAAATAAACAGGAGCTTACTTACCGACTGCCGTCTGGTCCCGTAGCCGGGGTAGTAGAGTATATGACACAGTCGTCCGCAAACACTCGTAGTTCCGTTTGAATGTTTGTGGGCAGGTCCTTTATGAATATTAAAAATAGAAGGGGTGATAAGCCCACGGCCTGAGGTACGCCTGATGATACGCTAGTTAAATAGGGTTTATGATTATTAGCAGATGTGAAATGTTTACGGTTAGAGAGGAAGTGTTCAACCCAGGAGACAATATTCGGTGCGAAGCCAAGTGAATGAATTTCGCTAAGTAATAGATTATGTGGCACGCGATCAAAAGCTTTAGAAACATCAAGGAATATGGCATCGCTCTGAAGGTTGTCATCCATGGTTTTAAGTAGGTCGTGGGTAAAATCGGCCAATTGGGTCTCTCATAAGAAGTGCTTTTGGAAACCGTGCTGGTGGTTATAGAAAAAAATTATTGATTCAAGGTGAGTCGAGATGTCGGGGTATCTGCTGAGTCTGGATGTTCTAGATCAGGAGAATCATGCAAGAACAGAGCATTCGTTCCTGGGTTGCTGCCCTAACTAACATAGATGTCGTTACATCAAACGTTTTAACACGATAGCGTTAATGAGCTTGTTTCGCGAAAATTCCGACAATGGCGTCAGCGTCGTTGGTTATCAGCAAAAAATCATTTTATGCGTGACCGCGAAATCGAGAAGGATACAAACAAAATAAAACATATACAAGTCCTGGGTGAGGGTAGGGACCGAAGCAGGGTCGTTTACATTCGAGTGGGGATCGAACAAGGGTCGTTTGCGTGGCAAGTAGACCTTCTACCACAAGGCCATGCATATGTTTCCGAATGCAGTGAAAATAACTTCCTGTGCTAGGAAATGCAGTGAAAGAAGCGTTCATGCCTTACAATCACACGTCTCCTGTATACATGTTTCAGATTGCAACATGAAATATTGCAGAAATATTGAGTGGTACAAGCGCCTAATGCCAGTGGGCATCAGAACATGTGGTTATCATAAGGGCATTGTGGATTAAAGACGGTCACTCTCTACAAATACAACAAACGCTACTGCACCCATTCTCTGAAGGCCAAGGGGTGGGTGCAGAGCAAGTTCGAAAATATTTCATGCACGAAGTGTTTAAATTACGCATTAGGAACAAGTTGTCGCTACCGCGTTCAGCTCCTAAAGGCGAAGCTTTAGGGTTCTTTAATTGTTAAGCCAGGGTTTTATAATATTGGCGTTGCAGTGTGGTAGGCAAAAGACCGTGTAAGCGCGCGATATGAGATGAGGAGTACGAAGTTGCACAGGCCTCCAACATTTCATTAGCAATACACAGTAATGAGCTCATTCCGCAGGCGAATTATCCTAAATATTCGGGCATCTTGTATAATGACGCATTAAATTGGAGCAGCCACATTGATGATGTGTACTCCAAGGCAACACGGGCCATGGGGTGGCTACGGAAGCTCAAAAACCGTAAAGCCGGTTTAAGAAGAGATGTGCTAATAATATATAAACTTTATGTGCAGCTCAACATGGAATTCGGATTTGTATTATTTTCTGGCAGTGCAGCTTATAAAATGAGACCCCTAATACTGCTGGAAAGAGAAGCGTTGTGTTTGTGTCTGGGTCAACCAAAATTTGTTGCAAATAACGTGTTGAATATGGAAGCTCGCGCTCGCGTACCTTCTCTGCTAAATAGGTTCAAAATTCTTACTGTGCAAGCATTCTTGAACATATACAGTTCACACCAAAGACTCTCATTTTACCTTTTCATTTTAGAACCGGCTTTATTTTTCGAAACACGTTGGTCGTGACTACACACCCCGCAAATAATATTTGCACCAGCGCTACTACAGCAACTGAATAAAAAATTAAGATATTGGTTCAATACACAACCTAAAGTCAATGCTTAGCATACAATTTGATATATTTCCTCATAACGCGAAACAATTGGCACATAGGTACATAATTGACCATTTAGCAGATTATCTAGGTCACCTAGAGATAAGCAATATCATTCCGACTGATGCATCTGTGTGAAAAAAAAAAGGCTGGGGTCTGCATCTTCTCCCCTTCTTTGGACTGGTCCTTTTCGATTCTACTCCCAGATTATACCCCTGTATTCATTGCACTCGTAGCACCTGTATTGCACCTGCATTGCACCTGTATTCATTGCAGGATTATCGGTTATGGTTCTTGTCTCACGTAAATTGCCCTCAAGCCAATAATTAGCAGTTGTCATTATAGATTCGTTATCAGTGTGTAATGCACTTTCTGCGGCAGCAAATGCAGAGCTGATAAATACGTTTCTGCATTTAGTACCGAAAAACGTAAAAAAAACTGCATTTGCTATGGGTACCGGGCCACCGCGGATTACATTTGAACAAACTGGCACTCTTTAGCAGCATTATGTCTGAGTGGGCCCACCATCCCACTTTTGCCAGATACGGCTTACGTGACGCGCTAAGGTTCCAAAATGCTTGTCTGCAATGGGCAATAGGTAATTTGGATGAATTTAAAGATTTCGAGCATTTGAGGTATTGCTGGAATAAACAGTGGTATGTATGTCACCAGTTAGAGGTCACTTATACCAGATTGCGCAGTGTAGTTTCACAACTAAATTATAACTTTAACAAAGCTCGACTCAAGGCGTCACCACTGTGCATTTTTTACAACAAAATTGAAACAATTGAACATTTCTTTTCATTCTGTCATCGTTACTCTTATCAGAGAAAAAGATTTTTGGTAGCCCCATTACAAAAGCTAGGAATACAAATAAATCTACCAACACTATTATTACTTGGCGGCACTTTATTTCGTTACTGCCACATCAATATATGCTCCACTGTGTTTGATTACATCAACGCAACTAAAAGATGACCGTGCTAGTGAACCCTAACCTTTTCAGATTTTTAGTTTATAATTTGTAGCGATGTTTGTCAAAAACAAGAGATGGTTTGACTGCTTGCTCCGCAAACATTTTTGTTTATTGGTTGTATTACCTCTAAAATAATTTTCCAGATTGGCTTTAATTTTATTTTAGTTTCATTTACGTATCCTGCCGCGCGGTTCTTGGCCCATCCTCCTCTGTGGGTGAGCGCCATCCATCTGAGGTCGTCAGCATCAGCATCAATACTTGGGGTTTCACATATTTTCGATGGAAGTGACAATGCTGTAGCCCCATGTGCTCAGATATAGATGCACGTTGAAGAACCTCAAGTGGTCTATTTTTCGGGAGCGCTCCACCACGGCGTCTCTCATAATATGGCGGTTCTGGAACCTTAAACCCCACATATTGCGCTTTGACATTTAAAGACAACAACTCCTTATAGTCCGGTGCAGCTCAAACAAGCTCTCATTTGTGAACGCGTGATAGTGAATCGACTACTTCTGAGAAGACACGTGTCACATTTGTTTTGTACGAATTTCTATGAAAGAGGAGCCAGCTGTGTTTTTGAAGCAATAGCCTTCATGACGTACTTTTCCGTGATCTTCCATCTCTGAGGCTGCGAACGTTCCCAACGACCATTTGGGGCCCTGCGAACCCAAACGAACTAGGTTCTAACTAGTAAATATACGGCTGGAAGTGTGGGTGGCACGGTAACAAAAATTATTAAGCGAAATGTCAGAGAGGCAAAGAGAAATTGTTGGATGACAGCGATGGAAAAGGAGCCGGCTATCAGTAACAACCGAAAGGACGAGAAGGAAATAAGGTGGGAGGAGTTTTATGATAATTCAAGGGGAAGCGCTTTACTGTTCAAAGTGACACCAGGTTGCCTTAGAACACGTAGTTATAAAGCGAGATTCACCAAAGAAGAAGAACAATGTACACGCTGTGGGGGAGTTAAGGTAACGATGGAACAAGATGTGATTCAATGAGGCGGTACCCAACCACGTATACGTGTGGGTAAAAGCCTAGATGAGGCTTTAGATTTCAGGGACAAACATAGAAAGGTGGTCACGTCCAGGACACGGCCAATGTACTGGTGGCGGAAAAGTAGAGATAGAGGAGAGAACTTGTGAAAAATTTGAGGTCATCCTACCTGAGTAAGCAAAGAGATAGAACACAAGTATTATATTGCGATAGCTATTATATAGGCACGCTCAGCTGGATTCCGCCACCGGCGTAGACGCCACTCACCGTATGTGTATACATATTTTTATTATATGAAAACGCAAGAAGTAACAAAATCCAGAAAAAAAAACTCCGGCACAAGGAATCGAACTCGTGTCTTTTGAATCGTCAGTGCAAGACGTCAACCACTGAGCCACCGACGAGCACGTCCTCCAACGGCCAAACAGCAAGCTATCTATATCTATCACGTATATCTACCACTGCTGATGGCATCTCGGGGGGGGGGGGAGGGACTATCGGGTTTTCAGCATTACCAGCGAGATGGCGCAATGACCACGCGTAGAAACATCGTCACGACGCGGTGGCGCGCGCTCTAATCTCTCAAGCACACTTTGCCCCACGAAGAGCAGGGGGTCGATGCTCACTCGCGTGCCCTTATCTCGTGGTGGGCAGGATCGTACGTCTTGGCAGACCTTCGGCTTTCACCGGAACGATTCTGTTTTAGTTACCGAGCACACAAAAGTCATTGCAATCGTTGCACTGTCTTCGTTTACAAAAAAGAACGTGGTTTCCAGACATAGCAAAGTAACAACTGAGACGCTTATTCGCGTTCACCTGTACCTGAAAGTACGTTTTGTGCGTCATTTGTGCGTGATAATCACGGGGCACGTTTCTATCTGCTGGCCATTCCGCGCGTGACCTCCCAATTCGTTGCTCTCGCGTTCAGTGCTTAGCCTTTGCGGCAAAGCTGTGACTTTTTTCTTTGCTGCAATAAGATCAATTCATTCGAGGGAGATAAGGCATTAGGCCAACATAAAAAATTCTGCCATATCCACGAAGTGAATGATGATGAGTGGGCGAAGCTCCGGAGGTAAACCTGGTAAACCATGAATCCTCTGTACATTTTGCCCACTCGATTTTATTACATCGCTCCCCCTAGCGTACGTCGCCGCACTAAATCGAACGATTGCCTTCAACCAATGACACGTGCTATATGTGACATCATTCCTATTTTATAAGATCTCGCGTCTTTCATCAACTGCAAGTACCGCTTTCTAGTTTATAACATCTTGCATCTTTTCATCATCAGCTACAAGTACCACCATCTAGTAAACACTACAAGAACTAAACGAGAGGTGGCTACATACAGGAGACGGTACCGCCATCTAGTGAACACTGCAAGAACTAAACTAGAGGTGGCTACATACAGGGGATGGTACCGCCATCTAGTGAACACTGCAAGAACTAAACTAGAGGTGGCTACATACAGGCTACAGGGGACGCACAGCCCACGCCCTAAGGAGCTTCGCCCCTGAAAGAAAGATTTAGTTCTTTCCTTGCGAACCTGGTGGTACACATTTCACCGCCCCTATATGAAAAGGATGCTATAGCATTCATCCATCTATCCAGCTGGCAGGGCCAATGGTAGTATCTCATCTTGACTATTTGCATATTACTCTATGGTGCACGTGCCAGCCATGCATGTTCACGAGCGTGGGGCCAGCGTGCGCCGGATAAAAAGCAAGAGAGAACACAACGTCATTGTCGTCAGACGAAACGAGGTAAGTAATCCACGCGGCTGAACCTTGTCGCCACCTTCTCTGCCCTTTGTATGGCCTGGAGCTGAACTGTCAGGCTGGTGGCAGTCAAAACCTCCTCCAACCCTCTGACAAGGGAGTGACCAGGAGATGGGGAGAGGGGGTATTTTCCCTGCAGGCCCAAGCATGTCACTTGGTGTGACTATATAGTCCCAACCGAAGCAATGCAGATCTATTGTGTCTGGGTACATGCGTGCATAAATGTATGGGGGGATATAAATGTGTTTGTAATCACTGCCAGACAACCTCTTGGCGATTAGTTAGATTTTGGGGAGGGGGTACTTTTCACTGCCTTCACAAACGGTAATGACGGACGAAGAAAGCGATGTTAGAGGCCATTGGCTCATGATATAAAAAAAACTCCATCGCTTCAGTCTTTTGCAGTGGGACAGCTTATTTTTGATTTTTATTTTTATTCCTCTCCATCTCTTTTCTCTTCCGCTTTCATTTCAAATACTCGCTTTCTGTATTTGTTCCGACCCCGAAGTTTCTCTCTCTTTTTACCAATTTTTGTCGTTTCTCTCTTGATTACTCGTGGTCTTGCCTTATTTCTATCTCTCGGTCTTTGTATTTCATTTCTCTTTCACATTCTCCGACTCAATATTTCTTGCTTCCTCTCTCGTTCTCTCGCTTAATTTCTTTTCTCTATTCATCCTTTATTTTCTCGTTATCTTTCTTTTTTTCTCTCTACTGTATTTTTTTGCATGATACACTTTTCTGTCTCCACTCACTCGCTAATACTCACCCTCGAGTTCATCATCCTCATTGTCACTTCCCTCTTCATATCGATCTGGTATACCATACAGATTATATTATGCTATGCTAACCTTCATCGATAATCCAGTGCTTACTACACACTCCTTTGAATTGATGGTACGCGGGTGGTTATCTCATGATGTCTGTTTTTAAAGTTGATAGGGAACCTCCGACGCAACAATTTTGGTCTGTCTGTCTTTTCATTTGTCTGTATGTCCACTCTTAATGGTACCGGGCTTTTTAAGCGGCACGAGCAAACGCCCAAAAGGCCCGAACCCAAACAGCCCCAAACGAGCGACCCCATCCGTAGCGCCCACCTATGTTTCTCAAGATTCAGCATTCATACTTGTGCGATTGCCTATTAAAAAGCAATTACCGCGCATATCTGAGGCAACATAACAACACGTATATATTCTGTATGTACGTCTTTTACTAGAAAAGACATATATATATAAGTTATTCTAAGGACTGTATCATTTATCACGCGGCGCTGGCCATGCAACCCTTGCACGAAAAGAAAAGTGTTTCGAACGCCATGATAAGACAACACGGTGGTGGCACCTATCCGTCGCCATACGTTCTACACCTTATCATCTCTGAGACGGGCGCGCACGCCCGTCTCAAAGACGCGCGTTTTGTTTTCGAAGATAACTGCCAGATAGCGCTTATGTCTCACGTGTGATGTGACTTCGTGCGCTTGTTCACCTCCGCTGCACGCTCGAGGTACTCTAACGCAACGCCTCCAGAATACCATTTACTGATTTTCTTGCGCAGAACATCAAATAAACGTTTTTTTTTCACTCTTTCCAGATGCAAGACTATCGTCGTTCGACGACATTTGCAGATTAACATGCAGATACGGGGCCAACTTTTTCTAAGTTTCTTTTTACCTCTTTCGGTGAACTCCTTCTCTGACACATAAGTGTTATCAGAATTGTGTGGCCAAGCAATTGGCCCACGTGCTTGGTGAACAAAGCAGAAGATGTAGAGGACGAACAGAAACAAGATGAGTACTTTTTATTTGCCGAAACTAATTGAAGTCTAATGTTATCAAAGTGAAGCATATTAATTGAAAACAGTAGTCTTCTTTACTTTTTTCTTGTGGATTATTCTAACAAGTGATTTCAGAACTATTTATTGCTTAAAACCTTATTATAAAGAAATATTTTTATAAAGCAAGGTACCCCTCGTGTCAAAGTCACAACACCATGTTGGGTTCCACCAGGATAAAAGGAGCAATCAATCAATAAATCAATTATTCAATCAATCAATCAACCAATGACAAACACAGTGCGCCACATCAAGATGATTTTTTGGGGAACTGATTACAACTAGTCGCTCTCATAAAAGAGCTCTGCTGTGGAAAACGTGTCACGTATATTGAAAAAAAAAAAACTAACTTGGCTATAAAAACTGCACTCACAGGAGTTCACTTCTCAGCAGAAAGTTGATGCGAATAAATCTTTGTTAGGTTCCTACTCACGATAAACGCCCTTTATTGTGACTACCTGTTCCGAAGATGCTGTTTGCTGAAGATGCTTTTCTAGCCACTAGCCGAGTAGTTTTCTTATCTTTGTTACCCGCTTATCCCTGTTAAAAAATGTTAGTCTTTCTTTGGTTGCTAGGCCGCTTCTATTGCTAGAGCAATTTAAATTGTCTGCAGTGTTTCAATTACAGCTGCACTTATTATTAGAACGTATATTTACTTTATAGGACATTGATATTGCTGCCACGAAGATATTGTTGTACCATCGTAGATGTCTGTATTGAACTTGTGATGCTCTGTACTATTCATAGTCCCCCCCCCCTATGTACTGCCTTCAGGCGTCTAGGGTACACAAACAATTAACGGCTTTTACATATCTTATATATACGGACCGAGTGTGAAAGAGACCTGGCAACAGGATTCGCTAAACATGTCGATACTGATATCCAGACTGAGCTTCACATCTGGACGCCATTTCTCAAGTACAGTTTGTTCCGTCGTCATGTTTCAACACACGGTGACTACTTGGGCTGCCTTCAGAAAGAGAAAAAAACTATGCTTGAGATCAGTACCCTCTCAACCGCTTACCCGATTAAAGCAACCACGGGCTACGTGTTTGAGACACCTATTCTAGAGCATTCACGAGTGAAGAAGACGCCACCATTTGGGAAAATAGTACGAGTCTATCATGGTGCTTTTAGTCATTAGGATTGCTCTTAATTGCTGTTTATGGCGGTAATGACGGTAATGTTGAGAACAGTGTTTGCTCAAGAGCATAATTTAACCGAATTATTGTCATTCTTTTTGCTCCCATGCAGAAGTGCGAAAATGTAGCTTCATCTGCGACCTTGTTTAGCTTAGCTTAGATTAGCTTGCTTGCTGTCATTGTCTCCCTATGAGTAAATATAGTTATATTGTCTCTCAACCACCACAGAACTTGGGTGTTTGTTTTTCTTGCAACATGGGAAAGCCATTCGAGTGAGATGTGCTGCAAAAGGGCTGGTAGCTGCGACAGTTGGTTGGATCTGTGGTAGCAAAGAGCACGAAAAACAGGATAGACACGGATGAAGAGAGAAGCAAGCGTTGACTTTCAACTGATTTTCTTAAAATGATAACTGAAGCACAGAGTCAAAAGAGAAATCTTAGTTCAAGGTCAGCGCGTTGTGACCATCCTGTTTTTTGCACGGTTTGCTACAATGAAGATGTGCTAGTCTATTTCTTGTGTAAAGCTGAGGTCGATTTCGACGGTGGGTAGTACTTCAATAAAATGCAGGCCAAAAGTAATTATGAGTAACCATAATGAAAGGTAATGCGAGCTGTGGATTATACGCCACCAAATAAATCAAACGACTATTGGCAATCAGGACGCGCCCAAGGGAGATTGAATGCACATGTGCAAAGTGCCATCCCTCACAATGTGCAAATTCGTTACAAGCGCTGATCACTAGATCAGCCAAAAAACATGCACTGGCATAAATTGCGGGATAACACCTTTTCGATGGGAGTTGAATAATAAACCTATTTCCTTCCAAGTTGTAATTATCTGCACGGAAGCACACTTGTTCTTATGTAGTTTCAGGGGGTTAAAACTCTCAACAGTCTACGGATATCAAGGACGCTGCAGTGAAGGGCTGGGAATGATTTTGGTCAAAGGTTGCTTTCTTACGTAATGTTAACTACCGTCACACGACATACGTCTCCCCAGCATTTTGGCAAGGCATATATGCGACCGTCTCTACGTGGCAGTATCGGAGTCACTTATTCACTATCAAGGCAATGTTTTACTTTTGTGTTATTTAAATAACGGGTTTTGATGCTGCCGTGCAAAACCAAATTCGTGAAGCTACGCTACAATGCATCCTTTAGGAATATCTTTCTGCATTACTTCTTTTTGGCTGGTACTTGAATCCCGGTCACCTATATCTTGTACGCTTGCTGGATGCGCTCTTTCCGACATGGGCTGTGCGTGGTCTGTCTGAGTAATGTGTGGAGGGACTGCAAGGCGCTGTGAAAGCAGCAGTTGGCGGTCTTTGTGTGACTGTGGAGACTAATGATATGAACGTCTTTGAGGTTACTGTATCGAGCCAATACGAGTGAACGCAATAAGAGTGAATTGCTTTCCGTAGAATTATATATGAGAGGGTCTGCAATAATGAGCAACTTTTGCGCAACGGCAACGCATTCAATTCGATAGCAGCAAATGATCAACCTAAGTATCCTTGGTGCTTTCAATCACTTTCAGAACTCAGCTGCGAAAATAAATCACGTACAGTGATAGTACAGTATGCTGATCTGTTGCAATATAGCGTGATTGTCCGCGAGTGCACTTCTGGCAGAGCGCTACCTCAAATAATGACCCGTAACTCACTACCCTTCATGCACAATAGTGGCAGCTGGTATTGTAAAATACGGCGTCATATTTATCTTATCATGAATGGCGACATATGGTAAAAAAAAAGTCAACTTGAGGTTCAATGTCAGCCTGAGAGCTTCAATTTGTAGATATGGATCATTTAGATGCGGAGCATCTTATACTCGCGCCTTGTAGTGCGCCGTCCGCGCCGTCCGCACCGCTTCTCGAACATTCGACAGCTGACGCGCGCGCATGCGCCGTCGCGCCGTCGCCCACTCTTCCACCATCTGTGCATCCCTTCCTCCTCTACACACCGCGCGCGCTTCACTCCTCCACCATCTGTGCACCCTTCCTCCTCTACACACCGCGTTCGACATCTACAATTCTCCTGATTCTCGAGTGGACGCGCATGTGGCGTCGCGCTTCGAGAACATTCAACAGCTGACAGTGCATGCGCCGTCGTGCTGTATATATACTCAAGGTCGGCGCTCGCTCGCTCAGTTGCCGCTCGTCGGTTGGTTTGTACGGCGCGTCGACGTCCAAGGTCGCGGTGAAATGAATTCCAACGAATCCACAAACACAATGATCGACGTCCCTTCGACCAGCGCCGCCCTTTCGCATACGTGTGTACGTGTTCACTCATTTAACACCCCCTCCTACAACCACGTTAACCAATTTAGCCATCGACCCAAGTAAGTCGCAATTTAACACCCCATTTCACAACCACGTTAACCAATTCAGCCATCGACCCAAGTAAGTCGCACTTTAACACCCCGTTAACCAATTATATGCTCCGCATCCTCCTCAGTGTTCCCCCGAGGGAAGCTGCGGGCAATTTTTTTGTTTGGCTGCAGTGTACGCAAAGTAAGGATGCAGTTGCGAAATGAAAATTTTGGCGTACAAGATAATTTAGACATAATTATAACAAGTACTGAAGCTGAGAGGTGGCCACGTACAATGTCTGATCAACGAAAAGGGGATAACATTGTTTTAGATATAGAGCGAAGGATGATACAAGCAAGCTTGAATTTTTTGTCGTTGCAGTTTTCTCTGCGCTTCAAATGTCATAAGCTGCTCACTATGAGCTCGTTTTTGTCCTGGTGCAGGTCAAGGGTACCTAGCCTTTAGTTCTTCGTTGCTGCTGAAAGTTGTGGTCCAGAGCGGAACGCTGACCTCATTGTCCCTGAACGAGTGCTTGATACGTGCTGATGATGTTTATAATATGGCTGCCGCGCTGACTGCGCATTCGAAGCCTGTCGCGTTTGACGCTGGGGACACGGCAGTTATGACCCCACATGTGAACTCCCAGAAGAAACTAGAATTTTGAGAATGCATGGGCGCCGATCTGCATCTGAAGGCAGCTTACGCTGACTTCATCAGAGGCAAGTAGCCTACTTCGAACATTTTGCTGTATACCTGTCAATGCGATGAATACATTAGAAGGCAGTGTGCTGAGATGATGGGTTGCATATTGTCACCTAATTGTGTACATGACCATCATCTGCTCGAATATGAGGAATAGTGGTCATAACAGTATAATTCAGTAATTTAGAGCGTAGCTCTTCGGCAGCCTTTTTTTTCGTTAAGCAGAGTCGCCGTTGACGTCAGCTCAACCACTAGAGTGAACGAGGGCAAAAGTGAGCACCGGCGTAGCACTCGAGCTGTGGCAGTTTTCATGGCAATATGTTAACAAGTGTTGTATAGCTACGACCATGGTAAGGCAGAATTTCAAGCGCGATTGGCGTTGATACGACACGAAGATGCACTTACAATTAGCAATCAGTGTCGTAATCTTCAGGGAATTTTTCGTTGCAAAACGAATGAGTGATTTCAGAGATGTAGCAAAAAAACGGCGCGGTTGATATTGTTCCCACGCACGCTTGCTTATTAACGTTAGTTTACCGATCTTCGTAAGGTTGTGTAGCTAAAAGTCTTATTCTGCGTTATACTTTAAAATATGTGCGACAGCTCTCAACACAAACTTTAACTTTTTTCAAGATACAAGCAGTGTTCAAATGACAGGTTATGTTTCAACATGCCGTTTTTCTTGACTTGAGGGTGCACTCTGCTAATGATTGCATAGTTGTAAAGAAAATGTTCGCACCACCAAGTGAATCTGTTGGCTCAATAATGTAATTGTCTGCAGTGGTGGTGTAGCAGCTGCGGGTGTTGAGTGTTTACCCAAAGTTCAAGAGTTTGATCGCGGTCGTTGCAATTGTATTCCTGTGGAGGGAAAAAGCTAGAGACCCATGTACTGATGCCAGTGCACGATAAAGAACGCTGCTCTCTGATGGCTTTGGTTGATTGCGGATTCTACGTTCACCGATATTTCACTCAGCAAACGTATTGTTTGGCCAGTTGGCTATTGATGATTGTGGAAAAAGAGTCACAGCTTTTCCGCAAAGGCGAAGCAATGAACGCGATAGCAACAAATTGAAAGATGACGCGTGGAATGGGTAGCTGATCGAAGCGTGTCCCGCGTTTCTCACGCACAAATGACGCACGAAACGTACTCACAGGTACGGATGCATGTGAATCAGCGTCTTATTTGTTACTTTGCTGTGTCTGCAAAGTGCGCCCTTTTCGCAAACGGAGACTGCAATGATTGCAGTGACCTTTGTGCACCCGGTAACTACAGCAGAATTGTTCCGGGTACCGCCCAAGGCCAGCCAAGGCGTGCGATCTTCCCCTCCTCGCCACTGCGAGATAAGGGCACGCGAGGGAGCGTCGCTCCCCTTCTCTAAGCCGGGCAAAGTACGCGCAGGAGATCAGAGCGGGTGCCACCGTGAAATGTGGCGACGCGCGTTTATTGTGCCATCTTGCTCGTAATGCTGAAATCACAACTCCCCCTCGAGACACCGGTGAGCAGCGATAAGTGGTAGATATAAGTAGCTTGCCGTTTGAACAGTGAAGGACGTGCTCCAGGGTGGCTCCGTGGTTAACGACTCGCTTTCACGACGCACAGGTCCAACGCTCGATTCCGCGCGCCTGAGTGTTTTTCTTGCATTTTCGTGTATGTAGATACGCATACATGTACAGTGCGTGAAATCGTCGCCAGCGGCAAAATTTAGCCGAGAGTGTCCATATAAATGGCATTGCAATAAAAGCGCAAAACTGACGAGCAGACAAAGGACAAGCGCTACCAGTGTCTGCTCTAGTTCTTGAGCTCGTGTGTTATGGCGCTGATATAAATATACATACATATATATCTAAATATATATATATATATATATATATATATATATATATATATATATATATATATATATATATATATTGTTAAGGCGTTTATTAGCGATATTCACGGCCAAGCACGGACTCTCAGCACGAGCGGCGTCCTTGTTGGGTAGCCCCACTAGAAGGTACTCAAAAGTTCGACCCATTTCAGAGTTCGGGGGCTTCGCTACAATTACCCTGGGGTCGCAGAGGGAGCCGCCTGGCGACCTAACAGCTTGTTACTATGAGCGGGTCATAATAAGCCTTCAGGTGCTCCACGTTGACGCTGTCGCGCCCACGGCGGCGACTGTCCGAAGATTGTTCGACGGGTTTGATCAGATAGTTGACTGGAGATGTGCACTCGATGACGCGTTGGGCTCCTTCGTATTTTGGAAGTAGTTTGGAAGAGAGGCGAGCTACAAAGGTCAGGATCGAGAGCCATACAAGCGCACCAGGAAGGAACGTTGGCTCAGAAGTGGTGGAGCCATCACGAATACTCTTCTGCCACTCTTTCTCATATGTCGCAAAAGTCTTGGCTAGCTCGCGACACTCTTCAGCCAGCCTGGCTGTCTCAGAAATAGATGCACACTCAGATGAATCCGGCGTGTACGGGAGTATCTTGTCCATGGTGCGCGACAGGTGCCTTCCGTACAGCAAGTAGAAAGGTGAAAACCCAGTCGTGCTCTGAGGGGCGTTGTTGTAGGCGTAGGTGACGAAGGGCAGTATAGTATCCCAATTCGTGTGGTTGGCGGCGACGTACATTGAAAGCATCATTTAACCATATGGTGTAGTAGCGCAAATTCGACGGGGACGAAGAGGACAAGAAAACACGACACTCGCTACTTGAAAGCATGTCGCCGAGGGTGCGGTTAAATTGTTCGGTAAGGCCATTCGTCTGCGGGTGGTAAGAAGTAGTTTTACGGTGGACAGAATGGCACTCATTCAGAATGACTTTGACGACTTCCGACAAGAAGACACGGCTTTGATCGCTGAGAAGCTCTTTGGGTGGTCCGTGGCGCAGTATGAATTGATGCAGCTGGAAGGACGCAGCATCGCGCGAAGTAGCCGCCGGGAGAGCGGCGGTTTCGGCGTATCGCGTTAAATGGTCTACGACAACGATGGCCCAGCGGTTACCAGTCGACGTCAGAGGAAGTGGTCCATAAAAATTGATACATACGCGCCCAAAGGGACAGTCAGGGCAAGGTAACGGTTGCAGACCGGCGTGCGAGATGTGTGCTGACAGTTTGCGGCTTTGGCAAGCGAGGCAAGAGTGAACGAACTGCTGCACGTAGCGGTACATCTCGCGCCAAAAGTAGCGTTGTTTGATGCGGTGGTATGTTTTGGATACACCAGAGTGCGCACATTGCGGATCAGAATAGAAAGATTCACGTATCTCCAACCGCAGACTGCGGGGTATGAAGAGTAACCACTGCCGGCCATCGGAGTCGTAATTGCGTCGGTGTAGGAGGCCGTCACGGATGGCAAAATGGTGAGCTCGACGACACATGGCACGCGCGGTTGGTGTTGCGGATGAATCAGAGAGCAAGTCGATCAGCGGGGCGATCGAATTATCATTTCGCTGTTCGGTAGCGAGGATGCGAATAACCACTGCCGGCCATCGGAGTCGTGATTGCGTCGGTGTAGGAGGCCGTCACGGATGGCGAAATGATGAGCTCGACGACGCAAGACACGCGTGGATGGTGTTGCGGACGGATCAGAGAGCAAGTCGATCAGTGGGGCGATCGAATTTTCATTTCGCTGTTCGGTAGCGAGGATGTCAACATCGATGGCAGATACAGCAATTGAGGTTACTGAGCAGGGCACGTCGTCTTGAGGTAGAGGGGAGCGCGAGAGGGCATCGGCGTCAGCATGCTGGCGCACGTTGCGGTACACTACGCGGATGTCGCAGTCTTGTAAGCGAAGAGCTCCACGGGCAAGATGGCCTGAGGGATCCTACAATGATGAAAGCCAGCATAGTGCACAATGGTCGGTGAGGACATCGAATGGGCGGCCATAGAAATAAGGTCGAAACTTTGTAAGAGCTTAGACAATCGCCAGGCACTTTTTCTCCGTGACGGTGTAGTTTGTCTCGGCTCTCGTGAGCCGAGACAAACTACGGACAGACAGAATACGGCTGCAAGCCGACAGTCGCCGTTGCAAGCCGACAGAACACGGCTTGCATATGCTATGACGTATTCAGGGAATCCGCGCTTGCGCTGCGCCAGGACAGCGCCGAGGCCTGCACCGCTGGCGTCCGTGTGCACTTCGTTGGGGCTGTAGGGTCGTAGTGGCGTAGAATGGAAGGTGACGTCAACAAATGCGGAGCTTCCCGAACGCGTCGTTGCACTCGGATGACCACGAATTGAGGGGCCCGTTACTTCCAAGGAGCTTCGTCAGCGGTGATATGGTCGTGGCAAAGTTTTGTATGAAGCGTCGGAAGTATGAGCACAGGCCCACGAAACTGCGCAGTTCTTTGACAGATGAAGGTTTGGGGAATTCGGCCACGACCCGAAGCTTGGCAGGATCAGGAAGACTGCCATCCTTGGACACGACGTACCCCAGTATGGTGATTGGCGTGCTGCAAAGCGGCACTTTTTCAGATTGAGTTGCAAGCCGGCATTGCTCACACGTGCGAAAACTTCTTTCAGACGTTGGAGATGCGTGGAGAAATCCGGAGCGTAGACAATGACATCGTCGAGGTAACAAAAGCATGTGTACCATTTCGAGTTGCGGAGAACGGTGTCCATCATGCGCTCAAAGGTAGCAGGTGCATTACTTAGACCAAACGGCATGACGTTGAACTCGTACAAGCCGTCTGGTGTGACGAAGGCGGTCTTCGCTCGAGCCTCGTCAGCCATAGGTACTTGCCAGTGCCTTGAGCGCAGATCAAGAGAACAAAAATCTCTGCTCCTTGAAGGCTGTCGATCGCGCATCGATGCGTGGCAATGGATAAACATTCTTGCGAGTGATCCTATTGTGCCGTCTGTAGTCCACAAGGAACCGCACAGTAACGTCTTTCTTCGCAACAAGAACAACAGGAGACGCCCAAGGACTGCCCGAGGGCTGAATAACTCCGCGTCGGAGCATATCATCAACCTGCTCATTAATTACTCGACGTTCAGCAGGCGACACGTGATATGGACGTTGCCATAAAGGTAGATGGGCACCAGTGTCGATGCGATGCGTAATAGCGGACGTGCGACCGAGAGAACTTTGCCCGAAATCGAAAGAAGAACGATGTTCTTGCAACAGGTCCAGAAGCTGTGTACGCTGTACCGCCGTAAGGTTGTCAGCGATAGATTGGCCAAATACATCAGCAGATGACGGATCAGAAGTGGAAACAGCATTGATGGTACGCGACCTGGGACAACGCGTGTCATCGGGTACATCTAGAAATTGTGCGTCGTCGACTGGTTCCACTCTGCGGAGACATTCCCCTCGAAGCAAGGTAACAGTGTTTGGGGATGGGTTGGTTACAAAAAGAGTAGCTTTGCCCTGATTGACCTGCACGGTAGCGAAAGGTGCAAGCAACCCTTTCCTGCTAGAAGTGTGGTCGGATGGCGAAACAACTGCAATTGTGGAGAGACCAGCGCAGTAGACAGACACAGCCGTCGTCGAGTTTGGAGGCACTGTTGTATCCATCGTGTTTCATGAGAATCTTGCTCGGTGTCGAGGGAATGTTTTCTGGCGCCAAATGCGACAACGGTGAGAGTTCAATTTCGGCGGCGGCACAATGGATGATGGTGTCATGGCGGGAGGGAAAGTCCCATCCCAGGATGACGTCATGAGAGAATCCCGGAATATGATGATGATCTGAGCGACATACAAAACGTCCTGAATGACAGCGCGAGCTGTCCACCCTGCTGTAGGATGAATACGATGCAAACTAGCAGTACGGAGGGACAACGAAGGAAGTTCAACAAAGATACTTTAGAGTTCGACCCATTTCAGAGCTCAGAGGCTTTGCTACAATATTGCCACCATTGATGAACGAGCAGCAGTGGCTTATACTCGTTTTGGGCTGCGAAGAGGAAAAAAACATTTTCGTTGCTCGGGTTCAGGAGAACTCCTAGCTGCGCGTCTTGTTTTGCTCGTGACATTACTTGTGGAGGTGCTGAGTACGTGTACTTAGGCTGTGTCAGCAATCGTGGAGACAGCTACATCTCCCAGAGCAAGAAGCAGCCGCTGCCTGCGTGGGTTACCCCCTGAATTTGGTCCCTTGGCGTCGACACCCAGAAAGATGGCAACTCCGATGACAAGCCAGGTGGTCCAAACCAGCGATGCCCATGGTTCTCTTCTCGCCCATGTTTTTCATGCACCACAGACGCCAAAGTCGTTCCACGGAGACATCTTTGAGGATGTTGATGACTGGCTCGACCACTTTGATCGGGTTGCCAGTATCAACGAATGGGAAGATGTTCGCACGCTGCGCCGAGTTTACTTCTACTTGGAGGATTTTGTGATGACGTGGTACGAGAACCACGAGGGCTCGTTTGCAACCTGGCAAGAGTTTAGCCGTAAGCTCCGTGATGCCTATCGGAACACCGAGAGGAAGGAGAGGGCTGAACAAGCCATATCATGCAGAAACCAGGGCCGAACGAACGAGTATCCATGTTTGTCGAGGACATGCTTCGGCTCTTTAAGCGCACGGACCCTGCCATGCCCGAGGAAAAGAAGGTGCGGCATTTGATGCGCGGAGTAAAAGAACAGCTTTTTGCTGGGCTCGTGCGCAATCCACCGACGACAGTCGCCCCGTTCATCAGCGAGACGACCACTATGGAACGCACGCTGCAGCAGTGGTCATCACAATACGAACGACAGATCCCGGCCACCGCATGCTCTATCAGCTCTGACAGCGAGAGACAGGCCCTCGCAAACTTCATTCGAGCATTGTTCGGGAAGAACTGCGACAGGTTCAGGAAGTGGGATCCCATCTACCTGTGTCAGCCCTCGCGGATGTAATCAGACAAGAAGTCCGGCAGGCCATCACACCCCTGGCCCCAATCCCACCGTCGATTCCCGAGGCCCCAGTCCTGACATACACAGCGGCATTGCGATCCCCTGCGCCACCGGCTACAAATCCTGCTATGTGGCCAAGGTACCAGGCTATGCAGTCATTTCACGCCACTGCTTCGAGCCCGCCACTCGGCTCAAGGTTTCCGAGCACATGCACCTATCTGCCGTCTACCTCAAGAAAAAGTAGTACCAAGGCAAGCACGTGCTGCACCTCGGATAACCGTACGCTCTGCTATCGCTGCGGCAAAGCGGGTCACGTATACAGGAACTGTCAATACCGGCAACTAGGTCTCCGCGGCTTCCATCCTGATGCTCGATACCCGCGCTACGGTGAGCGCCCCCGCGAAACCGAAGCCTATCTCACGGGCTTGCGAACTTTTTCGACTATTCAGCACAACCAGTCGAGATCACCGTCACCTTGCCCGTCTACGTCACCCAGTTTGCCCTCATCGTCTTCCGCTCCTTTCAGAAGCCGGTCACCAAGTCCCCGCAGAGGAAACTAGGAACGGCGACTTCTGGGGGTGAAGTCGGGGCCCGGCGAACTGTAAAAGACCCTCCTTCGACGCAACGACCAGACGAGGACCATTCCGGTTTCGCAGTGTTCTCTGACAGCAGAAAAATCGTTTCTGCCGAAATCACCGTCTTTGTCGACAATCATGCTGACAACGCCCTCGTCGACAGCGGTGCCAAATATTACGCAATGAGTGCCGCACTGACATCTGAACTGAGGAAGGTTACCACACCATGGCAAGGACCCAATAGCACACGGCAGGTGGCCATCAGGTGATGCCTATTGGTATATGCACGGCACGCATTTGTATACGTACGTCGACATTTGCGGGCTCTTTCTTCGTATTGCGTGTGTGCTCTCGGCCAGTCATTCTAGGAATGGGCTTCCTTCGTGAATACGGCGCCGTCGTCGACCTCCGTGAATTACTTGTGTCGTTCGAGGATCCTTTTTGTGCTGCAACTGACAGTACACAATTACAGAAAAGAGTGCTCCGTGTTACCGACGATTCTTTGACTCTCCCACCCCGAAGCAGCCTCTTTGTCGAAGTAGAATTTGGACAGGGCGTGTCTGACGCGGTCATTGCAGAGGCCAATTTGTCTCTCCTTATTTCACGACAAATCTGTGTTGTCCGAGGAATAATTCAGCCTAGCAATAAGCATGTTCACCTGCTGGTCACGAACTTCAGCGACGAATATCACCACTTAACGTGGCACACTGCCATTGCATATTGTGAAGAACTTGCCGATGCCGATGGTTCGTCCACGTTAGCTTCTTTTTCATCAAATGGCCACCCTGACGAGGCCTTCACGAGCACTCTTGACGTAAACGAGAGACTACCTTTGGCTCAACGAGAAAGTCTTTTGTGTTTACTCGGCTCATTTCAAGACTGCTTTGCCACTACGTCAAAGGTTAAACAGACACCACTTGAAGAAAGTTTTTCCATCCATGCTCAGCATCGTATCATCACGGAAAACACCAAGAGCCCCTACCGACCACACGCCTATAGGGTGTCACAAAAAGAGCAAGACGCTATACGTGACCAAGTCTAGCAGATGCTTCAGGACGCCGTCATCCAGCCATCAACCAGTCCCTGGGCTTCACCAGTTGTGCTAGTAAAGAAGAAAGGCCGTACGTTGCGTTTTTGCGTTGAATACTGTAAAGTGAAAAAGGTCACCAAAAAGGACATTTATCCTCTACCCCGTATAGATGACTAGTTGGACCGTATGCGCAACGCTAAATGTTTTTCCTCCATGGATTTGCATAGCGGCTACTCGCAAGTCGCTGTGGATGAGCGAGACCGCGAAAAGGCAGCGTTTATTACTGCCGACAGCCTGTACGAGTTCAAAGTGTTGCCTTTCGGTCTATGCTCAACGCCAGCTACTTTCCAAAGAATGATGGATACGGTTCTCAGGGGGCTCAAATGGCAATCATGTCTTTTTTACCTTGATGACGTCGTGGTCTTTGCGGACACGTTTGAACAACACGTCCAACACCTTCATGCAGTACTCCAGGCAATCAGAAAACCGGGGCTTTCTTTCAAACCCGAGAAATGTCATTTTGGAAATGAAGAACTGAAGTTCCTTGGTCACGTTGTGAGCCATGGTGGCATCCACTCAGATCGGAGAAAACCCGCGCTGTTGCCGCCTTTCCCGTGCCCACAAATAAGCGCGACTTACGCCAATTTCTGGAGCTTTGTGCGTATCACAGGTGCTTTGTCAAAAACTTTTCGGAGATTGCTGAACCCCTCAATAAGCTTACAAAAGGCGGTGTCTCGTTTGTTTCGGGTCCCGATCAGTGGCATGCGTTCGACAACCTCCGAAACCTCCTCCAGGCTCCGCCTGTTCTGGGTCATTTTGACGAAAGCGATTACACGGAATTACACACTGACGCCAGCAACGTTGGACTAGGAGCGGTATTAGTTCAGTGGCATAATGGCTTAGAGCGCGTGATCGCTTATGCGAGCAGAACGTTATCCCCAGCAGAAAAAAACTTGTCTGCAGCCGAAAAAGAATGCCTCGCTGTTGTCTGGGCCATAACAAATTTCCGCCCATACTTGTATGGCCGCCCATTCAGTGTAGTTAGCGACCACCATTCCCTTTGTTGGCTCGCAAATCTCAAAGATCCCTCAGGTCGTCTAGCACGACGGAGCCTTCGGCTACAAGACTTCGATGTCATCAACATCCACAAATCTGGGCGGAAACACACCGACGCCGACTGTCTCTCAAGTGCACCGGTCGAAAATACCAACACTGACTTCGAAGACGACGACACTTTTCTTTCTGCCGTATCAGCAACCCGCTTGGCTGAGCAACAGCGTCACGACTCGGAGCTCATTTCGCTCATTGACTACCTGGAAGGACGCAATTCCCACCCTCTACGAAGCTTTGCACGCTCGCTATCCTCCTTTTGCTTCGGCGATGGAGTGCTTTACAAAAAGAACTTTCATCCTACGCAAGCTATGTATCTGCTTGTTGCGCCAACTACGGTTCGTGGTGACATTTTACGTGCGTGTCATGATAAGCCATTGTCTTGACACCTCGGCTATACGCCCACGCTGCAACGGATTCAGCGCTCCTACTACTGGCTACGTCCCGCGAAGACTGTGAAGCACTACGTTCGCACATGTCGCGACTGTCAGTGACGCAAGATTCCACCTTTACGACCAGCGGTACTACTGCAATCAATAGGCCCACCAAAGGCGCTCTTTCATCAGATTGGCCTGGACTTTCTGGGGTCATTCCCCACGGCTTCGTCTGGAAACCGATGGATTGTGGTCGCTACCGACTACTTAACACGCTACTGTGAAACCAAGGCACCGTCAAAAGCAACCGCAGCAGATATCACCCAATTTTCCATTAACAGCATCGTCTTTCGTCACAGTGCTCCAGCTGTCATCATAACTGATGGTGGGAAAGCTTTCATCGCAGACGTGCTGCAGAAAGTCTTGCGATTAAGTGGCACGAAACATAGTAAAACAACGGCTTACCACCCGCAAGCAAACGAGCTGACTGAATGACTCAATAAGTCAATTGCAGACATGCTGTCAATGTGTGTGGACATCAACCACAAGAACTGGGACGTCATACTTCGCTACGTAACTTTTGCGTGTAACACTGCTGTTCAAGAAAGTACCGGTTTCACACCTTTTCGCTTAGTCCACAGTCGCGAGGTCATGACGATGCTCGACGCCATGCTCCTGCCCGACAACTTAGGAATATACCACACCGATGCCGCCAAACTCGCGCAGTGTGCAGAAGAGGCTCGTCAACTTGCTCGTCACCGTATTCAACATCACCAAACCACCGACCTGCACCGCTACAATCTTCGTCACCGTGAAGTTACTTTCAAGCCTGGTGATGAAGTCTGGGTGTGGACCCCTATCCGACAAGGTGGCCGTTCAGAAAAGCTTCTTTGCCACTACTTCGGCCCTTACAAGGTCATGTGACGTCTCAGCGACGTCACATACGAGGTTCTCCCAGAAGGAACTTCGAGACGTTCCCGTTTCACCGCACAAACTGAAGTCGTTCACGTTTTATGGCTCAAACCATACTTTTCGCGCTGTGAATCGCCAGTGAGTGACTGACTGTATTGGTAACTTCACGTCTTTTTTTTGTTTCGTCTTTCCCTTACATTCTCTCCTATCTTTCTTCCTTCTCATTTAACTCTTGCCTCCACAACCAACTATGTTATTCCGCCTTACGCTATTCATTTTGCTTGCATGGTTATTTTCATCTCATTTTCTTTTTTTGCCTTTATGTACAGCATCGAGACGATGCTTCTTGGGAGAGGGGTAACGCCATCATTGATGAACGAGCCGCTGTGGCTCATACTCGTTTTGGGCTGCGAAGAGGAGGAGAACAGTTTCGTTGCTAGGGTACAGGTGAACTCCTGGCTGCAGGTTTTGTTTTTCTAGTGACAATCTATATATATATATATATATATATATATATATATATATATATATATATATATATATATGGGCAGGTTCGGATCCTGCCCATGGCAAGTTATATTTTCACCCACTTTTCTTTCTTCTCATTTACAATAAAAATGGACTAATAACTTCCCCTATACCTTTCTTGGCATTATTGTCTGTTAGATCTCATTAATATTGCGTAAACACGAAAAGCGAGCCCTTAAGTATACACTTGTTGCCCTTATATATATATATATATATATATATATATATATATATATATATATATATATATATATATTGTTACGAATAAATATAGCACCTGGTACTATATAAACTCTTTATTTAGGGCGAACTTGGGCCCGTAAACTCAAAGCTAAAAATGGTCAGCCTAAAAAATGTCTCTGCTCGCTGACTCCAACTTCGTCGGTCTCTTCCTCTGCCCCTCGAGTCTCGTGCCGGTCCCATAGCGTAGCATCGTGGCGCGTGCAGGACGGCGTTCCATGGCGCGGCTTTCTTGCTACTTGCTTGACGGCTTTTACGAACGCGAATTGTGGTACGCGTCTTCTGCGATGGTCGAGCTGTGGAAGTATATATATATATATATTTAACAGCAAGGTGTGAAAAAGTGGTTTTATTTACAGGAGGTGAACGATGGTCGTTCGCAGCAGCACTGCGACAGCACACTGCGATCGTGCCAAGACTCTTTGTCTTCCTCTCCTTCTCTTCTCTACATTTTACTAATTCGTTACACTCCCCCCGCAGGCAGAAGAAGGCCGTAGGGCGAGTTATGATGCACAAGGAGGGTAGAAAGGTTTCAGGCGAGCAACATGAGTGAGCTGCGTTCTGCTCGATCGTCGCCCATTGCACAAAAGACGAGGTATTACGTAAGTGAGCTTGCTTAGACGCTCCAAAACTACAAATGGGCCTGAATATCTCGACAGAAGCTTTTGACACAACCCCCGCTTGCGTTGCGGTGTCCAAAGTGACACCAAGGCACCTTTTTTGAATAAAACCGATTCGTGATGGTTGTCGTATCGTTCCTTCGAACGACGTTGAGAGGACAGAGTCCGAAGACGAGCGATTCGACGGGCTTCTTCCGTGAGGCACAGGGTGTTTGATACAGAGTCGTCATTGTGTAGAATGAAGGGTAAGAAAGTGTCTAAAGGGCTTAGTGGCAACCTGGCGTACAACAGATAAAATGGGCTGAAGTTCGTGGTTTGATGTTTTGTCGTGTTGTACGCGTACGTGATAAAAGGCAGCACTTCGACCCAGTTTTTGTGATTGGAAAAAACGTACATGGCAAGCATGTTGGTCAGCGTTCTGTTTGTCCGTTCAACGAGGCCATTCGAAAACGGATGATACGGTGTGGTATGACGGAACTGTGTCGCGCACTTGCGTAGTAATTCTCCAACAGCATCAGCAGTGAACTGGCGGCCACGGTCGCTGATAATAACACGTGGTGGGCCATGGCGAAGGACAACGTAGTGGAGCAAGAAGTCTGCCACGGATGCAGCGGTTGAAGAGGGAATGGCTGTCGTTTCGGCATACCGTGTAAGATGATCAACGCACTCGAATTTGCAACAGTTCTTATTGTTAGATAACGGAAATGGACCTGTAATGTCAATTTCTACTTGCTCAAAAGGTGTGCTGGGTGTTGTAAATGGTTTAAGGGGACCTGGTGTAGTGGTGGCTGGGCGCTTGTGACGTTGGCACGTCTCACAGCTAGCGACGTAACGCTTCATTGTTTCGTACATCTTGGGCCAGTAAAAGCGTTCCTGCGTGTGGTTCAGCGTTCGTATGAAGCCGAAATGACCGGACGCCGCATCATCATGCACGGCACGTAGAACATCGGA
Source organism: Rhipicephalus microplus (assembly GCF_043290135.1). Classification (NCBI taxonomy): domain Eukaryota; kingdom Metazoa; phylum Arthropoda; class Arachnida; order Ixodida; family Ixodidae; genus Rhipicephalus; species Rhipicephalus microplus. Next base: position 99,106,797 of record NC_134708.1, read on the forward strand.
GCGAAAGCTCTCGGGGACAACCAGAAGAAAACGTGCTCCAGGCCTGGAGTAGTTAGTTTTATAGAGCAACTTGTCCCGAACCGCAAAGTGACCGCTGTGTTGAGAGGCACGTGTGCCGGCAAAAAGAGGATCCAGGTTGAGATCGTTGCGTTGTTCTCTCTGGAAATCAGCCGCGTTGGGGAACGTGCTTCTAACAGCAGCAAGGCAGTCGTCAAAATTCCCAGCATTGTAGTCGGTAGTCGCAAGAGGAATCCGGGAGAGGCAGTCTGCGTCAGCGTGACGACGGCCACTCTTGTACGACACCGTAAAGAAGTCGCAGCGCCCAACGTGCGAGGCGGCCAGAGGAGTCACGCAAACCGACCAGCCAGCATAACGAATGGTGATCCGTAATTATCTTAAATGGCCTCCCGTAAAGATAACAACGAAACTTCTGTACGGCAAAAACAGCTGCCAGACGTTCCTGTTCCGTAACTGTGTAATTGCGTTCAGATTTGCTCAGGCAACGGCTGGCATATGCCACGACATGCTCTTCGCCATTGTGACGTTGTACAAGGACCGCTCCTATAGCGATACCACTAGCATCCGTGTGGACCTCAGTCGGGCAAGATGGATCGAAGTGACGCAACAGTGGTGCTGACGTTAGTACAAACTTAAGTTGTGAAAATGCGGCGTCACACTCTGGTGTCCAGTTGAAGGTTGCATCCTGTCACAAGATGCTTGTCAGCGGGTACACGATCTCCGCAAATCGTCGAAGAAAATGACGAAAATATGAGCATAAGCCGACAAATGAGCGAAGTTCTCATGTGGGCTGCGGTAATTCATAAGAGCTCACAGCTTCTATCTTGCGAGGATCGGGTCTGACGCCATCCTTGTCGACCAAGTGACCCAGAACGAGAGTTTAACGTTCGCCAAAGCGACATTTTTAGAATTTAGAACCAGCCCAGCTTTTTCGATGCTGTCGAGAACAAGACTGAGACGGTTGTTATGTTTCTCAAACGTACGGCCAAAGATCACGACATCGTCAAGGTAGCACATGCATATCCCGTTTAAGACCACGTAATACTGTGTCTCTAAATCTTTCAAAGGTGGCTTGAGCATTACAAAGGCCAAAAGGCATGACGTTAAATTCAAATAAGCACCCCGGAGTTACGAAAGCAGTCTTTTCTTTGTCGCCGGGTTCCATAAGTATTTGCCAATAACCTGATCGCAAATCAAGCGTTGAAAAATAGGAAGCAGCATGCAAGCAATCTATGACGTCCTCAATCCGCGGTAAGGGATATACATTTTTCTTCGTCACAGTGTTTAGACGCCTGTAATCTACGCAGAATCTCCAGGAACCATCCTTTTTCCTGACAGGAATTGATTGATTGATATGTGGGGTTCAACGTACCAAAACCACCATATGAATATGAGAGACGCCGTAGTGGAGGGCTCCGGAAATTTCGACCACCTGGGGTTCTTTAACGTGCACCCAAATCTGAGCACACGGGCCTACAACATTTCCGCCTCCATCGGAAATGCAGCCGCCGCAACCGGGATTTGAACCCGCGACCTGCGGGTCAGCAGCCGAGCACCTTAGCCACTAGACCACCACGGCGGGGCTCCTGACAAGAATTACCGGGGCTGCCCACGGGCTGGACGACTCTTGCACGACACCTTTATTCAGCATGTCCTTTACTTGTTCGGCGATAACTTTGCGCTCAGAGGATGACACTCGGTAGGGCTTTTGGCGAATGGGGTGTGCAGAGCCGGTGTCTATTCTGTGACGAGCGCGGGATGAGGGTAACTTAAGGGGTGCATCTCTGTGAAGTCGAAAGCAGCAACATGCCGGGAAAGGACCTGCACCAGTGCTTGCCATTCCGTCGTACTGGGATTCTTGCTGGTCATACCGAGCAATAAATCTTCATTTTGGTGAATATCACAAGGAGAGAGAGAGGTGGTGAGGTCCGTAGCTAGTGCTGCTATCGAGCTGCATGAGGCTTCATCGAAGAGAGCTATCTTCATCCCGCGAGGAAGCACAACCGGCGTGGCAGAACAGTTCAGCACCCCCAATGTTGCTACTCCTTTTGTGATGCACACAGCAGAACAGGGCACAAGTATGTCCTTCTTAGAACAGTACTTGCGTAGAGGCCCCACTACAAGGTCAACACAAGCATCATCAACCACTGTGGAAGAGACTCGAACGGGTGTCAGGCACCAATACGGTGCTATCACTTCATCAATCACACTAAGTGTGTTTCTGTCTTCGCCATGGTATTCTTGTTGGGGAAGTGACGGTAGAAACAAATTGTTTAGTGACATTTCCACACTACCACAGTCGACGGAAGCGCCACATTGCTCCAAAAAATTCATACCAAGAATGACATGGTGCGAACAACGAGATAGAACCAGAAATTCTGATACCAACACTGACTAGACATACACCAAGAGGATTAAGCCACTCGCCGCCTACACCACGAAAGGTGATTGTATCGTCCCATGAAAACATAACTTGTGGACCTAAGTCGTTTCTGAAGGCGAGGCTCATCACAGACACAGTCGCCCCAGTGTCAATTAACGCCATTGTCGGTATTCCATCGATCAACGCATTCACTTTGTTTTTGAGCATAACAATAGGCAGAGGTATATCTTGAAAAGACCGTCCGGCGACCTCACCTCCATTGGCCACGGATGCTAGTTTACCGGCGGCGGAGAAGAACAACGACGCAGAGGAGAAGGCGAGCGACGAGAATGATTGGATGGTGGTGTCAAACTCCGCTCGGATGCTGGCTAATCACTGCGTCTGGTCTCACGCGAAAAATGGTCCCTTGGAAACAAGTCGGTTGTCCGCAGGTCATATGAAGCACCGGGTCTTAGTGGCGAAGACATGGCTGGTGTCCTTCGTGATTGGCGGCATTGTTGGCGGCAATACCGAGCGATATGTCCAGTGAAACCACAGTTGTAGCACACGGGAGGGTCACGGTTTATGCTATATTCAGGGGAACGAATCCTGGGCTGCTGCTGTCGGCGAGGAAGTTCGTTATCACGCGAAGAACGGGTTTCTGCCACTCTCTGGAATCCATTACACTCGTCGTAAGTTGAATCTTGGTAGTAGAGTTGGTACTGTCCTTGCCGCAGCGGGATGTAGTCCGGCTGAGAGTCCTGAGTATAAGAATGCATCTGTGCTCGTCGTGATCGTGCATCATAGGCAGGGCCTCTATTGTAGGGACGTGGCTGATACTGAGGTGTGGCATCAGAATCCTCTAAGCCCTCCGTCACTCGGTGCGAGGAGAATGAAGCAACGTTTCGCTCGAACTCTGGTGGCTGGTACGGGGGATGAGTGCTTGGGTGGTGTGCCACTTGCGCGTACAGGCCGAGTTCTTCACGTACTATTTGCCGGATTGTTGATGCAAGATCACGAGCCTGGTTGCTTTCTGTACTCGCGATGGTCGTCACATTGGCTAGCCTGCGTCAAAACGAACACCTACAACAGCGACTCATTACTGTTGGGGCTAGAATAACCTCCATGCCACTTTGCGGACTGGACCCTATGGCGACTGTAAAACAACCTTCCTCGTCGGCATTCAGTGTGGTACAGCCGGCGACATTCCTACCCCCTAAATTTAATCATAGCTAGAAACCACGCCTACACTATTTGGCAATGGAATTGTAGAAGCTACGCAAACAAGCAAGCAAACCTTCACTAATACCTTGAGGGGAAAGTTAAGCCCGATATCATTTTATTGCAGGATACACACTGTCTCGCTAAATTGACAGGCTATTGCTCGATCGGACATGCCCACGGGGAGACGACTGTCCTTACCACCTTAGTTAGACGAAACCTTACATTCATGCAACACGACACGGAAATTATCAATATAGACAATATATCTATTGAACTGGTTCCGCAACGCAAGGCACACAAAACTCTTTTTATATTAAGCATATGTAGCGACACTAAAGAAAAGAAGCATAGATTTCTCACACTCTTTAAACGCATTTTCAAAATCACTGGCCGAAATTCCATCCTAGTAGCGAGAGGCTTCAACATACCACACTGCCTGGGGATACTCCCATGTGTTTTCTAAAGGTAGGGCCCTCTGGTATGACTCGCAGCAGAAGTGATTGACTCTCATCCCCAACCCTAGCACACCCACCCGTGCGGGCACAAGCTCCAGTAAAGACACAACGCCTGATCTGACGTTCACGAGACACACATCAGCAGCCACATGGAAAAATACCCTAGAGGACCTGGACAGTGACCACTACATCAACGAGGTACACGTTCAAGGTGGTCCACGTAAACCCATGAGAAAACAGGTAAAGTTGGTAGACTGGGCCCAGTTCCACAAATCCAAGAAAACCAGGTCCAACCCATTAGCGACATAGAGGACTGGATGCACACGTTTAAACAGGATGGTAATAATGCCACCCAAATCATACCTCTCGAGGCACACCTCGAAGAGATCGATAGCCGGCTTCTCTTCATGTGGGAGGCAAAGCAATCACTACATAAGAGGTGGAAGACGCAGAAACACAACAGAAACTTCAAAAAACGCATAGCACTCCTCAACACAGAGATAGAGAGGCATGCCACAGAGCTAAGCCAGCAACACTGGGACAAAACCTGCGATGCGATGAACAGGCAGCTAAATCTTAGTTAAACGTCGCATTTTTACGGTTCCTGCTAAATCCAGAAGACAACAAAACCACCCAAGGACAAACCTTCAACAAACTAATTCATGCATACAAAGGCACGGAAATTATCAATATAGACAATATGCACTGACGAGGAGATTTTTAGGGAAGTAGAGCTCGAATACCTCTCTCAGGCTCTTGATCAGCAGCATCCAGATTACACGGCCCACCACTCTAGAAAAAGAATTCATCGAAGCGGATATCCGTCCCACCCTTCAAAAACTTAACACCAAATCTGCACCAGGTCCTGAACGTCACGAACAAGATAAGACGTAATTTGGACGATGAGTCGATCACCCATATTATACACTACATTAAAAACTGCTGGAACACCAGATTGTCGCCCCGCAGTAGAAAAAGGCCCAGGTGGTTTTGATTGTGAAGGCAGGCCGACTACTGAATACTGAGAATGTTAGGCCCATCTCCTCAACATCTTGCATAGGCGAATTGATGGAACACGCTTTCCAGGCTAGACTAACAAATTACCGCGAAGACAATCATTGACTTCCGCAAGCATCTTTCAACGCAGGATGCCATGTTGCAGCTTAAGCATCACAACATAGACAGTACAGGACGCTCCACTAAGGGCATACTTGATCTAGATCTCAAGAAGGTGTTGGACTCTGTCACGCATATCACCATTCTAAATCAGGTCAACACCCTGAACTTCGGGCTTCGCACGTACAACTATATAAGAGCATTTCTTACTGGCAGAGCAGCCACAATCACTGTGGGGGCACTTAGGTCGTCCGAAATAACCATTGAAGTGCGGGCATCCCACAGGGTTCCGTGATCTTTCTTTTGTTGTTTAACCTGGCCCTCATTGGTCTTTCGTCAAAACTACAAACCGTCCAAGGACTTTATCACACCATTTATGCCGACGACATGACCCTCTGGGTGTGCGACGGCAGTGACGGTTCTATTGAACATAGATTAGAGGAGGGGATTGACATAGCGGAGCGGTATTTACAAGGAACTTGACTATCCTGCTGGGTGAATAAATCTGAGCTACTGCTATATCCCCCTACACTTAGACACACGCCGATACACAACTCACTACAAGCGACGGTCACGCCATACCAACCGTGGATAAAATCCTAGTGCTAAGTCCGATCATGGAAAGTAAGAGTACCAACGGCGAGACAGTTCGCAACATTGACGCCTGAGTGTGTAACACAATGCGCCTCATTTTGCGCATTACCAATAAACACAAAGGCATGAAAGAGGCTAGCATCATCCGACTGATTCAATCATTTGTTTTAAGTCACATCACCTATACAGCGTCGTCCACCGTTGGTTCACTGCAGAAAAGTCAACACTCAACAACCTAATTAGAAGAATTTACAAACAAGCGTAGGTTTGCCTCAAAACACTAGCACCGAACTCGTTCTTCAACTTGGTTTGCACGATACCCTTGAGAAACTTATTTAGGTGCAACAAATCTTCCAATTAGAGTGAAGAGCCAAGACTAAGCCAGGCCGCCAGATTTTACGTAATCTTGGTATTTCTTACCATATTCAACACGGAGACAAAAACGACATACCGCGCACTCTACGTGCCAAGCTCACAGTACCACCCATACCAAGAAACATGCACCCTGAACACAACAAAAGCAGACACGTGTCAGTAGAGCCAGAGCCATGTCAAAGACATGGCTCTGGCTCAACCATGAGGCGCAACCATGAGGTGGTCTTCGTCGACGCAGCACGCTACCAGGAACGTCACCGCTTCGTGGCTGCTGTCGTAGACCACACACAACAATGCAAAATCAGCGCGCCAATCATCACACGGAACGTAAAAACAGCAATATTTCAAGTTGTATTGTGAAGCGTGAATAGAGGATGCATGTGGTTGTAAAGAATGAAAGTTACTTTCACTGCATTTCCAAGTAGATGAACTTATTTCACCATGCACATTCACAAGCAGAGGCGTGGCTGTACAAATTAAGGCATCTTCGACAGCCACGCCTCTGCTTGAGAATTCAGTAATTTGTACGTTATGTATATACGTACTCTACACTTCTAAGAAACACCAGGTAAGAAAAAAAAAGAAACGTGGAGTGGCTGTGTGATAGAGCACCTTCTTGCCACGGAAACGACCCGTGTTCAATTCCCACTCATGCCGACAACATTTATTATTTTATTTTATGTGCATCTTCCTCAATTTTCGGTAATGCAAAGATGATGATTTTTCGCTGACAACCATCTACGTCGACGCTGACGCCAGAATATCTGCGAAACGAGCTCTTCAAAGCTATCGCATTAATAAGGTGATACCCAGAATCGAAAGATTTGAACCCCTGTCCTCTGCGTGGCAGTCGAGTATTTTACTTCACAGCAACGCTGGCGCTTAAAACTCATGTGCAAAAAGTGTCATGTCGGGTAAGAATGGTGTTCGAAGGACGTAATACGGCATGGCACAATGATGAACGTCCAGCCACCCAACACGCATTGATAATTGCTCAACGAGTTTGTGTTTTAATGCTTACCACCTATTACAAAGTGCTCGCATAATTGTTCATCATAATCAGCCACATGGGCTATCTACATAGTGCACATAATACCTCACAGACTTGTATCGACCGCCTCATTTGTGTGCAGAAATAACAGCCTAGCGGGTGCAGTCCTGTTTTACAAAATTTATGATTTTTGATGTAATGAATACCTCGCGGAAAGCCGGAACTTCAGACACACTTGGCTTTGTCTCAACACACAGCTGCTCTCAAATTTTTTGCCATTATGTCAATTGTCAATTATTTTTAGATATATTTTTATCTCTTATTATACGGGCCTCTCACCCTCTTCTCCCCAACTCCGCACCATCGTTCCCCACCCTCACGTCTCTGGATTTCTGGAGTCCTCCACTAAGGGCGTCTCTCGTAATCATATGGTGATTTTGGGACGTTAACCCCCGATTATTATTATTATTATTATTATTACCCCCACTGTGGCGTTCCGCCCCTTACTTTGCTAACCTGCGCATTGCTATGCTTCAGTTTTCTCTCTCAGATCTTTTTTTTTTCTCTTTCACTTCCCTTCAGTCTTACATCACTCTTCCTCACGCTCTAAGCATGAACTGCGGCATCCATCGCTTGCAGGGCGATGTTATCGCATGCTCACGCCGCACGACCGAAGTGGCCCGGCTCGCTTCATCTTCGTTTCAGCTACGTTCGTCGACAGCACTGGCGTGCTTTCAGTCACACGTAAAGCATATTATGTGGTGAGTGGGGGGAGGGGGGAGTGTAGTAAACACTATCTGCTTTATGCATAAAGCGCGAGACAGACGTGCGATTTCCCGCGCGATGCGGCGTGCGGCGTCGCACAGTGCGGCGTGCCTAATGCAACATTTCGGGACACACGAGGGCAAAGGAGCTATCAGCGGCAGGCTCCGCCCCCATGCGGCGCCTCGGAATGCAGGGCCCTCGTAATGAGGCTCAAAACTTGGTATACTCGTAATGAGGCTCAAAACAAACAACAATGCACAGCCATGCTTCGTTCTATAAAAATAATTAAGAAATCGCATTCGTGAAAGACAAGCACGTCGTAACCACGGCAACAGCTGATTTCACGAATCCGACAGGTAGGCCTAGCATCGCGGGCGCCTGCCGTCGCCTACGCCGTTCACATGCGAGCTCGTCATCGAGCGCTTGTTTTGACAACACTATCAAATAGCATTGCGCTCGTATATAATGCGTTAGCATACATTATTACTTTATGGATGCCATTGATGTGAAGAGCAAATGTGGAAGCGAAGCGAGCCAGCGCAGATACGCCGGTAGCTGTGTTTACCTGCGAAATGACCTTGCGTCGCTGCTCGCTATCTCCGATCTCGCTAGCGGTTTCAAAACGGGCGTTGTCGTGCAGAAAAGGCACACTTCAAGCATCACTTTATTCAATCCGGAATAATACCACGTCACCAGGGAAATGTACTTGATGTTTGTCACGCGGCCGCAGTCGGCGATGCAAGCAAATTCACGCTCGCACCGATCCATCGACGGTAGATGGGAGCGGCGACAGGGAGATGGCGCCACTAGCATCGTGATGTCACTCGTATGCTCGCGCTGTGATAGGCTGCTGCCATGCGGCGGTGCGATGCTGCGACGAAAATATGTGGCCGGTTTGATGCTCGCCGCACCGGCTATGCGGCGGTGCGACGCGATGATACGTCACGAAACGTCACCACTCCAGCAGTCGCATCGTCGCACCGCACGCCGAATCGCAGAAAAAATCGCACGTCTGTCTCGCGCTTTACATGAGAATGACGGCGATGACAAGAACTTTTCAAAAAAGTGATAATGCAATACGAGACTTTCTGATACGCAAAGCATTTCATAGTGAAACGCGGTAGCATTATCGAGACCTGTTCTGAATGCATATCTCGGTGGATATCACCGCATTCAATCAAAACATGTTTCATCGTTTCTTAAACTCCCCCACAGCATGTACATACATTTCCGCGAAAAGAGGAGGGCCCCTACAGAACACATAAGCCATTGCAAACTTCATAGGGAGCAAGCGAATTACGCACTCCGCCATAATTCACTGTTTGCAACAGTTCCGAAGAATCCCGTAAGGCGTGTGTACACTAGAGAGACATGACACCAATTTTGGTCTGCTGACTGTCTTTAAGAGTTTCTTTTGTCTTGTCTATGTACACTGCAAAGACAAAAACAGTCCACCTATTGTCTCTGGAAGACTCCTGCCACGCCTTGTTCTCACAGTCTCTCGTCGGCCAATTCGATAGTCACATTCGAGGCACACGCAGTGACACCGTCTAAACTTGCACACCTGCACCTCATTTTCGGCCATGCTCTCGACTCTGCCATTGTTCCTTTCCGGTCATGCGGCGCAGCCCCCGCCATAATCTGCGGCGTTGAGGGACTGGGGCGGTCCCTCAATACGGCATTCCCGTGGTGTGCGCAAGATGCCTACTGAAACACCCTGGAAGCCTTGGAGGGGACAATTTTATCTCCGCCAACGTTGTCCCCTTCGTGGTCATTTGAAGCAAAGGCATGGGCATATTTTCGCTAAGCTGCAGATCTCCCGACCACAAGGCGATGACAGGCCTGCCGACAAGTTTTGCTGGTGTTTTCGGTCTTTTATTATGTTACAGTACAACGACATGCTGTCTTTTGAGGCGTCATCGTCAGTATAGTGTGATCACGTGGTCTGGCGACTTCATCGGCAGGTGACTCGTCGGCCGATGGTCAGCGTCTGCCTCGCTACTTCGTCGGGGTCATGTAAGTGTCGTGTCGTTCTAGTGTAAACGCGCCTTAAGGGTGATTCAGGACCAGCATCACTCGTCATTGATGCTATCGGGGACGGTGGTCTAAACGTGCACCTTAGTATGTCCGAGACATCGGTAGCATCCACGTTAACGCCTTAAGCAGTTGATGAATGCCGAACCAATTAGGTTGAGGCTGGCAGCAACTTCATACGCTCCTTCACACGCAAACATGCGCAGCTTCTCACGCAAACATGTACCGTCACCGGCTCGACTAACGTTCACCTTTACTGAGTGACACCCGCTTACGTAATTGTGTTTTCATAAAGGTCGTCGCCACATGTGCATTCCTGGATCACCATGTCTTGACCCGCTGTGGCATATTTCTTAGCCGCCGTTGACAAGTCACTTGGGTTTGCATTTTTTAAACAAGGGGTAATTGGGACTTTCACATAAATAGACAATATTTTATTGATATTACCACAACAGAGTGGCCGTACTCACATGAGCTCAGGCAGCAGTTTTTTTAGGTTTTTAAGAGCTTCACTGGAAATGTTTAAGATTACTTACGGCATTCCCTCCAACAGTTTTATAGTGTTACCTTGCAACTCGGCATGTTTGCCGGAAACATCCACTGCGACTGCAGAAACGATTTGCGCAATTTGTTTCGCTGCATTCAAACGTTGTAAAAACATGGTTTTATGTTGATCCCTTCATTCTAATTTAACTAAATTGTGTCCGCATATAATGCATGGCACATTCTATAATCAAGTTCTCATAATTCTAGCAGCTGCTTTCCATGTGAGGTCATAGCATTTGCAAAACTCTTCGTAAATAGACTAAAAATAAAGAAAATACGTCATATCATCCCCGTGTTCTCACCAAAAACGAAGTCCATATTGTCATATATGTAAAAGTTCGGCTATAACATGAAACGAGTGAGAAATCGTCATGTCATTTTCGTGCTTTCGGCACGTTGAAATTTTGCTGGATCCTGCTCTATATGATTGGTGGAAAATAATCCGTACGCAATGCTTGTGTGATAATGCAAACTGTAACTGCCGTGAAAAATGTGCCACGAAAATGGTGCATGATATACCACTTATATGTGGAAGTGTTCTTCGTGGGATAAAGAAGGCGCAGTATGAATTAGCTTGCCGAGGTTCACACCTTGTCCGTTGCTAAATAAACAACGAACGCAGCTAGCCACTAATTGCGCTACATCCAATTAGTATGCAAATTTTGCTCAAAAAGATTATAGGAGAGAACACGACCAGAGTTAGGCGGGTATTTATGGATGCTCTGGTAAATAGAGTATAGTAGTGATTTTGTAATCGACACTTCACCTGTATAAAGCATGAGGCAGTTTTCTCCGTAGGTTTTGCTGGCATGAGATGACCACGAATTCATTTGCGTTTTCTCATTGACCCCTTTCCCTGTAACGTGTGAAACAGCTAATGTAAACTGACACAACAGCGAATAAACGAGTTGATAGTTCACTCTCTCCCTGTCTACTTCGTTTTTCCTCTGTTCGTACGATGTTTGCGCACATTCCTACAATATTTCCTGAAAAAAAACCTCTTGAGAACATGTGTTACTTTTTTATTTTGGGTGCGTTACACAATTGGGAAAGTTGTAAAGCCTCAAAATCTCTGCCACGCGAGCTTTTTTTGGATATTGTAAATGTTTGTGTATATGTTGTGGAATTTTAACGGCGATTTTGAAATGGTGTTGTGGTATCGTCACTCAATCTCGGCCATGGCGGCTGCATTTCAATTTAGGAATAACACTTGAGGTCTTTGTACTTAAAGTTAGGCACGTGCTAAAGAGCACCAGATGGCCCGTATCTTAAACAGCCTATCAAGTCTCACTTCTGCAGCATTCCTTGTACAAAGGCGAGAGCAAACCACCGCTGTCTCCATCCCACTAAATGTCTGACCCGAGCATAACGAGGCTAGAAAACGGGCCAGGGTGAAGGCTCTACTACAAAGGGCTCAGGAACATGCCGGGGACTCTTGCTTCGTATATGCGGCCTGGTATCGCGACGGGAAGGCATATGCGGCAGTGAGCGTCAACCACGAGGGCAGTATCACAAACACGACAACGGTCCACACGACGGGGGCTGAAATAGCAGAGCAAGCGGCGATAACATCAGCCTAGCTAGATAACAGAAGGTCCACAATTTACAGCGACTCGAGATTGGCGGTCAGAGCATTTGTCAAGGGAACAACATGGGAAGGAGCTTTTCAATTTCTTCGGGACAAAGACATCGAGCCACACACTCGTTTGGTTCCCAGCTTATATTAGGCGCATTAAAAGAACCCCGGTCAATGTGTACGAGTCAGCCCACATAGCTGCGCGAAGACCAGTAAACCGCGTAGCTATCGGGAGCCGCGGCGCTGATGTCTTGGAGAACCGTGACCCTCCCATCTCACATAATGAATTGACAAAATATATTCACATGGCGCGCAGACAACACTCTCCACCACACAAAAAATTAAGCAGACCGCAGGCTCTGACACTCAGGCTTCTTGAGGTCGGGTGTACCCTAATCCCGCCCTATTGAACAAAATTTATCCCGAAATACAGCCAACTAAAACATGTTCCTACTGCCACGATATAGCTACCTTAAAACTTGTGTTCTGGTGGTGCCCCGCATTAAGCTGTGGAGAAGTCATCACGCCGTCGAAATGGGAGAGTGCTATTGCAAGCTACGGACTCGAACAACAACTATGGGCAGTCCAGTGGACCCGTGACGCGTCAGAGAGGCTTGGTCTTTCTGTTCCGACGTGGAGTGGCCCGCAATGTGCTACAGCACGCTTCGAAGGACCAAATAAAGTTCACCCATCTATGCATCACACTAATGCGGCGTTCCTCATTGTCATGTCATGGTGCTCGTGTATTCTCGCATGGCTTTGCTGGAAAGACTTGCATTGAGAGTGAGCTAATGAATGAATAATCAAAATATTATACAAATGTCTTCACGCAAGAACAACTCTAACTGCATGAAGCTCGCAATCTGCCTGGCGCAGTGAAAACGAAAAGTACTTGCAACAGTTGCACCAGAGCAAGAACAAAAATTATTACAGCATATCTATCTATCTATCTATCTATCTATCTATCTATCTATCTATCTATCTATCTATCTATCTATCTATCTATCTATCTATCTATCTATCTATCTATCTATCTATCTATCTATCTATCTATCTATCTATCTATCTATCTATCTATCTATCTATCTATCTATCTATCTATCTATCTATCTATCTATCTATCTATCTATCTATCTGTCTATCTATCTATCTATCTATCTATCTGTCTATCTGTCTGTCTGTCTGTCTGTCTGTCTGTCTATCTATCTATCTATCTATCTATCTATCTATCTATCTATCTATCTATCTATCTATCTATCTATCTATCCGAAAGCATCAACTATACGAAAACCACTTCCGCCATCTAGTGATATGTTTTCCAAGGACATATACACACAGCGCCATCTAGTTAGCAATCTTTAAAACAAGTAGGAGTGGCTACTACTACTATAACAAACGAGAGACATGCCCCACACCGTAAGGAGTTCCGCCCCTAAATAAAGCAAACTGAACGTCACCCTGTCAACAGCGCTCTTCTGCAGACAAGAATGAAGTGCTTTAGCCCGTATGAGACTTTAGTCGCTGTAGAATAGAATTGAGTAAACCTACGTCAAACGCTAAAGTGGAATTCATGGTATGCCAACTGTTCGTCGTCTGCAGTGGCACGAGTGCCTTCACTTCTCGTGTTGGAAACTGGAGCAGTCGGCTGATGCGTACACACTCGAATTAAGTCCCACGTTCATTATATAAAATAAATTAATAAATAAACGAATGAATGAATCAATGAATAAACACTAAATAACAAGACAAATAAATAAAAATTGCGAATCAAATTTACTCTATGAAGCTTTGTAGTAGACGGCACAAATGTGAAAGACAATTTCGTTCAAGCGGTACAGCAAGGCGCCTATTAGGGGCGAAGCTCCTTATAGCGGCACCCGTTCGTCCCTCGTAGTCGTAGTAGTAGTGTGTAACGTGTCTTACATTTTGACCTCCAAGATGGTGCCGGTGGGAGATTCCTTCTGTGCGTTGTTGAACAATAAAAAATTCCCAGCATGCCGGTAACTAAAAGCCGAATTTTCCTGTCTCTCATTCCCCCTTAGTAGCCACTGCCATGTACATCGAGCACTATCTGACAAGAAAGGATTGCTACGTTACACTCGCTGGGCGCAACCTCTGTGGTTTTAGAAAGGTTTAGCGAGCGTTGGGCCTCAGTGCCATTGATACAGTGCACTAGTATATACCATGAACTCGAGGTGGTTAAAGGTGGGAAGTAGACACGAAGCGCAAGCGGTAAGAAAGTGTACGTGTGCATGCCTCTTATCGTTCAGTCCTTGGAATGTCCGCTGGATGACGGTGCTTCTATATGATGATTATATGATGAAAAGATGCGAAATGGTCGTACTTGGAGTGTTGAATAGGTGGACGAATGGACACACAGACAGATGCATGGACGGACGCACGGATGGCGGCATGGACGGATGAACGCATGGACGGACGCAGGAGCGGATGCATGGACGAACGCAGAGATGGACGCACAGATGGACGTGCGGACGCACGAACAGACGCTCGCATGGACGGGTGGACGGAAGCAAGAACGAATGGATGGACGGATGCTTCGCCCCACTCTCCATCATTCACTCCGTGGATATGCTGCCATTTTTTTTAGAATTGGATATATGTTTCTTTAAAAACACTTCCATCTAATTTCGTCTGACCAAGAAAAGCAGCGCGCAAACACCTATTTACTCATTCGTTAATTATACCACAACGATAGTTTGCGCAAGTCTTTGTAGGTTACTTTTTTATAGTAGTGGACCAGGGCGAGTAAGGTGGGTTGTCTGAAATCTGTGGCGCATACCCATATAGTTTTCCGTTTGTGAGGGTGGCTGCTTGGTAGGTTGGTGGATTTGCGCATGACCTAGCTATAGCAATATTTGCTGTAAAGATATTTGTGTTAAGGCTCACTCGACAATACGAGGTCATGTTGGAATGCGCGAGAAACATACACGCTTTCCTCCACGATACTTTCTTTTGGCCATTATATTCCTGGGGTCTTAACCTATGCATGATCGCAAGTGAATCTTTTTTTAAACCCCATTATGGTGGTGGTGCATGGCCGTCATTCAGCGATTATGTCACGACAAAGTCCACTCCTGACAAATCGAAAAAAAAGAAAGATTACGCCATCTCCCGCTAATGGGAACCATGTGTAGATGCGAAGCAGCGGGCGCTAACGCTCACACTGGCGGCGACGTTGACGCTGGCGGTCAACGCGGCGTTGCGCAGAAGAGAAATCTGGGAGTCGCTAAAGACGCATTGACGGACCGGTGTTTCCTGCTGGAAGATGGCAATCGTTGCTTATAGACAATAAGAGACAGAAGACTCTGATTGGAGACAGAGACTTGCAGTCCACTTTATTTTTTAGTTAACGCGCACACAGTGAATTTTAATTGTTAAACAACGCACAAGAATAGTCTCCCACTGGCCCTACCATGGACTTCAGGAGTGATCATTAGCCCTTCGAAGGTGGCATGGCACCGCCTGGCGGGATGCCTGAATGACGTCAAGGCAAAGATGCTTCCACGCTTGCCGTGGCACGCATAATATGCGCTCGCCACGTACGCGGTTCCGCTAATTGCGATCGTTTTTCGTTTGACTCAAACTTCAGATAATCGACAAAAGCAGCATCGATGATGCTCTAAATAAAACGATGGTGAAAATCTTTACTTCAGTATAATGATCAACGGTTACCACGCTTCACCATACACACCTTTATCAGGTTTTGTAGCCGTGCTTTTAAACTGGAGGAGGGGTTAAATTCTCGGCCGTGGCAGCCGCTTTACGACGTGAGCGATGAGCCGGAACATGTTTGTGCTTGGGTAGAAATTTATTCTACAGCGTTCCCGTATTTAAGTCATCATTTTTACACATAAAACAGCATATTTTCATTATTAAGTTGCTTTTTTCAGGAGCGGTTTTTTTTCGAAATACTATGTTCCAACTTTTCAAACTTTTATTCGTATCGCTCACATGCGCATATATGGGCGTGGATTGTTTTTTGCGCCTGTGTACCAAGTTCCAGGCAGAGTTGCAAAAAACCCACGCAGTATCAAGGCTCGCAAAATACCTCCAAAAGGCTTGGCCGAGTATCCCAGCTGTTGTATTGGTTTTTTTATGTGTTCTCGCTCAGTCGTCGTGTCGTCTCACGCTTTCCTCGCAGTGATTTCGCGAATATACCTCACTTGAAACGAGCTGAGGTTAATTGCGGAAATTTCATCGTAGCACTGGCGTTGTTACACTCGTTTTTCCGCCATATTTCAGTAGGTATGTTGTTACCGTATCCTAACCAGCAGCTTTGCGTCGTTGCATTCCTTCTAGTGTTTTCCTTACTTTTCTTGTCGTTACTGGTAGGATGTCGAATTCCTTCAGGCTAATATTACTGCTTACGGTATCATCCTAGTTGTTCAGGCTTCTGTACAGCTCTCTGTAGAACTCCTTTACCACCTCAACTATCCTATCCATATTGGTTATGACATTGCCTTCCTTGTCCTTTAATGCCTAAATCCGAATTCTGCCTATGGACAAGTTTGCCTTTGCAGGCTTCTGCCGCTTTTTAAAGCCTTCTCAATTCTTTCGATGTTATACGTTCTGATCTCAGCTACCTTACCCCTATTGATTAACTTCGAATGTACCACTAGCTATATATTTTCAGTTGCATTTGAGGTTTTTATGGTTTGTCGTCTCTTAATGAGATTTCTGGCCTCCTGAGATAGATTTCCAGTGTCCTTTCTAGTGACCGTACCGTCGACTTCAATTGCACACTCTTTGATGATACAAGTAAGATATACGTTCATTGTGTCAATCCTAACGTCGATTACCTTGTTAAGAGCCTCGAGTCTATTCTGAAGCAAGACTCTGTATTCCTGTACTTTCCCTTTCACGCTAGCTCACTGATTAACTTCTTGCACATCCGTAATAAGCTTCATTTTGTGTGCACACCCAGGCGCTGTACAGGGTGTAGAAGTAGTTCGCAAGATCCGATGCAGCGACCATAGGAATGTAAGAGTTCGTGTACCGGGTCCTACGTAGCTTCTTATCGATAAAAATGAAGTTCATTGTCATCTTTTGGTGCCTTATACAGGGTGTCCCACATAACTTGAACCAAGAATCTGAAAATGAACACTTCAGTGGTGAATTGAACCAAACGCACACTACTCGCACTAGCCTGTAGGTACTCAGGCTATTTTTTATTTCTCCCCATACTAATTATTATTATTCCTTAATTACCTGCTTTTTTATTACGGGCCGGAAACCAAAAATATGAACACTGAGATGTAGAGCACTTTCAGAAACCACTGACTAAACTTTTTTTCGGTACGATACGTTTCGCGCTGTTATTTTTTCCATGTTATAAAGAAAGCCGCGAAATTAAAAAAAAAAGCCGTGTCACGAACCACGAGCGCACTGATATAGTGCTGCTATAGGCTTTGTTTGCAACGCGAAAAATATAACAGCGCTACATGAATCGCACAGAAGCAATTCAGTTCTACATCTACATCTTAGAGTTCATAATTTGGGTTTTCAGCCTATAAATGTAAATTAAGTAGTTAAGAGTTAAACAAATAAATTAGTAGGGGGAGAAACAAAAATCCCAAGTGCCTACAGGCTAGTGCGAAGTATGCGCTTGGTTCAATTCGCCTCCTAAGTGCCTTTCAATTTGAAATTTTTGGATTCAAGTTATGTGGGACATTCTATATATCTGCATGTCAATGTTAAGCAAATTTCATCGAGCCAATATCGCCAAATTACAAAAAAATCCTTTTATATTCCTCGCACTTCACGTGCAGATATTTTGGAGCTTAATTTTCTCCACTAATAATTCACTTATGATAGTAAAGCTTATGCCAGTAAAGTTCCGAGAGTGCAGTTTATCAATAAAAACCAAGTCAGTGTTCTTCTTTAGCGGCCCTTTAATGAGGCCCTGCAACACTTTTTGAGCTTGGTCAGAAAACGGTGCCGATCGGTAGTAGAGGCTCCCGAGAACACGTGAGTGAAATGTTATAGCGCAGCATGCAGCCTAGAATTCAGAATAAATTATCAAAGTAAGCTAGAAATTGCTTTCTTTTCAGTCCACAAATGATGGAAGAGGACTAAAAATAACTCGTACAATGCCCATCTGTCAGCCATTGGCTGATTTGAACATGGCGCACTTGGTCATTACAGAGATCGCCACGGGAGGCCGTCACTTGTCCACGCGTGCGCGAACGATCGCACTGAGAAAGCCGCGTATTCGAAAAAAAAGTGCTCAAGGTCACGAGGCGCGTGTCACGTTTTTCTGTGCGCCTGCCATCCCTCCCTGCTTAGCTTCCAGCCCTTTCGTCGGGATGAGAGAAGAGAGAATGCGATTGTAGGGTGTGACAAATCTTTGTAACTCCGCTCATACTGGACGGATTCTTAGTTTTTGCGGCGTTGAATTTGTGAGGCGATAAGTTCTTTCGCTGAATTAATTTTATAGTTACTCAAAAAAGTGTTTCAGGGCCCTTTTAAGCATCGTACAAAACAGTGCCATGCTAAAAGAACTTCTTGGGCTAGTTGTGATCGTCTTACTGCAGGATATGTGCGCAAAGATCGAAGAACTGAAGCAAAACGAAGTCAACCGTAAGAATGCTCGAAACAGGAAGAGCACTCAGTTTGAGCTTGAGATTGACGTCATAAGTCAGCCGGCCGATGAAACCATTCCGCCTCCGTAGTACAATAGACAACTATATTCAGCCTTACAAGTCAACTCGAATCAGAAAATAACTGTCATGGTGACGTGATATATAGCTTATATCCAGGCCATTCCTCACCCTTGCTAAAGTAGGCATTTTAGCTTTAAAGTGTCTCACTGGCACTGCTATGCGCTGAACAGCCACAGAAGCTTTATACCTTGAGTCTATTTGAGAACCCACCAGCTTCCCGTTATTCTGATTGAAGCATCCCGTTATTCTGATTGTCAGGCTTCGCCGAAATATTTTAGGCTTAAATCATTCTCAGATCCGGCCGATCTTCCCACTGCATTAAATCACGGATGCATCGAGTGCACGTGGTCAACCATAATTTTTCTTTAAATACTATGAGCTAACTATTCGCACATTGACATTAAGCTTCAGAGCACGTTGGCACTTACGTAGTTATCGAACCGTTCGCCAGGTTTAAATGTTTCGCTGAAGATGATGCATTATCGAGAGCGCTGACCAAAAAAAGATATCATGCTCACTGCGCATGCTGAAGTTGGTTCCACCTCGCATGGTGATCTCGCTGTCACTGATGATCGCAGTAAATCATAGACCACCTCGAAATCAAATGCGAGGTGACGTCACGGGGGCGTCAAAATAATAGTCGACCACCGCCCAACATCTAGTTCTTTTTTCTTCTTCAGCAGCATACATCACTGCTGGAAGTTCTACATACCAGGTGTTCTTTCGGGGCTGTGCGGAGTCGGGCTTCGTCGGGCCTTCGCCCAAAATTCAAGGTAAGCCTTGTGGTTATGAAGACTCGCCATGTGACGCGGGGATGGAGAACCGATGTATTCAAAGAACCATATGTGAAAGAGAAAACGATTCACTTAACATTTTCATTCATGTGGTGGAAGACTTAAGCATTGCTAAGCGGCTGCCGTCTAGCACGTCCTCCCGGCTTGAGCGACGTGCTTATTCGCTCATATCGAAACGTTTTCACACTCTTGTGTTCCCGGCGTAAGCCTGTTCCAAGGTCACGGCTATAGTTTCTGGTATTACCAGCTGCTATAAAATGGTTCGGATAGGAAACAAATTTATAGAATGATGTTTGTGCTGTTGCTTTTGAAACTATTTTGTGTAACAATCTATAGTGTCCAACAGATGATTCATGCTCGCGAATGTATACTTCGTAGGAGCTCGCACTTTTTGTAAACTATGCTATAGAAGCTCCGCTCTACGAAAAATGGGTCATTCTTTTTACGATGTTTATATCTAGCAAGCATATTTCACTTGATATGATCTCACGTAGTACAGCCGCCCATTTTTAACCTGAACGCGCAAGTGTCGCCCACCAATTCGATAAGCGGCGTCTATCGGAGCACATCGCAAAGTGAACGGGAATACGTGTCTGTCTGTGATGAACAGTCCTATGCATCTGTCTTCTGTTAGGCTGTTCTACGAACTGGACACCAGGACGCCAGGAACAGGCGCCTACAGACTCAGCGGTCAATGCTTGCGGGTTCAGGATAAAAAAAAAGACGCTGCTGTACAATGCCAGTTAGGTCGCCGACGTCAACGAAACGTCGCGTTAGAGTAAAGCTTGTCTAGAAAGCACAGACGCTTGTTTCCTTGCAGCAAAGCTTATTCTATTGTGGCACCATCATTGTCCCACGGTCTCCCATGTAATTTGATACATGCTACACTCGTAAGGGGAGTTCGCTCATTCGCTGCAGAACTGTGGTACGCACAAATTGCCCAGATGAGGCATTTTGTATAACCACCACTGTGATTTTGTGCCTCACCGTCATTAGCTGTGTAGATCACCAGAAGACTGGGGCAAGTGGCGTCGATGTGACAACCCAGAACTCCGTAAGCCCCGCATGCAGGATTACTGAATGGTAACGGTTGCCTAGCATGTGCTTCGTTAGGGACAATTCTCGACATTGGTAGAATACATTGTATTTTTTCATTACGGCCTGTATTCGTCCTCGTTGCGTTGGGTAGATTGTACGCCTATTCAACTGTGGCGAATATTGAACTATATCGGCATGCTAAGTTAGTCTGTAGCATTTTCAGGACTTCCTTCGTAATGCTTCTTTTCGTCACTTTACAATAAGTTGAACCTGATTGAATTGTCGTTGTTGAGAAGGCTCTCGGATGAGTCTCTGTGCACATTTATCACCTGTGACGATGTTCTGTATTATTGGCGGGTCCTTTTGCTTATCTTAGTTCGTATAAGCAGAGTTCACGCGACATTAAGGGGTTTTGCATGCTATTTGAGCATAGTCTGAAAACGCTGCCGATTGCTGGTCGAGGCTCCCGAGCCCACGCAAATGAAATATTAAGGCGCAGCACGTGGAGTCGAATAACAGTAAATTCTCAGTCCTCTGTTCTCCATAAATGATTCTAAATGCTCAAAATCAATTTGTCAGAAACCAATATCACGCCATTAGCTGATTCGAGTGCACCATGTTCATGAGTTACTGGGCCGTCACAAGAATCCTCGATCTGTCCGCGCGCACATGTGATCGCACTGATAAGCCGGTGGTTCGAAAAAGAGAAAAGACCGCTCAATGTCAAGGGGTGGACGTGACGTATCTTCTTTCCCTTTTCCATCTTTGCTTGCTTGGCTTCCAGCGCTTTCGTCAAGACAGAGAACAGAGAAAGCAATTCGAGCGTGTGACAAAGGTTCAACTACGCTCGCACAAGAACGAATTCTAAAACTTTTTTGTAAAGACCACTTCGTGAGGCAATAAGCGCCTTTACTAAATTTATTCTAGGGCTACTTGCAAAACGTTTCAGGGCTATTTAAACCAACATATTTACGTTTTTATTGAAGTGAGCAAACTGCTGATCTTCATTCGCTGATCTAGCTCACTTCTAGCTCATTCGCTGAGCTAGAAATTTTTATGGGTGAGCTACATACCTTTCAATCAGAACACGTCCGCCTCGTGGCTGGATCTAAAACGCTATAGAGGAATGCCGCTAGTACCTTGTTATGCGATGCAATTAATACTCTTAACGCCATTATGCATTAAGCGCAATTAACGTAGGTTTTTAATTGATTTAACCTTCCTTTTTTTCACCTATATATCATGCAAGGCAGGGCCAGTGAGGCCTTTTGAAAGTGAAGTTCCTGTTAATGGCACTTCTGTTCCTTCAATGAATTCCTTTTCTTTAGTCTGCTAGATTTTCACTTTGTGCGCTGCCGCACTGCATGGTTTTCTTCTCACGGCTATGTTTTATAATTATGAGCCAGGCTCGTAGCCAGCCACTTTTTCGCGGGCCATCCACTAGTTGAAAGTCTTGAAAAATACCCATGGATGGTGATTATTTGTCCTCAGTAAAACACCCCCCTAGCACCAATCGAATTTTGGAAAGGAGGGGGGCTAGGCTTCCCCCCTCACATATAGTTATGAGGTTGTCGTGAGCTATGTGTCGCTACGTAATATGAACACGGCCAGCTGCTGATTAGGTATGGATTTCTGCGTTGGTCATGACTTAATAGGATGTTTACATATTGCTGACGTTGAAATTCAGAGTGCTCATAAAAAGATATGCGTGACGCGCTCCGTTGGAGCTATATGCCGATGGTGTACGTAAACGCCGCTTTTTAAAGATTCTTTACGACTTCCACTTTATCACTAGTATTCAATATATTAGTGAGAGATAAGCATTAGGTCTGCCCTTTTTGCGTGGACTTCATGCGACAAAACAAGTGATACCGAGTACTCCGCGGTAACGATCCAAATCATGCAGCCATTCATGCGAAATCTCGAGTTCATTCCTGTAGGTGTGCCTACTTAGAGACTGAAGCAACGTTTTCAACTCTGCGCCTAAGGTGCACCTTTTCGAGAAATTAGTAAAATGCAAGTAGTCATAGTGTCAGTTGCGCACATCCGCTACTTTTTGGCACCTCGGCTGCTTGGACTGCCTGGAAAATTTTGTTGTTCGACAAACAAAGAAAACTGGTATTTTCAGCCACACAAACAACCAGTGACCCTGCACTTCTTGTACAGCATTTTCTTTAGTTTTTGGAAGACCACATTTCGAAATATTACTTTCAAAAACCTACTATTGTACTTCCATCTAAGAGCTATATATTAAACGTACGATACCACAGCACAAATCTACTTCAAATGAGGGTCATATAACTACCAGTTTATAAAACGAAAACCAAGCGAATGCGTTCACTGAACAACCACATGCTCTTGTAAGTAGCTTGCATTCTTGCGGCTTCTGGTGCATTAGGTCTCAACTATGCACGTTATTACACGTGCCCTCGGAAATTAGGTTTTGAAGGGTGACGAAACCCAAAATTGACCTAAAGAATACACCAGAGCTCACGAACACTTGAGTGTGGCCCTACAAAGCACCCATGTCCAACGTTAAGCTAGCCTTTATTTTTATTTTAGAAATCAGACAAATGTGAAAAGAAGTAAATTGATAGAAAGGCGAAAGTAGGGGCTACTTCGTTCTACATAGTCGACATATGGCACACGCTGTTTGAACACGAAGAATGAAAGCAAGGACACAGACGAGAACGAACTCGCAACTGTTTATTTGGTGGCAACATGACAAATATATACGGGGTGAAAGAAGGAAAGAAAGCGTGAGCCTGAGCATCGCACACGACAGGAGAGAAACCATCTGCTTAAGATCATGCAATTCAGCCTTTTCTTGTCTTGTCTTGTCTCCTAAGAGATCTTGGCTCATACCCACATGGGGGATTGGCCACACTGTACCTCATAATAGATCATTTTTACAACGCTTGCTAAAAAAAATAAAGAGAAATTAGATAGGAACAATAATAATGTTCCTTTGAAAAAACGTGAAAACTTTCAGAAGAATGCGATAAACCAGTATATATAAAACAAATTAACAAGAATGAGGAAGGGGGAGAAAGAATCGGATATATCTGGCAGTACCACTAGCAGCGTATCCTTCCGGTTGCCTGAATGAATTTATGTAGCGCTGACAGAATAGCACTGCGGCCCACACCCAACTGACTGGCTCCAAACGATAATAGGGTGGATGTATTGACTGGCAATCCGAGCATACCAATCGTTCTTTCAAGAATTATTCGGCGCAGTGAGGCAAAGTCTTGTCTTGTCTTGTCTCCTAGGAGATCTGGTGGCATGTGAGAAAAAAGTGAGATTTACTTCTTCCTTTCTTTTCTTCTTTTTCTTTCACCACAAAAAGTTGTACGATCGCGATCGTCAGCATCCTTCCTGAAATTTTGCGTTCTTCTTAATGTTCAAAGAACACGTTGCAAGTGCCTGAACTGTTCAGGTGCTAAAATCCCGATAGAAGAGACCCGAAGTAAGCGCGACTCTTTTTTTTTTTATGCTGTACCGACAGGCGAGCGTTCTGCTGTATATCGTCTAGTGAGCGCGGGACTCTTGTGTGAACCGGACGCCTCTAGGAAATTTTTACTGTCACATTACTTTTCCTTTGCACTTAGACTACCTGTATTGATCACTGCTTAAAAGCATAAAATTTTCTATATCAGCCTATGTTCGCATATAGGCTGAACCTTTAGAGCACATTTTTTTACTGCATCTGCCCATAACTGTTACCTTAGTCTCATAAAACATTTAAAGCAATTACTGGATCGGAAAGCGAAAAAATCATTCTGTGCAAGGGCAATTTCGGAAACACAGAAACGCAAATCAAGAGTACGTGAGATGAAAACTTTGCCCTAATAATTGCTAAAGAAAAAACATGGCCCCGAATCTGCATGTTACACTGGAAACGTAGTCGAAAGACGATAGTCTTGTGTCTGAAGAGAGTGAACAAAACGTTTATTTGGTGTCCTGCGCAAGAAAATCAGTGAATGGTATTCTGGAGGCGCTGCGTCAGAGTGCCTCGAGCGTGTAGCGGAGGTGAACTAGCATATCGAGGCACGTTACACACGAGTACCATCTGCCAGCTATCTTCGAAAACGAAGGCGTGCGTGCCCGCGGAGAAAGATGCTCGCCTGTCTCGGAGGTAATCAGGTGTAGAACGCAACGCGACGTGCCGGTACCACCACCGTGTTGTTTTAGCAAAGGGTTGGAAACGCTTACCTTTTTGAGCATCGCGTCCCACAGTCAGCGCCGCGCGATAAACGCTACAGTCCTTATAATTACTTGTGTGTGCATCTTCTAGTATAAAAGCAGATACAAAAAATTGACGTGTTGTTATGGCGCCTCAGATATGCGCAATAATTGCTTTTTAACTGACAATCGCACCACAACGAACGCTGAGTCTTGAGCAATATTGGTGGGCGCTGCGGATGGGGTCGGTCATTTGGTGCCGTTTGATAAAGCAGACGGACGGACGGACGGACGGACGGACGGACAGACGGACGGACGGAGACAAAAATTTTTCCGTCGAAGGTCCCCAAGAAAGACTATTGTCATTAAAAAAATGGGAACAGCCCTACTTACGTCAGACGTGCACAAAAGTTTACGTAATGTACTGAGTAATATGACACGGAAAAGCTATATTCGCAAATTCCTTGTGTGGTAACAATAACTCATCAGCCTGACTGCGCCCACAGTAGGGCAAAGGCCTCTCTCATGTCCCGCCAAACACCGACGTCTTCATTAAACATTTTATTCTCAATAATCTTGTTCCCAGCCTACATCAACATCATCATCATCATCATCATCAGCCTGACTACGTCCACTGCAGGACAAAGGCCTCTCCCATGTTCCGCCAGTTAACCCGGTCCTGTGCTTGGTGCTGCCAATTCATACCCAAAAACTTCTTAATCTCATCTTCCCACATAACCTTCTGTCTTCCCCTAACCCGCTTGCCTTCTCTGGGAATCCAGATAGTTGCCCTTAACGACCAGCGGTTATCCTGTCTACACGCTACATGCCCAGCCCATGTCCATTTCTTCTTCTTGATTTCAGCTATGATATCCTTAACCCCCGTTTGTTCCCTAATCCACTCTGCTCTATTCTTGTCTCTTAAGTTTACACCTCCCATTTTTCTTTCCATTGCTCGCTGCGTCGTCCTCAATTTAAGCTGAACCCTCTTTGTAAGTCTCCAGGTTTCTGCTCCGTAGCTAAGTACCGGCAAGATACAGCTGGTATATACCTTTCTCTTGAGGGATAGTGGCAATCTACCTGTCATAATTTGAGAGTGCTTGCCAAATGTGCTCCACCCCATTCTTATTCTTCTAGTTACTTCAATCTCGTGGTTCGGCTCCGCGGTTATGACCTGCCCTAAGTAGACAGTCTTTTACAGCTTCAAGTGCGCTATTACCTATCTCGAAGCACTGCTCCTTTCCGAGGTTGTTGTACACTACTTTTGTTTTCTGCAGATTAATTTTAAGACCCACCTTTCTGCTGTCCTTGTCTAACTCCGTAATCATGAATTGCAATTTGTCCCCTGAGTTACTCAGCAATGCAATGTCATCGACGAAGTGCAGGTCAGTAAGGTATTCTCCATTAACTCTTATCTCTAACTGTTCCCATTCTAGGCTTCTGAAAACCTCCTGTAAGCACGCGGTAAATAGCACTGGGGAGATTGTGTCCCCCTGCCTTACACCCTTCTTGATTGGTATTCTGTTGCTTTCTTTATGAAGCACCATGGTAGCAGTTGATCCCCTGTAGATTTCTTCCAGAATGTTTATATATACTTCATCTACGCCCTGATTCCGCAGTGTCTGCATGACGGCTGATATTTCTACTGAATCAAACGCCTTCTCGTAATCTATGAAGGCTATGTATAGTGGTTGGTTATACTCTGAGCATTTGTCTATTACCTGATTGATAGCACGAATGTGGTCAATTATTGAGTGGCCTGTTCGAAATCCAGCTTGTTCCTTTGGTTGATTGAATTCTAATGTTTTCTTTACTCTGTTAGCAATTACCTTTGTAAATAGCTTGCATACTACAGAGAGCAAACTGATAGGCCTGTACATCTTCAAGTCCTTGTCATCTCCTTTCTTATGTATTAGGATGATGTTAGCGTTCTTCCAAGACTCTCACACTCTTCCCGTCAGGAGACACCTCGTAAACAGGGTGGCTAGTTTGTCTAACACAATCTGTCCTGCATCTTTCAGCAGATCTGATGTTACCTGATCCTCACCAGCAGCTTTGCCTCTTTGCATGCTCTCCAAAGCTTTTCTGACTTCTTCTATCATTACTGGTGGGGTGTCATCTGGGTTACTGCAAGTTCTTATAGTATTATGGTCGTGGTTGTCTCGGCTAGTGTACAGATCTCTGTAAAACTCCTCCGCTATTTTAACTATCCTATCTATATTGGTAGTTATTTTGCCTTCTTTGTCCCTTAGTGCATACAGCCGATTTTTGCCTATCCCAAGTTTCCTCTTCACTGCTTTAACGCTTCCTCCGTTTTTCAGAGCGTGTTCAATTCTCTCCACGTTATACTTTCTTACATCGCATACCTTACGTCTATTAATCAACTTCGTAAGCTCTGCCAGTTCTATTTTGTCTATTGTACTTGACACTTTGATGATTTGACGCTTCTTAATTAGGTTCTTCGTTTCTTGAGAAAGCTTGTCAGTGTCCTGTCTAACTACCCTGCCTCCAACTTCCACTGCACACTCCGTAATGATACTCGTCAGATTATCATTCATTGTATCTACGCTAAGGTTGGTTTCCTCACTAAGAGCAGAGTACCTGTTTTGCAGCGACACTCTGAATTCCTGTACTTTTTCTCTAAGTGCTAGCTCATTGATTGGCTTCTTGCGTATTAGTTTCTGTCGTTCCTTCAAGTCTAGGCGAATTCGAGACCGTACCATTCTATGGTCACTGCATCGTACCTTGCCAACCACTTCCACATACTGCACGATTCCTGGGTGTGCACTCATTACAAAGTCTATTTCGTTTTCATTTTCGCCATTAGGGCTCTTCCATGTCCACTTGCGGCTTTCTCGTTTTCGGTAGAAGGTATTAAAAATCGGAAAATATTGCGTTCTGCGAATTCTACTAGCAGCTCTCCTCTGGCGTTTCTAGTACCAATGCCATAATCTCCTACTGCGTGGTCTCCAGCCTGCTTCTTCCCTACTTTTGCATTAAAGTCGCCCATTACTATAGTATACTGTGTTTTTACCTTACTCATTGCCGATTCCACGTCTTTATAGAAGCTTTCAACTGAAGCGTCATCATGGCTGGATGTAGGCGCGTTAGCCTGTACTACCTTCATCTTGTATCTTTTATTCAGTTTAATTACGATACCTACCACCCTTTTATTAATGCTATAGTATTCCTCTATGTCGCCAGCTATGTTTCTGTGAATTAGGTACCCCACTCCCAGTTCTCTTCTCTCTGCCAAGCCCCGATAGCAAAGGACGTGCCCATCCTGTAGCACCGTATAGGCCTCATCTGTCCTCCTAACCTCACTGAGCCCTATTATATCCCATTTAACACCCTCTAGCTCCTCGAATAGTACAGCTAGACTTCCCTTACTAGATAAGGTTCCAGCGTTAAACGTTGCCAAGTTCAGGTTCCAACCTACATGACTGACTACAATAACTTGTCTATACTTGGCTTTATTGTCTGTTATTGTTTATTGCTGTTGTGCCAAGGTGTATGAACAAAAAACTAGTCCTTAAATTTTCAGTCTTTCATTATTACAAAAATGTAGGAGAAAAGATATTATTTTTCTTTTCCTTTAAACCTTGATTTATTGATATTGCGATATGGGTTACTAGTGCATTTTGAGCACAAATAACAAAAAAACAAAGTAATTACTGAGCCCTGAAAAATCGCGTAACCTGTTTATACTGGATTTGCTAGTTTACTAAATTTTAGCACTGTCTAGTCTAGTGTTCTTGAACTTTAGCACTGTGGTTTATCCGACGTCTGACATGTAGCCGATGTAGAACTGCGTACGAGTGTTGCTGTTTTTTTTTACTTTGAACGATGCTTTGAATCTTGTCCAGAGGTGACAAGATGTCAAAAGTGTACTCACAACGAAGTTTTAGCCTCGCTTCTTTGTTTTTTTTGTGCGATATGTTGCTGGGAGTCTGCTAGTCTCGGCACGGCACACCGTTGACTGTAGTGCGTGACAGACAATTACGGGTTCTGTATTACAAATCAGTTCCAGTTTTTGTTTGAGAGAGCTTCAAAAACAAGCCGCCAGTGGCAACTATCACTACCTAGCGTGTGCAACGCTTAACCACGTCAGCACAGAGAAGTGTAACACACTTTCACAAGAATAGGAACGATGAGGAAATGGGACAACAGCGTCGCCAAACAAAAAACTCCTGCACGCCCAGACAACGGAGTCGCGAGCAGCTACCGAAAAGTAGTCTGCTGAAGCAAACGCAGCAAAGGGAAAGTGGCGGCTACGGCATCATCGTAATTTGAATTGACAGCATCATGGTGACGCGAGACAAGTAGGCGGGTGCCCATGGGTTCACATTTGCGGATGTCAATACTGCGAGTATAAATCGGCACGTGAACATTGAAATTCATTTGAAATTCTATCCGCTTTTATTTTGCTTATGCATGCTTGTTCACGGAAATACATCTATAGGCCATCTCGCCAGAAATTTTACGTCAACACACCTTGAATAAGTACATTTCTGCTCTGTCACTAGTACTCCTGTATTATATGAGATTTAACTATAGGTCCGGTAGTATCACAATGGAACTTTTCCCAACCATACTTAAAGAAGACATCTACACATGGCTAAAGTGTGCTTCTGCTATTCTTGAAATGTGCTACAAAATCACTTCTATAAATTAACAAGTTAAAATGCGCTAGTTTTTTTCAGATTTCGTAATTAGATTTTTTCATATCTTCGCCTTACTCTTGTGGTACACTTCGATTTTCTTTTTGGTTTTGCCCCAGAATAAATCTTAGCTGAGACACAGCGCTCGTACGCGCTGCTTCCTCGCAGTATTATGTATAAACTATCTCTTCAAAACTTCCTTTTACACAGCTCCGCCATTTGGTACTTTGTTGCGCAAAATTTTTCGTGTCCTGTACAAGGCCTCCCTTTGCCACTTTGTGTTTTCCCTTCAGTGTACGCAAATATTTCCAAATACTTCTGGGGTGAGTAGTCATTAAATGATTGGTGGCCAACGCGAACGACGTGATCGGACATTGCATGAATAATACCTTGACATTTCCAGCTGCCTTGTGCTTGTTCGAGAAAACGACGAAAGAATTGCCAAGCTACTTGTAGCATGGTAATATATTAGTAAGGATGACGTCGAATACAGGGAGTCACTGCAGCCGACGTTTCTACAAGCGGAGCCATCTTAACACTTTCAGACGCCACCTGTGAAAAACTGTCGGTAAATGTGTCAAACCTTTACGTTATATACTTCAAGGCACTCAATATTCTATAACACACAGAATAATGAGATAATTGTTGAATACATCTGTTATAGTAAGTCGCTCTGATTAAGCTGTAAATAAATAATTCTTTAACCTAAAATTATGGATGCTTACTTTTGGCAGCAGCAAATCTCGAGCTAGGAATACAGTGCAAACTCACTTTTGGTAATGTCAATTTTGAGCACCGAAAAATCCTGCTTTTGACACAGCTTGCACAAAGCGGCACGTCGCACGACTCGTCGAAAGTGGTAGTGCTTTCAAAAAAGTGATCATATGTATCAGTATACTGCAAAATGAAGTTAAATGAAGACACACTTATTATTCAGGAGGTTCAATTCATCCAAAGCATGACATACTTTACTCTTTTCTATAGCCTTTACATGATGCAAATAACAAGAAGAAATGGTGTAAAGAATTGTGTACATCGGGTAATAAAGGTATAAAGCTGCAAGTTGAAGAAAACTTGCAACATCCAAGCACACAGGTCGACCTGTTGAGACGTGGGCTCCAGTGACGACCCGTATCCAGGAATGTTTCACCTTCACGAGCTTCCATTTACCCCTAAACTTCTCCCTTCCATATATAAACCTGCGGATGGAGCATCTGACTCCTGAAGCTCGTGAAAGAAGGCTATCATTTATCCCACGTAAATTTTCAGAACATACTAAAATGAAGTTATTGGTTGGCAGTGAATAATAACGGGATCTCAACTTCCTTGCTTACAGAAGATGGCCAGTTCATCTAAGCAAGGACAAGGTGCTGGTGTGCTGACACCGCGGTACATGGCCCTGCTGCAAAGTCTCTGCAGGCGGACTAATCCGACAGTGGACGAAGTCACCGCCATCTTCAACGAGGTGTTCCGTCGCGCTCTTGGGGCCGGCCGCTCCAGGCCTTCATTAAGCTCCACGGTTTCGAGAGCTTGGGGCGCAGTGTTCGGCGGTTTAAAGAAACGCGTTGGCGGTAAGTCGGGTATTGCTTCTCCGAGTGTTTTCCTTCATGAAGTAAATGATCTTTCACTCGAATTATTCGGACGTGTGCTAGAGTCTCAGCCAGCATATACTCGTACATTGTTTGATGATGTCGAATCTTCTTTACTCATCTCTTCATCTCTTACCATTCCCCCTCCCTTTTCCCCCGGTGTTGGGTAACCAACCGGACCACTGCCTGGTTGACATCCCCGCATTCTCTCTTTTGCATTCCTTCCTTGCAATCTCGTTATCTTAACGATATTTGGCCACAACGCGGTTAATTCGTGCGATCCTCGGACCATGCCGCACGTGAAGCGCCTCAGATAAGCGACGCAAACGAGGGACAGCGGCGTTCGTTTACAACCGACACGGCAGTGGGTCATCGCAATGGCGCGGTCACCATTCACAATCGTAGCGTTAGTACGTAAAATTGTATAGATTTACAGCCTTTCTCGGATGAAGAGATGGGGGTATAAGGCCACTGTCAGTCGCACATGAAGATGGTGGGTTTTAGTGTGTTCTTGCGCACGCACACGCACGCACACACGCACAAAGAACTCGCAAGGTTCCTTGCGTATTTCCCTGAAATGGCTTCATGCGGAAAGCCAACTTTCTTTTCTAAGCCCCTGTGTTCTAAGCCCCACTTCCTACACCTTTCTCCACCTGACGCGGTTTCACAGTACCCCAAAATACCCAGACATCTTAGGTGATGCTGTGAAGCCTGGTGTTGGTATCCCGCCTTTTACCAATCAAAGATCCTGTATGGTAACGTCACATGATAAAGTATATCTTGATGAGATGATGGCGTCATATCTGTTTTGCTTCAGTTGGGAAACTCCGGTCAGTTTTCGCGTTTGACGGGGGATGTACATTTCACTTTAATTATTACTGGATTGACTTGTTCATCGAGAAAATCAGTGAGCACCCACGTAACTGATTTTTTTCTTGGTGCAGCCAATAATTCGCCATCAGCGCAATTCGGGCATTTCTTTAGACGTTTAACCGAAATCCGGGTGAGTTGGACCATACCCATCCTTCAGCGATGCACAGCAAAACAACACGCGAGAGAGAACACGCTGGTCAAATGCTCTAGTGTTTGCTCACTCTTGCGTTATCTTTCTTTGCGTTTTAAGCATAATGTTTTGATATTTGTGAAGTACAATTGAACAATTTACAAAGAATAATGTATTCACTAAACACTGAAAAAATCCAGCCAATAAATTTACAAATACATTAAACGAAGAAGACAGGAAAGCAGCTAGACTACCAAACAGCTGTTAGTCTAGCCACTTTTCTGTCTCGTTCATCTTTTTTTGCGTTCGTTATTTTATTAGTTCCAATTCTTATGCAATGCACCAACTAGCCCAATGAGTGATATGTGCGCCTACAGTATTGTTATGCTCAGTTTGCGGATGCTGGTTTGGAGGACCAACGCGAACGTATGTACTTATTGCATTTCGGAGGGAACAGACAAAATCACCCCAAAGTGAGCTGAACAACACAAGCTGCCTCGAGAATTTGATGCATTATATAGCTCACAAAAAAGAAAAAATCAATCACATGCGCGATAAACAAAAAGCAGAAAGGTAACAAACAGGTCAGCGGTACTATATAGATAACAAATGGTTCGGCTATCTCTTCTGAGCTGTAATTATTGTGCCCAGAATATTTGTGAGTGGTCTATGCGTCATTTAAAAATTAGCACGTATAAAGTTGCACGAAACTCCCGTTTGCTGACATATATGAGGTATTTGATCCCAGGTGATCAGAGTTAACGTGGTGTGGTCCTTCATTATTTCTAAATTTCGCCATGCATGATGTCTAGTACGAGTAAGTTTTCATTTTGAAATGAGCTTCCTGATCTGACAGGGACCGACAAAAAAAAGCTGAGACAACACAGGGTCATGCACCATCTATCAGGTAATGTTTTTTTTTCAAGTATGGCCACGCTTACGTACAAAAAACAAGAGAGGAACATTAAAAGAAAAAAATTATAAAATCAAAATATGCAATACAAAAAATAGTGCTGAAACATACTGGCGGGGCAGTGGCTGAGCCATTATTTCCAATAAAGCAGTGCACAAAAGGACCCCAAACACGCCCACCTAGAAAGACGCATTCTCTAAAAAAACGCGACAATACCTCCATATATAGCCAATATATGGCCCCTGTAAAGCAATTTTTATCAGCACCATGTGTTTTGTGTTATTTTATCCATGTGGCTTTTGTATGGTCTTCTTGTGGTTTTTATTTGTCAGTGCATATGTGCGTAATCTCCTGTCTAAGCTTGGTCTTTCGTCAAAAAATTATCACTACAATGCTTCTGTTTGCGTCTTTTTATGTATGCGTTTTCCGTTGTCTACTTCTGCGCTGCTTTTCAACTTTTTCCTCCCTACTTATTCTTCTGTAATCTTAGAAACATGAGTTACAAATGGCTCAATGCTTGCTATTCCTACCCCGCGGGTTATCTCGATGCAGGGGGGCGCCTTGCCGGCAGGGGTCGCGGTCGCAAGACTTCCAAAGGTGATGACCCTGACGACGACGATGATGACGAAGACCGTTCAGACCGATTGCCCTACGAACGTGCCTGCACTTGTCAGCGGGACGAGAAACGCTGTTGGCTCATTGACGAGCTCGATGCCTGGAACCGTATTCTCGCGAAGGCCTTCTTTGAGGTGCGAGAACACAAGTGGGGCGAGCTCACCCTGCAGGGATATGGCGGGCCACTGCCGATAGCGGTGCCAGTGCCACTACCCGACTTGCTTCGAGCTTCTCTGCTAATGCACTTGATGATCCGCCAACACAGGTTAACACGTCTATGATTTCGTTTGTCAGTAGATATGCATGGCGTGGCAGTCGTGGTCACAGAGACACGAGTTTGAACGCATCGTTGTTATCCATCCATCGAAAAGAACAGCATAGTATAAAACTTGTGTCTAGATGGGAAAGTGAAAATGAACGGTGAGTGTCTTCACACGTTGGTATTATGCGTGCAAAAATACACAGCGATACATTTTTAAAGGGAACATCGAAGCGTTGACGAGCTCTCGCTGATGTCGCCGCGAGTGGCAGTGCCAAGCGGCTGCCATGTCTGCCCGAGAGTGAATCGTTGTGTACAACACCGGTGCATTGAAACGCTAAATCAATTGCGTTAATTTTAGGTTTGTTTCGTGTTTATCACAGCAATTGCTATACAACTTGCCTAAGATAATCAGGCCACTTTGATACCAGCATGGTAGTTGCGGGCACTGTAAGGTCGCTTGTAGGTTCACATGATGCGTATTCAATAAGCAGGAAACGCAAGCATGTCCACTAAATGTATTTATAGCCAAGAGTACTGTAAAACATGAACCCGAACAAATTGAAAACAAGCGCGACATAAGTTAGGCTCGCATGCGTCTCAAAACCATAAAACCATGATCAGTTCACGACACGCACGCACGCACACGCACGCACACGCACATGCATATATATATATATATATATATATATATATATATATATATATATATATATATATATATATGTACGTTAAGAAAAGAAGTGTTTACTTACGGCTCGTTTTTCTGTGTTCTACACAATAGTAATGATATCTAACAGATAATAATGCCAAGGAAAATGTAGGGGAAGATTTGACCAAATTGTAATGTAAATATGAAGAAAGAAAAGTCTGTGAAAATATAACTTGCTGTCGGACCCTGCCCATCTCCACCTCGTAATATTGTGCTGATTTTAAAGTGACATATCAACCTTTCTTATTCGTGCTTCGCACATCATCAATCCCCACTGTATGTGAATCTGCCAATTTTTGATTGTACGAAGTTCCTGATCTCACAAACTATTTCGCGGGTTCAGGTGACCTAGTTAAGGGGGCGTGGAAGAGTAAAGGGTATATGTCAGATATAGCATATTAAAATAAAATCGGCTTCAAGAGTTCCCATATAATTTGATGTACTGACAAAAAATGGCACTGGGTATTCAAGGAACACCCTTTTTTAATGCTTGGGTGGCCAGTCCTTCCTATGACCCACTTTAAAAATTTAGAGGGGCTTCACTTATTCAATATGTGTTATCTTTGCAACTACTGAAATAAATGTAATAGTATTCGGTTGTCTTATTTCAGAGACTAGCAGGTTACAGCTGAACTAGAAAATAATACATTTCTCATCAAGTGTGAGAAAAAACATTTGTGGTACCTCACGCATATGAAGATTCATAAAAATTGACTGAGTATTTTTTTAGAAAAGATACCATTAAGTTGAAAAAAAATGAGAATAAACGCAATTGAAGAAAGATGAATTTTTACGTAGACAAATGGCTTACGCCAGAGGGCGCTTCGGTGCTAGTTACTGCATACGCTACGTTTAGGTAGCATATAAAGTAAGTGTAAAGAGTTACTGCATATGCAACCGTACTACTGTATATGCAGTAATATACTGTATATGCAGTAACCGTATTACTGTATATGCAGTAATAAAGTTACTGCATATACAGTAGCTTTATTTGGCACGGCATTTTAACCACTTGAAACAGCCGCTTCATGTTGGGCTTCCACATGTTTCTTGCTCAGATTGCAGGGGATATTTGAGGGCCGAAATTTCAAATATGATTTCTACGTGTTTAGCCTACTATACTCCTTAAATAGAGGGAGACAGAGAGAGAGACAAAAAAAAAGAAATGCAAGGAGGTTAACCAGATGCTAGGATCCGGTATGCTACCCTGCAATGGTGTTGGAAGGCAGGGGGTTGAAAGAAAGAGAGAGATAAAAAAAATTGGCCACGTATCTACATGTTTCACTGCAAATGTCGTCGAAAGACGATAGTCTTGCGTGTGGAGAGAGTGAATAAAACATTTATTTGGTGTTATGCTCGTGAAAATCAGTGAATTGTATTCTTGAAGCGCTACGCTAGAGAGTCTCGATCCGCGCAGCCAACGCAAACGAGCGCGTCGAGGCACGTTGGACACGAGTGCCATCTGGCAGTTATCTTTGAAAACGAAGGAAGGCTTGCGTGCTGACGGAGAAAGATGCGCGCCTGTCTCAAAGGTGATAAGGTGTAGAACGCAAAGCAACGGGCAGGTGCCACTACCCTGTCGTCTTAGCAAAGCGTTAGAAAACACTTGCCCTTTCGAGCACCACGTTGCGCTGCCAGCGCAGTGTGATAAACGCAGCGGTCCTTAGAATTACTTTTTTGTGCCTTCTTTAGCATGAAAGCACACATGCAAAACATCGACGTGTTGTTATTGTGCCTCGCATATGCGCAATAGTTGCTTTTTAATTGACAATCGCACATGTATGAACGTTGTAACTTGAGGATTATTGGTGGGCGCTGCGGATGGGGTTGGCCGTTTGAAGTATCGATTGGTGCTGTTTGCGGTGTCGCTACGGCGGACAAACAGACAAATCCAGAGACAGGCAGACAGACAAAAAATTTGTCGTTGAAGGTCCCCATATACAAGAAAGGCATTTTTATTCAATTAGAGCAAAACAGAGAAGCACGCACTCACAAAATCAATTCAATTATTGTGTTTCACACAAGCCAGTAGTTCGTAAAAAACTCAGTCGCGTTTGTACGACCTTCTGCTGTGATGATGAGTCTAGTCGAGTAGTTTACAAAAAGCCCAGTAGCGCTTGCGCGGCCTTCTGCTGTGATGGTGAGTCTAGTCGTTGGTGTAATATATTTTCTTCTCAATAAGTAAAGGTTCACGTATGAACTTCCTATTCTCTGCTTTGATTCTGCAGGTGCGTCGTGCGCATCGTGCTGGACCTGATGAGCAACGATCTCGAACCTGTAATGGTCTGGCACGCCATCAAGACATTCTCTCATGAGTTGGAGTACTTGGAGTACCGTGCCAATGACGCCCACTATTCTGGCACGGTAAGCAGTGCACGTACCCGACGGTTTGCGTATAACGGCTTCGCCACGTGAGCGGCAAAAGCATGCCAGTCATGCTGCACGCGTCAGAAGGGCAAGAGATCGAGATTCACGGCTTGCCGCTTGAAAGAGGCATGTGAATGTCGTGAGGCGACGACTAATCAGGAGAATCGATCGCAAGTTAACGCTTTGTTTACTAAAGTTAACTTGGCATTACTCTGGCGTTGCGATTGTTTAGCGACCGTAGGAAGCAGTAGTATACGGACTTGCAGTGTTCCTGCTCGCAGCCTTCCGACGCGCTTGTGGTTTTATTTATTGCTGCATTTTGGTTATGTTTATTAGAAAAAAACGAATAGTTTGGAACTTCATTGAGCGACTTGCACTGGTGAGCCTAAAAGATTAAGGTAGTGAAATGCAACGACTGAACATGTGCTGGGCGGGGGGGGGGGCTGCTAATTTTGTCGCATACTTTGACTTCACCAAGTAGAAGGCTCTATGAAAAACGTTTGACATAACGAATGTCGTACCCTGCACACGCCTACGCGTGTGGTTCATACTGAAGACAGAGCAAACGCAAGCCGACGTCCACGTACAGGCCGCCACATGTCTATATGCGTATTTGCTCTTGCTGCGTCTGGCTTATTTACAAAGAGGTGATGCTTTGAATATGTAGGTCTTCAGCTTTTGAACTGGTTAACATCGCTAGATCGTTGACGGTGACGAAAACAGTTTGTTCAAGCTACTGTCTTTCTTGAGGGGAACAGCATATACGCTAGATTTTGTACTCATTGATACAACCATATAAAACATCAATGCATGCCAATGTTCATGTTCTGTTGACTGTTGCACTCTTGCGGAATTCACACACATTACCACTGTGTCGCTCACTGCCCAGAGACAATCCTATGGAGTGCTCCGATTTGTATAACCCATAATTTATTATTCTTCTAGTTTAAAATTTCTGTTGTACGCACAAAATTTTCTATCTGGAAGGTGCTATGAAGTCGCAACCGTTTTTTTTTGCCGTAGCTGTCAGCCACTGGTTTCCATAACCACTATTGTGCGAAATAAGTTAAAAAGAAATTAATAAATATTCAGGATGGTATGAGGCTCAAAACCGGGCCCTGCCCGTAGCAGCCCAATATTCTACCATATCGATGCCAGCCCTTAAAACTCCTTCGCAAAATGATGCTCTAAAGACTACATTTCGCAAAAGAGAGAGAAGTAAAGATGCAAGGAAAGGCAGGGAGGTTAACCAGACGCACTTACGGTTTGCTACCCTGCACTGGGGAAGGAATAAAGGGGAGAAAAGAGGTTGCAGAGAGATGAGAAGGTACACACAATCACGAGCACACTTGGGGAGCACACACAGTCTGCAGGCGGTCGCCCAGGTTTGTTGACTTTAGGTAAAGTAGCAGTGCTTTAGTTGCCTTCTGCGCAACTGAGGCAGATGCCCAAGGTCCTAGTATCTTCTGCACACAAAATGGTCCGGGGTCAAGTTGATTCAAAACCATCCGGAGCTGGCATCGCTGTGTGTCAAAAGGAATCACGTTAAAAGATTTAGTATAGCATGATATCACAGAGAAAGAGCGAGGCAGCAAACAAACAATGCGAACCGCGTAACAACCGGGTTGTTTAGGTTTTCGAACCCATTAAAGTGCCAGTTTTATCATTGTCATCAGCCACCGAATCATGAAAGTAAACATAATGCCTCGGAAATTTTTAGCGGGTACCACTATTTTCTGCGGATTGGTGAGTAACCTACTTGGGACTTCCCACCTTGACAAAAATAGGTTTATGAAGCAATGGGTACCTTGAGTATGTGCTCTCAGCAGTGCCATGAGAATTTACAATGGGCTCTAGAAATGCCACTGTTCCAGCTCTACTCTGTTGCATTGTGCGCGCAGGCCTCGCGTTTTTTTTTTCGGTTTTTCTACACTTCCCTGTTCTTGGCTGAGCTTCTTGCGCTAAGCAGTCGCGCCTAGCAAAACAGGTGTGCTTCCGCTCAGCAGTGCAGCGGGAGCACAAGCACCGCACACTACCTCTCTTCGTCGCGAACGCAGCCAACGCTCACTCCACCCGCTCCTCACTCTGCCACCTTCATGAGTCGATTGCGTCTTTTTTCTAAAAGAGCTGTGTTCGTCAGTTGTACTCGTACATGTGTAAAGGGGTTTAGTGAACGAGCCGAACAAGCGGGTGGTAGTTCGAACAAGAACGCAGGCGGACCAAGATTATGATGATGATGATGGTTAGGGTGCTCAAGCGCTGATCTCGTGCCTTCTTCTCGTGATGATAGTTTTGCCCATAATATCAATGTCTTTCTTCTTCATTATACTTACCCCGGTGAAAAAGATTTATTCATCCTGGCAATCTAGCAGGTGGGCACAAGCGGGTTGAAATAGGGCTTGAGATGGTCTACGTGAACGATGTCACGTCCACGCCGCCAATGGTCACTCGGTGGCGTAAGAGGTTCAATGGCGTAGTTTACAGGTGATGTACGCTCTGCCACGTGGTAGGGGTTATAATTGGAAAGTAGCTTGGGCGATACACCAGGTGCGCAGGGTGGTACATGCAATCATGCCAGTGCTCCAGGAACGAACATGGATGCAGAACGATGGTTATCGTTGCGGGTCTCCTTCTGGCGCTGTTGGTCGGCTGTAGTAAGCCGCTGGGTCAGCTTGTGACATTATTCTTCGTGACGTGACAGGTGCGCATTCAGAGGGATCTGGCCCGAACGGCAGCAAAGTGTCGATGGTGTGGGATGGGTGGCGACCGTAAAGGGAAAAAAATGGGAAAGCCCGGTAGTGACTTGCGTAGCGGTGTTATATGCATATGTCACAAATCGAAGAATGAGGTCCCAGTTTGTTCGATCAGAAGTGACATGGGTCGCCAGCATGTCACCCAGAGTGCGACTAAACTGCCTAGTCAAACCGTTCGACTGTGGGTGGTAGGCTAGAGTCCTCTGGTGTAGAATATTGCACTGTTGAAAAAGTGCTTGGATTACTTCGGAGAGGACTACACGCCCACGGCCACTGAGGAGTTCACGAGGAGGGCCATGACGAAGCAAAAAGCGATTGAGGATGAAAGATGCGACGTCTTGTTCTGTCGCTGTGGGAAGAGCAGCAGTTTCAGCATACCGTGCAAGATAGTCCAAAGCATGATAGCTCATCGGTAAGACCGCTGTTGTCAATGGCAGTGGTCCGTACAGGTAAATTCTTACGCAGTCGAATGGGTGGTCTGTGCATGGAAGTGGTTGCAATGAATCTGTCGAAGGATTTGGCGGGTTTTTCCACCATTGACATTTGTGGCAGCCGCGAATGAACTGGCGGATGAAGGTACGCATTCCACGCCAGTAATACCTTTTTCGTAGGTGCTCATAGGTTTTAAAAACACCGGTGTGAGCACATCGCGGGTCGGAATGAAACGACATGCAGATTGCAGAGCGAAGCGCTTGGGGAATGACTCGTAGTAATTTCCTGCTATCTGCTCAATAGTAGCGCCTGTATAAAAGGACATCTCAAATACTGAAGTGCGGAGCCTGGCGGTGAAGGCTTCGAGTGGTCGGAAGTGTCGGTGCCTCGGATAACACATCAGGAAGCGAAGCCATCCGTGGATCATTGCGTTGTGCAGAGCAGATCGTGTCCACGTAAAGAGCTGACAACGTGTGGCCTGAGGTAATTAATGCAATGTCAGAAAATAGTGGGGACCTTGACAGTGCATCAGCATCGGTATGCTTACGGCTGGAATGGTATACAACGTGGATGTCGTATTTTTGAAGCTGAAAAGCCCTACGGTCGAGGCGACCCGATAGATCTTCCAGTGAAGACAACCAGCATATTGCGTGGTGGTCCGTTACATCAAAAGTACGTTTATAAAGGTATGGGAGGAACTTGACAAGTGCCCAAACGATTGCCAAACATTTCTTCTCAGTGACACTGTAGTTCAATTCAGCCTTGGTGAGGCAGAGAGCACTGGCTTCATTTGAAATTGATTGCGCTGAGTAAGGGAGAAGTGGCTTGCGACTTAGAAAGAGGCTTGTAGGCTCAGAGTGCTACTTCATCACACATTCGTTCCGAGAACACAGGACGCAAAACAGATGCTGATTTAGATGTCAGGGTCTTCTTTGACTACTAGCTTGTGTGTGGCTTGATGCGTGTGGTCGTATAGCTGGTCGAAGAATGGGAGCAGTTCAAGTTCGGAACGGGCACAATATATAACGGCGTAATTACGCGATAGGACATTCCAGCCAAGTATCATATGAGAGCAGGAGGAAAGGACAATACACTGAATATTGCAGTGATCCTCCGCGATGGTAAGCCCCGCCGCGGTAGTCTAGTGGCTTAGGTACTCGGCTGCTGACCCGCTGGTTGCGAGATCGAATCCCGGCTGCAGCGGCTGCATTTCAGATGGAGGCGGAAATATTGTAGGTCCGTGTTCTCAGATTTGGGCACACGTTAAAGAACCCCAGGTGGTCAAAACTTCCAGAGCCTTCCATTACGGCATCTATGATGGTTTTGGAATGTTAAACCCCACATATCAATCAATAAATCAATCAATCAATCAATCAATCAATTATTCCACGATGGCGAGTCGCACAGTGCAGGCGGCTATAGGCCTAATAAGTTATCCATTCACTGAACGCAAGAACATCTTATCAAGCGGCATGGTCAGTTTTCGTAGCTTGCGGCAATCTGTAGCATCTATAACAGACATGGCGGTACCAGTATCTACAAGAGCGTATGTATGGGCGCCATCTACAAAAACTTCGACAATATTTGATGGCAAAGTTCGAGGACTTGAGCATTTCGATATCACAGTTATTGTTTCCTGAACGGCGATGGCTAGTTTCCCTCATTTTCAGGGGCTGGTCGTCGACGCATGGGTGACAAGGAGCGACTAATGGGTGAAGGTGAGCGATGAGACGTTGCTACCGAATAGTCACGTAAAGACCTGCTTGACTGAGGATCTGAACTTTTGTAACCAGAAGACGTTGTGTCGGTGTAGTTGCTCTGTGACCTTGCGTCTATCTAGCCGGGCGCACGTCGGCGGCAGTATCGGGTGATATGGCCAGGGCCGCCGCATATAAAGCGGATCGGCTGGTTATCGCACGTTCGCCAGGCGTTTGCCGCGAGGGGCGCCGCACACATGTCGAACGGCTGAGTCGAGGCTGCGGTAGCAAGGGGAGGAGCCCATGCGATGGACGACTGAGTAGGAGCGGGGACAAGTGTCAGTCCACTGAACGGCAAGGACTGGTGTAGCTGCTGCCCCTTTACTGCGTCAGAATAATTAAGAGGCACGGCGACAATGTGCTGCTGAAAGGGCACTGGCATAGCCTCGGCAATCTGGTCCTGAAGGGCATGTCGAAGCATTGGAGCCAACGGGGTCTGTGGTCACACTTGCTGCTGCTGCTGCGGGAGCTCTTGGTGCTGAGAAAACGGCAGGTGGTAAAGCCGACGTATGACCTCTTCACACAAGAAGTCTTTCATTTGTGCTAGAAGGCGGGAGCGTTCAGGCACGACGCCCAGTGCAGCGAGCGGGTGGTTACGCTGCGATGGACGACGGATGAGAGCTCGTTGTCGTCGCAATTTGTCTTAGCTCTGGAACTGAGTTACCACTTCGAACACCGTTCGAGGAGGCTTCGCAAGGAGCATTTCAAAAACATCGTCATCGATACCCGTCATTCTGTGCTGCATCTTGGCACTTTCGCTCATTGTGGCATCGACGTGCCTGCAGAGATCGAGTATGTCCTCGGTATGGGTGGTGAATGTTTCGCCTAGTTGTTGTGCCCGCGTACGCCGGCGTTGTTTGGCGCGCAAGTTCCGCATGGCAGGGCGACCAAAAACGGAGGATGTTTCCTACTTGAAAGCGTCGCAGTTTTCGATCATGGATTCGTGGTTTACTACCAAGGCTTCGCCACATTAGCAAAGTTGATGGTGCCTAACTTAGCTGCATCATTCCACCTGTTAGGGCCACTGACTTTTTCGTAGTACAACAGCCAGCCGTCGACGTCCTGGTCCTTGGTGCCAAAGATTGGCGGGTCTCGCTGGTGAACCAGGCCGGGGCAAGTAGCGGCCGTAAGAGGTACTTTCTGTTGGGCAGCATCAACATGCAAGGTCTACGGCAGGGTTCGGGATCGGAGTTCCAGGGCGTAGGTGATGTGGTTACCCAGCACGGTCCACCAATCGTGAAGGGGTTTATTGAACGAGCTTGAGCAAGCGCGTGGTAGCACAAAAAAGATCGCTGGTGGCCAAGATAAGGGTGCTCGAGCGCTGATCTCGCGCCTTCTCGTCATGGTGATGATAGTTTTGCCGACAGTATCGATGTCTTTTTTCTTCCTTTTACGTGGAACAACTGCTGGTTTTAAAGCAAAAACTGCATGTAGAAAATCGTAAAACTGTTCGGCATTGGTGTTGCTAGTGCTCTTTATTGGCTGTGCTATAGGTTACATCACTCTAAGCGGCGTACCCAAGCACGCGCGACATTGGCAGTGCTGTGAACGACCTCGTTCATCACGTCGCAGCCGGGGTGTCAAGCAAGTGCGCATACGTTTATACTGACACTTTCTACATAGATAAGCCACAAACAACTTTAAAAGAGCGCCCACAGTAGAAACGTGACGAAGCTCGCATTCACAGGGCCGATGGTCCAGTCAGGACACAAAAACAGGCCTGGGAGGCTGAATGCCAGCAGGAACCACCCACCGATGATCCGGCAGCCTTCCAAGCTGCGTGAAATTGCGAACCAGAATGCAAACGCCCGTGGCGGCGGAATTCCGAAAGCCACGCCACGGAGTTAACGCGCGATGTGAAACGTTTGCAACAACGCCCCGCACTTTTGGGCATGACATTGTCAACGTTCTAATTGTGGGAGAGCGTTCACAGAGGGCGAACTACCGCTTTCGTTGGGAGTTCCTCCAGCGGCACTTTATAGCTCCGGCTAATACGTCTATGACCACCTGTGGTTCGAGAACAACTGTGATTAACACAATCCGAAATGCATTTAACCGCTAATTACACTCCTTCATGACCGTGATCGCGTGAGGCACAAGTGCGCGGCATATGAAATAAACACTGTGGTAAATCGACGAGAAGCATGTCTAACCCAATTCAAAACCTCCTTGGTCTAACCCAAGGAGGTCGCCTTACCTCATTAGGAAGCATA
Organism: Rhipicephalus microplus; assembly: GCF_043290135.1. Classification (NCBI taxonomy): domain Eukaryota; kingdom Metazoa; phylum Arthropoda; class Arachnida; order Ixodida; family Ixodidae; genus Rhipicephalus; species Rhipicephalus microplus. Next base: position 99,150,827 of record NC_134708.1, read on the forward strand.
AGCATGTAACCTATATTCGTGAAAGGCTTGTGTGCAGCGTCGGGTCGAACCCATCGCTAAACACTGGTGTGGCATATTACAGCCTTCTCTGTTTTAAGGGGCCTTGAAACACTTTTTCAAGTAACCACGGAATGAACTCTCTGGAAGAGCCTATTGCCTCACGAATTAAACGGCGCAAAAATTTTAAAAATCCGTCCAGTGCGAGTGGAGTTGCAAAGATTCGTCGCATGCTGCGATTGCATTCTCTCTTCTCTTGTTCTGACGAAAGTGATAGAAGCTAAGCAGGGAGGAATGGTGGGCGCAAAGAAAAACTGCATGTGCGCCTCGTGACCTGGAGCACTTTTTTTCTTTTTTTCTTCGAATGCGCAGTTTTTTAGTGTGATCGTGCGCGGACGTGAGGGCAAACCGTGGTCTCGCGCTGCAATCTTTGTAACGTACGAGCGTGCAATGTTCAAATCAGGCAATGGCTGATAGATGGGCTTATTACCCCTACGGGTAATAAGCCCATCTGGGTAATAAGCTCATATGGGTAATAAGCCCAGATGGGCTTAGTACCCCTTATGTAATACCCCCTACATGGGGGTCTTTAAGGTATTAAAGTGATGTGATGTGATTACGAGTAATTTTAGGCTTATTCCGTGAGTTGTCGAGAGAAGAGAAAGCAATTTTTAGCGGATTTAGTCAACTTATTGTGAATTCCTGGCCACGTGCTGCGCTATATTTGGCTCGCGTGTTGTCAGGAGTCTCTACTACCAATCGGTAGTGCTTTCTGACCATGCTCAAAAAGTGCTGCAGGGCCCCATTGGCAATAGTACGGAGTGCTTGGGCGGTAATTTTTTTTCATTCTGGTTTCACTGTGACAACGTCGACTGACCTTTTGTCCTTTTCAAACTTGTCAACTTTAATGCCGCCCCATCGAGGTGTTATTTAATAGCTGATGGCTGATTCCTGTGCTTGCCTCATATCAAATCAATAACAAAAGTGGCTCGTGTGCATGTGGCTTCGATACGTACGTTTATCTAGCGTTTACGGGGCTGTAAAAATGCTGGATATGCCGTTCAGAGCAAGACTATGTGGACACATGGAACTTTCCTTGACAGTATTATTTCAATTGCCTAAAAAAACTCACTGCAATATCTAAATGCTGTGCGCATGCCCCTGACACAAGGCTGGCCGACGTCAGTCTCTCATACCAAGGTTACTAAAATGGCAAAGGGTTGCGTGATACGAGCTAGCATCGACAGTTTTTCGCATAACAAGGTGGCCTATAATCTGTTTGACATTGTAAGCCTTCACTTCTATAGTTACTCTTCAGTGCATTCACGTAAAATAGCTCGGCGTAGTTAGAATAAACCTACACTCTCTTCGCTAGTTGCTCCTATTGGAACCTTGAGTCCCGTAAGCCAACAAATGAATTATTGCAGTGGTACTATACAAGTTGTCAATTCAGTGCTCGGAGCCTAAATATTTTATTTGCTTGTCGAGTATGCTACATATTCTCAAGATTCCTTCATTTTCGAAATGCCGAAGACTAATAGCATTTGTGTTTTGAAACATTGAGAAACATTGCATTTGTTACGCAATATTTCGCTTGAAAACAGCTGACTCGTATTGTCACTGAATCGGTTTGACACCACAAGATTGTTGAAGCCAGCGTGCGCAGAGCTCATGTTAAACGACACCATCTAGATTGCCATATTCTGAACAGGCACTCTCTTCAGTGCGCCTTAATACAAAATCGTGAAACTGTTCTCGACATCGCTTCTACTGCACTCCCTTTCCTAATCTACCAAAAGCGTGAGCTTTAGCCTATACGGTAAATTGTTACAAATATTGTGGCACTACATTTGAGGAGAAGAGCAGCATAGGACGGGTGCTAGCCGACACCAACAATTTTTGTTGAGAAAACACACATTGCAATCGCAGGAGTAAAAGGCAATGAAAGCATCTGCAATCACGAAGGAACAGCATAGAGGGCGGGGCAACTGCAATGAAAATAGTTGTAGTGCACCACCTTCCTGTCATGTACTCTGCTCGTCAAATGTAGCGCTGTAACTTTTAAGTTAGAATTTATCACCAATGATAGTTTCATAAGGTTAGCCAGAGACAACTCTGGCGCCGCGATCATTGCTCACCCGCGAATTATTGATGTGTAGTACACGGATTTGCCTGGTCTTCGTAGGCTTCAGACGCACTTTCGGCTTTGTTTATTGTGTTGTGACTTGGTTTTGAATTATAGACGAACTTAATCGAATTTGAATTACCCGCAATGATCGCCTGCTGGCTGAGGCCCTCGGCTGCTGAACCGCAGGTCGGGTGATGGAATCCCGACTGCAGCGGCTGCATTTTCGATGGAAGCAAAACTGCTTGAGGCACGCGCATTGCGATATATATGAGAACACTAAGGAGTCCCAGCTGGTCAAAATTGCCGGAGCCACCCCCCCCCCCCCCCGCTACCGTGCCTCTGATAATCGTATGATGGTTTGGAGATGTTAAACGCCAACAATAATTAAGCACATTTGAATTGGTGAGAATAAGAGGTTGAGGTGACAAAATAAAACTGCAGAAGATTTACTAAGCTCTGTCTGGCGAGAAAACTGCTCTAGGCTTGGTGGACAAATCCGTGTACTAACCACGACTCTCTTGCGGACAGAAGCGCCATGTGTTGCAGCTCCCGTAGATACTAGCACATGAATTCTCTCCAGTGTGTATAAAGAAATCTCTAAGCCACCAACTAACCCCAAAAAGCGTGTCAACGGTATGGTAACGCTTTCAATGTTTTCTACATGCCCCCTTCCCCCACGCCAACCAGGTACCTCAAGTGGAAGGTGCCCTATGGTCCCACGCCGTTGAGTCCCTGCAAAATCTGCACACTCTCACCCTGCTTCGAGGATACTTCGACAGAGAAGTCGTCAGGGCGCTTGGACGCTTCGCGCAACGCTCTACGAGCTTAGTTAAACTCGTCATAAAGTCGGTCACGGTAAGCCCAATTTTCGTAACGCAATAGCGTTAGAGCATGTTTCGCAGAAATTCCGGTGTCCGCGTCATTAGTTGTGAGTGAAAAATTAAGAAAGATGCAATTATAACTACAATATACGGGTCTCAGTGAGGACCAAACCCAGGCATTTTGCGTGGCAAGCACGTGTTTGATAGCGCAGTCACGCGTCTGCTTGGAAATACAGTCGAAATAACTTGCTATGCCTGTTGACGCAGTGGAAATAACGTTCACGTTTTGCACTCGCACGTTTTCTGCATAGTCCTCAATATGCAACACGAGTTCTCGCAGTAATATTTCACTCTACAAGCATACCTCTCCATGGGGGGGGGGGGGTCAGATTATGTTATTGCTATAATGACTTCGTGGTTTAAAGTCAGCCAGTCATTGTAAGAGGTACAAACCTAACTACCCGTATTCCCTTTACATACGACTAGGCGCACACCGAAATCGAAAAAAAAGTCGCAAGTATAATTGCTTTTTCTTTAGAGCATGCAACCTAATACATTGAATGCATAATTATGGTATTAGTTGCCTAGCTAAAATATAAACTCTAAAAATAATATAAGCCACCTTGAAGCTTGTAATATCAGTTTTTTTTGTCTTGTGTTTCATTTTCCGCGAGGGGGCAGCAAAACCTCTTTGAACGTGCCAAATTCAATATAGACGGTGAACGCTACTTCCGCACTTCCTGGCAAATATGCGATGGCTTCACTCACACGAGACCCTTCCAACTTCATAGATTACCTTGTACTAATCTAGAACAACTTCTTGCATAGCATGATGCAATAAAAGGTATGCACTATGGAGGAAGAAGAGCGAGAGAAAGCAGGAAGCTTGACCAGGCAAATGCCCGGTCGGCTACCCTATGCTGGGGCAATGTAAAAGGAGTGTAATAATGAGAGAAACTAAGAGAAGAGAAATAGATAATATTGGCAGTGTTAGGAATTTGCTCTGTCGCGATGGTAGCGGTGGCGAAGAACGGCGAGCCGTCCAGCGGACTTCGCTGAAGCCTTAGCCCGAAGGCGAAACAGGGAGGCAATTCGTTTTGAAAACAGCAACAAAAGTAGCGTTTACTGTAGCAGGTTGTCGTTTGTACAGAGCCGGCCAGCACGACAACGTCGGCTGGGGCAAAATCTGTCTAACATGGGGCCGGCACGGCCTTAAATAGCGTTTTGGGACTCTTCTGCGAGACCAGTTCCCCGGAACGGCACAGTGGCTCGGCTGAGGAGACGCAGCCCTACCCGGAACTGCAAAGTGGTTCGGCGGAGGAAGCGATGTTATCCCCGGAACTGCACGCTTCTTCTGCACGGAAGGCAGCGCTGGGAGGGGGGGGGAGACAATTTGTCGGAACAGGGCTCGATCTCGTGAGACGTGCTCCCGATTGAGGAACATGTCTGTGGCACAACAGCACCCCCGCCCGCCAGACAATGCATCCGGAGTTTTTAGCCGTCAGCGCGGCTCGGAAGGAGGGATGCTGAGTGACAGTGGGTAGCCGTTCCGCTCTCTCCGCCCGTTGAGAATTCCATAGGCCTGCAGAGGTTCACTGGAACGACGGCCTCGAACACAAAGCCAAACCACTATGGCCAAAGCAAGCACCCTCCAAATGCTGATCAAATCGCCAGACCAGCAGAAATGAAAATATTTCCTCGAGATTTAACTGAGCTAAAAAAATAGCATCACGAGCAATGTATCTGAGGAGCAATACATAATGTGGACACTCCTTTACAGTGCATGACACTGCTAAACCAAACAGGTTTTTTTTTTCGTGAGTGATTCTCGATTGTGACCCGGGCAGATTAGGGACGATCGAAGCTGCCGAGGTTAACTCAATTTGGCCCCGAATCTACAATTTAGAGCACCAAGAACTCCCGAATCATGCTTATTTGCGTCGCCTTCAAGCATAAGATTGTCAAACTTGACAAAGTTCGTCCTCCTCAAGCTCTCACTTCAATGCGCGCAGCCAATGATCATCACAACAAGATAAAACGCGCTTGAAAAAGTAAGTGAATAACAATGAAAATCAAACTTGCTTGCGTTAAACAAAACAAAGGGCAAAGTTGACCTACACTGACGCGCATAATAAGTGTAACGTCAAACACTAAAGGTATTTTAAACATGGACTTTTACTTGGCCTTATCTGTTAAAATAAAACACACCAACTGTTACTTTTGAAATATTATGAAACCAAAATTAATCAAACGAACATATGAATGTCAGCTTCTTCGATGAGAAGAAAAGTCAAACTTTTAAAAATTCAGACGCATTCCTTGCTGAACGGCTGACGACAAAACTACAAAAATAATTATCAAAGCTAAGCACAAAATACACTCTTGGTATTGGTAAGGCAGCACTATCTCAGACGAACTCTGGGGAGTCGCGCACTCCACAGCTTTCGATCGTTGCAGTCTGGACAATGGGACGCCGAACCAACTTGTTCGCTGAACTCAGTAGCAGTGACTTTTGACCCCCAGCCACTGAACTCGAAGAAAGGGGCATCTGCACTGCATCGTTTACGCTGCCCGTTCGACCAGTGACCATTTCTCCACGGTGGGGAACAACCGCCTTTGTTACAACTCAGGCGTGCGCGATGCTTTCCCTCGTGATTGCCTCTACGCAGCACCAAAATTGATGAGACCAGGCGAAGATCTCGGCGTCCGAATTTTCCTGAAAGTCAGTTTTTCTTGACGCGGTTCCCGCCTAATGTCGATCCTCGTGATGGTCTGAGCTTCAAACATTTCCCAGAAAGCCCTGTCGCGATCCTATGCCTAGCCGTGAACATGGTGTCTCGATGGATGATGTCATGGCACCTAACAGCAGTTTTAGCACTCTTGGCGCCCGTCGTTTTTACCACGTTACGCTTACGCCGACGCCTCTTTCTGTCGGGACTTCTCGCAATACTGGCAGCCTCGACACACTTACTTCCAAGTGTGCTGCTTTTGACAAGTACTCCAGAAACTCCATACTGGTTATCTAGCTTATCCTCGGGCCCGTTGCTAGCTGCCTCTGCTTGGGACAGAACGGGAGTCCCGATGCCTTTAAATACAACTAACGCGCCTAAGGAGCTTTCGATCGGTCGTGGTATATCGCTGTTGTGGTTAGCCCTTGTTCTCTGCCCTTCTACGTCAGCCTCGTGCTCTCTTTCAAGAGCTTTATTCTGTAGCGCTTTATCTCGCGCATCCCGCTCAATATTTTGTCGACATGCGTCAACCTCTAGCGCCTTGCGATGCGACTCGTCGTCAAGCTCTTTTTCACGCGATGCATCTTGATTATGTGCGCTGCGAAGCGGCTCCCTGTCTAGCGCTTCACGATGCGCTTCGGCGTCCTTAGCTGTGCGATGGGCCTCGGCCCCTAACTCCTCGCGATGTACCTCAGCGTCTGGCTCTGTCTGACGCACTTCGGCGTCCTGCATTTTGTGACCAGCCTCAACGTCCGATACCTCGTGACTTTCCTCAGCGCCCCGCTTTCTCTGACGCGCTCAGGGGCTTGCGCATAGCAACGAGCCTCGGCGTCTTGCGCTTTGCTTCTGTCATTATCATCCAATACTTTCCAGTGAGCGACATCATCAAGCGCCACGTGGCGGGCCTCAGCCTCCATCGTTTCACGTCGCGCCTCATCCTCACGCTCTTTTCGGCAGGCGTCTACCTTTAGCGCCCTTCGACGCACTTCAGCGCTGTCTCTATCGCTCCGACTTTCCCAGTCGGCAGGACTCGAAAGAAAAAAAATATCTTATCAAGGCATATCTAGCAAGACTGAAGTCTCTTGCTTCCTCGAAGGGTAAGCAATTCAAAACAAGCGCGATCTTGCGTGGCAACAGCGTGGCGAGCTTCTCCACCCAAATGTCGCGGCTAACACCAACATTACAGCCGACAACTTCAAAATCAAGAAAATGCGCGATGTTCTCGCCTGTGTGAAAGTTGTGGAGCTGGTGTTTAGCTCGCTCCCATTTAAGTGCTTGAGTTTGAAGATCAAGCTCTTTCATTCTAAGAGCATGCTCTTTCCTTTTTCGGCACTATTCGGCCTTCCATTGTTCGTGACTTTGAGCTTCGAGCTCTTCGGCCTTCTGCTGTTCGTGCCTTTGAGATTCGAGCTCTTCGCGGCTTTTCTCGGCCTTCTGCTTTTGCTCCCAAATGAGCTCCCAAAACTCGTCAGCCTCATCGGCCGTCAAATTCTCTGCCCGCATCACCTCGAGAATCGCTTCCCTTGTTTTAGCCGACCCGGCGGAAATCCCCATGGCTCCACAAATTTAAAGGAGGTCCTGCACCAGGTACTGCTCCATCGCGATCTCGTCCCTCGTGATGCTATACTACTGATATTCACCGTACTCTAAAACTTATCTCATGGCCTAGAGCACGTGAATAATATATTACAACAAACAAAACACAAAACGCTCTCCTAACATCTGCCTGTGCTAGAGAGGTCTGGCGAAATGAACAGTAAACGTTGGGCACTCACCCAACCAAAGTAGCCGACGATGGTCCAACTCGTGGCTGCCGTCGAACAGTATCAGGCCTTCAGGGATCCGGTCCAACTTGCCAATGTTGAGATCCGGGGCTGCTTGTCCCAGCTTGCCGAACGATGAGAACAGGGTAGCGTATACCAGCGTATCCAAACGCTGATATCAGGTCAGTCGTGCTCGAGCTTCCAGAGATCCGATCCGGCGTGCCAAACGTAGGATATCGTATCCCAGCGTAGCCAAACGCTATCACGGCGGTCGTCCTCGTGCTCAGAGATCCGATCAGACTTGCCAAACGTAGGATATTGTATCCCGTAGCTGCCAACCACTGTTATGAATTTGCTCTGTCGCGATGGTAGCAGTGGCGGAGAGCGGCGAGCCGTCGAGCGGACTTCGCTGAAGCCGAAACAGGGAGGCAATTCGTTTTGAAAACAGCAACAAAAGTAGCGTTTACTGTAGCAGGTTGTCGTTTGTACAGTACAGAGCCGGCCAGCACGACAACGTCGGCTGGGGCAAAATCTCTCTAACATGGGGCCGGCACGGCCTTAAATAGCGTTTTGGGACTCTTCTGCGAGACCAGTTCCCCGGAACGGCACAGTGGCTCGGCTGAGGAGACGCAGCCCTACCCGGAACTGCAAAGTGGTTCGGCGGAGGAAGCGACGTTATCCCCGGAACTGCACGGTTCTTCTGCACGGAAGGCGGCTCTGGGAGGGGGGGGGGGAGACAATTCGTCGGAACAGGGCTCGATCTCGTGAGACGTGCTCCCGAACGAGGAACATGTCTGTGGCACAACAGCAGTAAACGGGCTCACGCGTTTATTTATTTATTTATTTATTTATTTATTTATACATACTGCAGCCCCCAATTTGAGGCTATGGCAGGAGTGAGCATTTACAGAAAATAAATAACAAACAAACAGATCAACAGAGCAATAAAACAAAAGAACACTTAACGCAAATCAGCAAGGGCAAGTAAAAAATTTTCCAGCGGAAGGGAGCGAATATCACCGGGCAGTTGATTCCACATTTCGGCAGTGAAAGGAAAAAAACTAAATTTGAATGTGTTAGTACGACAATGGTAAGGCTTGATATTAAGGTGGTAATTACTTCTAGTTGTGGACGGCGAGTTGCAGCGGTAGTGCTATGCAAAAGTCATAGGCGTCCACATAGACCCGTAGTCCTGAAAAAGCGCAATAGAGCTTCCACTGTTTTGTGAGCTGTTGAAACACAAGGACGTTGCTTCGGCAACATCTGGGCAGTGCGGCCGATTGTTCAATTTTGAATCCGAATGGTTGAAGTGCGCATTCAGGACAGCAAATCGCTAGCGGTTTGCTCTCCTAAAGGCGATGCTTCAGAATCCTTCAAATTTTCTTTCGCGAGCTACCCTTGGTTGAATAGTTACCGCTTGTTTTCTGCGCTTTTAGGACGCCTGGACTAACAAAAATAACGAAGTTGACCAAAATAATAGGGTCCCAGCTAACTCCGAATAACACTTTATAGGAAAACGTCCGGAAAAGTTGCTGCAATTGTTTACCTACTAAAGTCTCAAATACTTGTGAATATTTCATCGTTCTTTAAAAAATTGTTTGATGTGACATTCTTAATTAGTTGCCTAGCTAAAATGAAAACTCTAAAAAGTTTATAGGTCAGCTTGAAGCTTGTAATATTAGTTTCTTTGCCTTGTGGGTAATTATCTGCGAGGGGGCAGCAGAACCCTTTTGAACTCGCCAAATTCAATATAGACGTGGAACGCTAGTTCCACACTTCCTGGCAAATCTCGATTTCCAGATGTTCTTTAGCGGCACCCAGCCAGCGAACGCTTCGAAGAGGCGCGAGCGGACGGTAAAGTGCGGTGAAGGGAGGAAGGAGAGCGCGAACGATGAGAGGGGTGGCAAAGCGATAGACCTACCCTTCTCCTACACTATCTCGCAACGCATGGTCTGGTAGCTAGGGTCGAGGATAAGCGCACGTGCCCACAGGTGTTGCTATACGAGAGAAAGTGCCGCAGACAGCGCAGGATGCCTCACATAGGCTGATGAAGAAAGGAATTCACATTTAAAAAAAAGAAAAAGTGCAAAGAGAACCGCTATCACGAATGAAGAAATTAATGATATGAAAAGCAGTTCTATTTCATTTCAAGACAGGTTACCTTTACTACGTTTTCATTGGTACTATAACGAATTGTATGAAACTTATGAATCAAGAAGGAATGCCTTCTTTCCCTATTTTGGTTCGTTAGTAAGCTGAACTGGATAATGGCAGCCCTCTCTATAACGGAACATTGGCCAGGCGTACTGACAAGCTCGGAGAACGGTATATCGGGGAGGATTACGGCATGTGCACGATGATTACTTACCGACGTCTGAAGCTGGTCTCCGTTTGACCTATGCATTGAGCTTGGCATGTTGTACACCCTAGAAAATTAACTACATTGGTACTGTCACATGTGTAGTTACCGTTGATTGGTAAACGAAATTTGGATAAAGTACTTGGTACTGTTTTAGATCTGGTCTTGTGCGCGAACGCTTTGGAACGTTGTTTTTGTAGGAAAGAGAACCTTCATGACAAGAATGTGTCGTTTTAGATGAAGTTGTTAGATCACGGAGGTGACGTGATCGTTGGTACATCCCGCGTGGTTGTTCCGTAAAGATTTTTTCAGCCCCCCCCCCCCTGCATTAATGTTGAAATGTTTCTTTAAAAATGCCAGGCCTGCGCGGAAGACGTAGCAACAGTCACAGCTAAAGCTAAAAAAGCGGCCTTTCAGAGCCTTTTCTAAACGCTCATTGGGTAACTGCTGCAAGCACACGTGCTTGAGGCCCACTTCGACATTAATAATAAAAATTTATGGTAGTAGACCGGCAGTATGTTTGCTATTTTGCGTCATTTTTCTGAGAAGTGTGGTATCCGCTAAACTATTCCGAGGTATTGTGTGCCAAATATTCATGCAGTGGCTAACGACTATGAGGAATAATGCCTGAAGTGAGTATGCGCCAAACTTACTAGCTGAACAAAAAGAAACTTTTGTAATAGGTTCGAGTATTGGGCAATTGACTCGTTACGCTATTCGCATTGTGCAATGGCCGCTTCTTCTTTGGCTGTTTTAAACGCTTTTTAAGTCGTATTGGTGCGATTGCTTTCAAGACATCAAACCTGCATAAGACAAGTTGCCAAAACTCCCAAGCACTGCCGTAGCTCAGTGGTAGATTACTGGGCTGACATCCAGCAGACCCGGGTTCATCTCCACATTGTTATTGGGGCTGGTAGATTACTGGGCCGGCACCCAGCAGACCCGGGTTTCAGCCCCACTGTGTCACTGGTGCTAGGTTTCGCGCGATGTGTTTACTGACACCGGCGCCGTCGGACAACTACGGCGCTGCCCGAAACGTTAGTTGAGATCTCATAACAGCTTTCGCTGTAAAGTATGGTTGGCATATGGAGCTGAGGCCACAGTGTCAAAGCTAGGTCAGTACGCGAAGTTTCGATCTTTTGTTAGTACCCAGAAGATCTCAACGATCGAGCTCTTCTGCGCGTTACATAGCGTCTGTGATTATGCTGGACGAAGTCACTCATAACTCAAGAAAGGTATCCTTCTTGATTCGTAAGTTTAACACTGTTCGTATTCGTATAATTGAAAATGTAATAAAGGTCACCTGTCCTGCAATAAAAAAACATCGCTTTTCATAACATTCATTTGTTAGTTCGTGATGGTGATTCTCTTTGCACTGTCCTCTTAGCTTTTTTAAAATTATTTTCACATGTTCGTACATCCACACCGTGCATCGCGTTGTTGAAACGCAATGAAATTTTTAAGTTTGTAGATTTATGTACCTATCATGATTGTCATCTTTATAGTTTTCTGCAACCGATATCAATCGTAATTTCATTTCTGATGTACTAGCTGCGGAACTGGTAGTTTGATACGTGAGCCCATAAAAGTGGCTGCAGTGTAATAGATCCACTCACACTGACCAAAGCCGTGCCATGGCTGGCACGTAAGTTCCAACCTTGGCACAGCTTTGGTCAGTGTGAGTGGATCTTTTGCATTTTCAATGTGTTAGACATTCAACTTTACTTATTTAAATTTGATGTACCGACTGATCTTATTTAAATTTATATGTACCACCGCGCGCGTGCACACACACACACACACTCACTCACTCTCTCATTCACTCACTCACTCTCTCATTCACTCACTCACTCTCTCATTCACTCACTCACTCTCTCATTCACTCACTCACTCACTCATTCACACTCTCTCTCACTCATTCACACTCTCTCTCTCATTCACACTCTCTCTCTCATTCACACTCTCTCTCTCATTCACACTCTCTCTCTCATTCACTCTCTCTGTCATTCACTCTCTCTCTCTCATTCACTCTCTCTCTCATTCACTCTCTCTCTCATTCACTCTCTCTCTCATTCACTCTTTCTCATTCATTTATTCACTCTTTCTCTCTCTCATTCACTCTTTCTCATTCATTTATTCACTCTTTCTCTCTCTCATTCACTCTTTCTCATTCATTTATTCACTCTTTCTCTCTCTCATTCACTCTTTCTCTCTCTCATTCACTCTTTCTCATTCATTTATTCACTCCCTCTCTCTCATTCATTCATTCACTCTGTCTCTCACTGTCATTCACTCTCTCTCATTCTCCCACTCTCTCTCTCTCTCTCATTCACTCTCTCTCTCATTCACTCTCTCTCTCATTCACTCTCTCTCTCATTCACTCTCTCTCTCTCATTCACTCTCTCTCTCATTCACTCTCTCTCTCATTCACACTCTCTCTCATTCACTCTCTCTCTCATTCACTCTCTCTCTCATTCACTCTCTCTCTCATTCACTCTCTCTCTCATTCACTCTCTCTCTCTCTCTCATTCACTCTCTCTCTCTCTCATTCACTCTCTCTCTCTCTCATTCACTCTCTCTCTCTCATTCACTCTCTCACTCTCTCACACGTATATATATATCGTAACAAGCGTGTTCTACGGAGGAGTTTCAGCAAGAAACTCGCCCGGGCAAGCAAGACAGCTGCAGCACAGATGATGATCCTTGTTATTGTGGCACAGACCCATAAAGGGGGACTGGCGAAGAACCGGGCGGCAGGTTTCTTAGTAAGAGGCCTATGGTTTTACAAACACAAAGTTTGGACTGAAAAAATATATGCATAGAAAGAAAAGTAAAAAAAATATCATATCCACGGAGTGAATGATGGAGTGTGGGGCGAAGCATTCGTCCGTCCATGCGTTCTTGCTTCCGTCCGTCCATGCGTCCATCCGCCCGTCCGTCCGCGCGTGTCTGTTCATGCATCCGTCCCTGCGTTCGTCCATGCATCCACCCCGGCGTCCGTTCATGCGTCCATCCATGCATATGTTTGTGTGTCCGTTCGTCCGTCTATTCAACACTCCAAGTACCACCATCTCGCATCTTTTCATCATATATTGCCCATATAGGAGCACCACCTTCTAGCGGATATTCCAAGGAGTAAACGAGGTGGCACACGTACATTTTCTTACGGCTTGCGCTTCGGGTGTACTTCCCACCTTTCACCACCCCGAGTTCATGGTATATACTAGTTCGCTGTATTCATGGCACTGCGGCTCAACGCTCGCTAAACGTTTCTAAAACTAAGGAGGTTACACCCAGCGAGTATAACGTAGCAACCCTTTCTTGTCAGATAGTGCTAAATATACTTGCCAATGGCTGCTAATGAGAATGGCAGCGTGCGCGTGAACTAAAATCTGAATGCTCCTGTTTTTTATTTCTCATTAGCAGCCATTTGCATGTAAACTGAGCACTATTTTTCATTGTTCAACAACGCACAGAATAAATCTCTCACCGGCACCACCTTGGAGGTGAAAATGTTATACTTGTCGCACACTACAACGGCTACGAGAGACGAAGGGGTATCGCGATAAGGAGCTTCGCCCCTAAAAATGAAAAAGGAGTACACAGAGCTGGTGCCGATGTCCACCGGTATAACTTCCTTCCCGCACAAAGAAAAGCCTTCCTAGCGGCGGCGTCTTAAAGAAAAGACGCTATAGGTGGGTCATAGCAGGGTTAAAGTCACGTGACGGGAACTGTTTTGCGGCCTCGGCAGCGATGATGGGGCGATGGGTCGAGCGGCTCGACGACATAGTTTACGGGAGATGTCTGCTCCAGCATGCGGTAAGGACCGTGGTACTGTGAAAAAAGCTTGGTGGAAAGTCCGGGAGTTGTGGACGGAACCCAAAGCCGAACCAGCTTTCCCGGGGATTAATGGGCATCAGACGCAGAGGTGTCATGACGGGCTTTTTTGGCACGACTGATCTTGCGTGCCGAACGAGCGAGCCAGTTTGCGGCATTTTTGAGCGTAAGCAGCAGCTTGAGAGATGGGTTTCCCCTTGAAAATGTCTGGTTTGTAGGGCAGAATGGTGTCAATAGAACATGAAAGTTCATATCCCTACAGGAGAAGAAAAGGAGAGAAGCCAGTGGTAGTTTGGGACGCAGGGTGTGGTCTTCTGACATGTACGTCGCCAGCATGTCGGCAAATGTACGATTGAAGCGTTCCATCATGCTGTTAGTCTGAGGATGGTATGCGGAAGTGGTGCGGTGCGCAATGCGGCATCCTTTGAGCACAACCTCGATAGAATTTGAGAGGAATACGTTGCCACGGTCACTAAGTAATTCCAGTGAGGCCCCATGGCACATAATGAGATTACGTAGAAGGAACCACGTGGCGTTTAATGGTGGCTGCTGGTAGCGCAGATGTTTCTGCGTACCACGTGAGGTGGTCGATGGCGACTTATCAAAATCAGAATCATTTTATTTTTTTACGTCAAACAAAGAAGCGAATACGTGATTAGTATATACTGAAAGAGCTCCCATACTATGAACTGGATTGGGACCTCCTGTACTTGATAACAAAGTCAATAACACAAGTAAACTGGCAATTCATGGGCTTAATAAAAGAATAATAATAATAATAATTATGACTAATTCAAGTCAAGGAAGGAAATTACCTATAAAAAGCATTACCAAACAGCATCGAACAAATAATTTGCCATGGTGGATGAGAGTAAGGACAAAGTGGGAGGCATTTCAAAAGGAATAAACAATAATGCAACACATTACAACACTTAGATGTTACTTAGATGACAACACTGTGTCATCTAAGTAACATAAACAGATCTGCCATTTAAGGCCTTTGAGACTAGTGTCCATCATCCTCTCGAAGGTAGCAGGCATGTTGCAAAGGCCGAAAGGCATTACGTCAAACTCTTCTAAATCATCAGGGGTGACGGAAGCTGTTTTCTGAATGTCTGCTTCAGCCATGGGCTCTTGCTAGTAGTCTGAGCGCCAATCCAGTGATAAGAAATATTCGGCTCCTTGAAGGAATTCTAGGGCGTCGTCGATGCGGGGTAGGAGATAAACATCTTTCTGCGTAATCTTGTTTAGGCGGCGGTAGTCAACGTAAAATCTTATATAACCGTCTTTTTTCCGCACCAGCACGCCAGGAGAGGCCAGGGACTATTAGATTCTTGAATCACGCCACGTTGTAGCATATGATCGACACTGTCACTAATAACGTGGATTTTGGCTTGCAATACTCGGGAAGGACGCTGTCGGAGGGTAGCATGATGACCAGTGTCAATACAATGAACCACTGCAGACGTGTGCCCCAATAATGGCTGGCCAACGTAGAAAAGGGCAAGAAAGCGTTTAAGCAGTTGAACAACCTTTGTGCGCAGGACTGGCGAAATCCCGTTATCGATGCAACGCCGGAGGATGTCTTGGACAGGGAATGTGGTAGCCACGGCGGAAGTGATGGCATTTATTGTCAACGATGTCTTATCACACGTTGCATTCAAAAGGAAGATGGCGTCAAAACTGTCTAATTGCCCAACGCATGCGCTACGTAAGAGAGTTGCCGAGCAAGGAAAGGGATTGCACGCGTAGATAACACCGGCACCATTTACAAAGGTAACTATGGCAAATGGGAGTCTGAGGTTTAGTCGGCGTCCAGTCTTCAGACGATGTAAACAGGGCGGTGAAGCCAGTCAGAGGAAATGAACACCATGGTGGCAGAGAAGAGAAATGATAGCGGCAGCAGCGACAACCAATTTAGCCACCGGGCTGGGGACGTCGCTGACTTTGGGACTGAAAGGGGACAAAGTGAGTCGAGCTCCAGTGCTGTCAACGACTGCATCATGTGTAGAAAGGAAGTCCCAACCGAGGACCACGTCATGTGACGCATGTGGTAGGACAACGAATTCCACAACGTAAAATGCACCATTGATAAAAAGACGTGCCATGCACGCCATCACAGACTTTACGTGCTGCGAGCTCGCCGTCTGTAATAAAAGATCAGAAACGGGTATCGTCACTTTCTGCAGTTTGTGGCACAAAAGTTCACTTAAAACACAAGCAGCGCCTCCTGTGTCAAGAGCGTTCATCGTGGCACCATTACTAACCGCGATCTCGTGCGGAGGCGAAAGATGAGGCCTTAAATTTTTAGAGAGGGCGCAGTTCATGCTTCAGGAATTGCGGCTCTTAGTTTTTCTCTTTCGTGGGGTTGGTACGGCGGAGCATAGGACAAATGGGGCGTGCCGGGGAGGAGGAGATCGACGTGAGGGGGAACTGGCACGGCGCGAATAAGCGTCCGATGAGTCGGTGGAAGCAAGGTGTCCTGGCTGCTGTGGCATGTAGTCAAGGCTGGGGATGTAATAGCTGGCATAAAGACTGCGCTGACGACGACAGTGGCGCGCAACATGGCCAAAAATGCCACAGCCGTAGCAGATGGGCCTGTTGTCTCGGCTTCATAGCTTCGCCACATCAGTCAGATAAAAGCTGACGCGTCAACTTAGCAGGGTCCTCCCATCTGTTGGGACCGCAAACAAGCCCAAACTCTACCAGCCAGTCTTCGACGTCAAGTTAGTCGGTGCCGCTGAACATCGGAGGGTCATGTTGACGACGCGCCCCAGCACACATGACCGTAAGTGGTGCTTGGGAAGGAGCAGCGTCCTCGGTCACTTTGGAGGCGGATGGTAAAGTCCGGTTGCGAAGCTCCAGGACGAAAAGGACAACGATCCAGCAGCGCTCCACCAAATGTAACAAGCGTGTTCATCGGAGCATTTTCAGCAAGAAACTTACAAGGGCAAGCAAGACAGCTGCTGCACAAAAAACAGGAGACCTAGAGCGCGACACACGAACGTCGTCGTCTATTCTCTCACTGGCACAGAGCTGGCACTGATGTGCACCGGTGCAATTGGTACAATATGACTGCCCGAAAATGAGATCACGAGGGAAAGCGAAGACGGGCATTTCCGTTCCTATAGCTCATACGTCTGCAGAATAAATATACAGATGAACGCTAGTGCGGTGAAATGTGTAAGTAAACGTGGGTATAGCAGTCAGAAGTCATAGCCCGATAGTATTGTTGATGAACATATGGGCTCTTAGGTCAGAGATATCTTACTCAAAGAAAGGTGACAAAGGCAAGGCATACATGTTAACCAATCAAGAACTCGTATGATACCATGCTGTAAGGAGTGGTAGTAAAAAGAGAGAAGAGGAGATAATCTTCTCCTACTAGGTTGTGTGTTTAATGCCTAAGATGCTCACTCTCCGGAATTTTCAACCACATTATGAAAAGCTACAGCGCACAAAGATAGAAAGAAGGCAGAAAAAGCACTTAAACAAAACTGATAGTTTGTTTGAGCAGAGATTTGTATACAGAAACTTTCATAGACCTAGCAAGCAAATGAGGAAACTCTTAGGTCAAGCACCATACAAAAATAAAGTTCTATCACGCTCACACAGACTTGCTCGCGAAAATAATCCTCAACCAAACTCGCCTTCTTCCAATTGGTTTCTGAGGGAGACCGATCAGGAATAAGTTTGCCGAACTATACAGCAGATGTCACCGTTAGGTCGTGACGTAAGGTTACTATGACGTAAATTGCGAAGGCCTCCACCTATCGTGGAATGCAAAGCCCTGGACGACGCGAGTACAAACAAAACATGACTGGCATCTATCACGCATCGCATAGGAGAGCTTTTTCCGATTTTCATATTTGCCGTGTTATGTGGGCACATATAAAATTGCAACTTCACCCTCCACCTCAAAGCGTTGTCGTCCACTGATGGCTATACGCGGCTAGGTTAGCACTTTAGAGGTAGCAGAACTTTGCCCGTGAACTTTGCAGACTGATAGCATAAAGCAACAATGCTTTAATGACAAATTACTATTTACAAGCCAGAATTTCAAACTTCAGGCAGTAGTGTTAGGAATGACACGAAACGCGAAATAGCAAAACTGCATACAGTGCTTGTTCATGAGGACACGGATCGGCTAACTGGTACAGTAAATGCTCGCTACTCCACTCACTTATTTCAATGGTAAAGCCTTGATCCCGGCACTACCACATGTATTTTTATCGGGAAAACTCCCTATAGCTCAAACAGGTCGGCACCCTTAACTGTTAATTCGAACTGGGACCCCTCCTCCCCAGGTCATCGTCGCTCCACGCAGAAGTCGAACCAAAGTGATAAAAATGTGCTTCAAGACTAAACTAAATTTGTTAGAGAATCAAAACGGCGTACAAAAATTTTTCGGAAGATGAGATTTTGGATTACGCGCTGGAGCTTTTATACAAGCTACAAATTATCCTCATAGGTTCGCGATGGAAGAAGCGCAATGGAAAATTGCTCATAGTTGTTGAATTCACCCAACCCCTGTCCAGGGAACACGCAGTGGAGGCCTCAATCACTTTTTAATTTTGATTGAATTCACTTTACTATGTGAATAATTGTGTTTTGAAGCATATAGTGTGATGCAAGTTCGGGGCTGAAGTGAAGTAAGGCTAAGAGCGGAAAAAGCTGACAGGCGGCTGAGTGTGTCATGACTAGAAAAGTAATGGAATGTCCGCTGCGGAGCTGTATTGCATGCAGAACCTCCAGCGAATATGTTACGTGGTTGGTGGCATATATGCAACATGTATTTTGCTGAATAAAAAGGCAATGTTTATAGAGCTGACTAATGCATTCACGCACCAATCAGCTTCTTCAGCTCTTCGTTTTCCTACATTTCATCTCCATAACAATACATTTCCACATGAAGGCTTACTGCTCACATGAATGCATGTCCATGTTTGTTTCTTGCATACCACTGACTGATAGGCTATGTTCACTGTTAAAAGGTTCATTAACTTAATCAACAATATCATGTGCCCCAAACGTGTTGTAGTGCCTACGCCGCGTAACGAGTTCAGCGGCTGCTTCTTCCTTGTGTACCATGCATTGTGGTTGAATGTTTGTACAAAATAGCACCCACCCATGACATCGAAATCCACCTAATTGAAAAAGAAACTTAGTATTCACCCTCTATTCCAAATTTGTGTGTGTTAACAGCAGCAAATAATTAAGCCACTAGCGCAAAATGAGCCCTCTCTCTTAGTCTTTTGTCTATGGTCTGCTTATTCGCGGTACTGCCTGAGTTGTGTACTGAACTAGCTCATCAGTGCCGCCTTTTAAAAGGAGCTTCTGTTCAATTCATAAATTTATTGCTAGGGCCACGCATTGGTGCATTCGAGCAGAATTGTTCGAAAAAAAAAAAACCACCGAAACCGCCCAGCCTGCACGGAACGTGCAGCATAGTCACAGTGGAAGCTAGAAGAGTGGCCTTTCACAGCCTTTTTAAACACAACACTCTTTGGGTAACTGCTTCAAACACACCCTTGGGAACCCCCTACACCATAATAATTTTGTGTAGTAGGTCGGCATTTCTATGCTAGTCTTCTTCGTTCTTCGGAGAAGCCTGGTATCCGTAACCCGCGTGCTAGAAATTTTGTGCCATTCTTTAATGGCGAATAGATAAGATAGATAATATTTTTATTATTCAATAAAAGATAATACATAGGAAAAAAGTTATACAGTCTGCTTATTCGCGGTACTGCCTGAGTTGTGTACTGAACTAGCTCATCAGGGGGTGGGGGTGGGGCGAATGTCTGACGTACACTCCTTAGTACGGCTATGCCAGGCATCCGGCGTTGTCCGCAGTGTTGTCTACGGACCAGCAGGTGTTATCATTCCATTCTCACTCCCTCTTCCTTAGCAACAGCTGTGGGTGTGCTCAGATTTGGGTGCACCTTAAAGAACCCCAGGTGGTCGAAATTTCCGGAGCCCTCCACTACGGCGTCTCTCATAATCATATGGTGGTTTGGGGACGTTAAACCCCACAAATCAATCAACAGCTGTGGGTGCGTGCACTTATCCTCACTCCTAGCTACCGGAGCATGGGGTGGAGATAGTGTAGGAGAGGGTTGGTGCAATGCTTCGCCACTCCTCTCGCCATGCACTCTCTCCTCCCCGCACCCCACTTTCTCGTCCACTGGCGATTCACTCCCGACCACTCGCTGTCTGGGCCCCTTTCAAGGTGATGGCAGGAGTCGGTGAGGGCGAATGTCTGACGTTGACTATATTCTCTTTCGGCGCAAGAAGGGCCTTCGCATTTCCTCATGATTCTCTGAGGGGAGAGGGGGTGGGGCTTTTTTATGCGGTGGATAACGTCGCTGAACAATTATGTTAGAAGAGGGTATGTGCCACCATTAGAGGTGATCAGGAACAAGCTTTTGTAATGGGTTGGAGCACTGGATGACTCATGCGTTACGCAATTCGCATTGTGTGATCCCTAGTTCTTCCTTTGCTATTATAAAAAGCTTTATTATTCCTATTACCGTGGCTCCTTTCCAGACATCAAGTCTAAGACATATTTGCAAACGAGTTCGAAGCATCTGCACGGCTCGGTGGCAGAATACTGGGCTGGCACTCGGGGAACCCGGCATCTAATCCCATTGTTTCTAATCTGTTTTTTATTTACACGGCTCTTCATTCATTGCGATACTATTTATAGACACCGGCGTGAGCGGTGGGCATCTATGGTGCCGCACGTGACCCGTGCTCTGATTTCATAACTTGTACTGTAAAGTTAACTAAAGATGATTGTTTGAATTTGCCACTCTGGCGGGTTCCTCTGAACACGGAAAATTCTTCTTTCTATCGCAGGTTGATGGAGACAGCGCCGCTATATTTCTGGACCAACTGGCTCGTAACACGTCGCTTAACATTCTCATACTGGAGCATTGTTTGATGAAAGACCGAGCAGGCGAAGCCCTTGCTGACTTCCTGCTTAAGCACGTTGCTATAGAAAGACTCGAGGTAAGCCATGACCCCGGGGGACAAGCCTTCGTCCCATTCCGTATCGTGCTGCGATGCTAATATTTGAAGTGGAAAGCAATTGCAGGCCTGCAGCATGCTTGATAAATAAAGACACAAGTCATACAACCATATTGGCTAAGCAATGCATAGGAGGCATTATCTATTTCCTAAAATCTTGCTATAATTGCATCGTATAGCAGAGGGTATGGCAATTGTAGTGTCTTGTGGCGAATCACGTTCTCACCATGCCAGAAGCTCAAAATCAAAGCACACACATTTATGCAGACGCCATCAACCGCATCTGACCCCACATGGGTGGTGAACAAACCCCAACTCATTGAAAAACCACATGTCTGCACAGCGCCATGTCTGCGGTTCTTCTTAACTTTCCGATCATCCGAATCTTCCGTTCTGCGCAGAGAACTTCCCAAGCACCTCTGGTCGGTGGCGTAGTGTGTCTTGAGTCAATAAGCCTTCAGTACAAAAGCTTGTACGCGATACAACGGGCATTAACATGAACTTTCTGAGAGGTAGTGTTCTGGCCTAAATATGCAGATGGGCGTGGACGCAGTGCAGGAATTCGTTAGAGGTATGGACCTCGAATGTTCGGTGGCTAAGCCCGAGCTATTGCTATACAGATCCACGAGAAGGGGCCGCGAAACCGTCCTTTTCGGTGTAGGGAGATGAGAAATCAGATTAATAACGGCGGACGGCGTTCCCATACTGAGCGAAGAGAACATAAGGATATTGGGACTGAATCAGCAGGCCAACGGTCACTACGATGAGACAGTTCGAAGACTTAAACGTTCCGTAGATAACGAGATTTGACTTTTATGCCGCATAGCGAACAGACGCAGCGGTATGCGGGAAAACTGTGCGATCCATCTCGTACAGGCGTACGCAATCAGTCGCATATCTATAATGGCTGGCGTCCGAATGAAACAAGGTCAATTGCTTGATTCGCAAAGCCTTCAAGAGGGTGGTTGGCATACCTGTCAACACGAGCACCGACATGTTCAAGCTGGGCCTGCCCAACACACTGGACGAAGTGATTGAGGCGCACAACTTTGCAGAATACGAGCGATTGTCCAAGACGGGCAGGCGCACACTCGAATCTCTAGGCATAACATACCACACGCAATGCGGGGAGAAGACGATGGTTCCTATCACGGTCCGCGACCATCTCATCGTCCCACTGCTCCTCAGGAAGATGCACCGACACACCACGTCAGGCGCCGCAACGAAAGAGCGAGTGACCTCCAAAGAATGTATGGCAACAGCGACAAAGCGGTGCACGTGGACGCCGCGCGCTACCCAGAGGGAAGGCGTGCTCACGTTACCGCCGTTGTGAATCACAGAGCCAAATGCCTCTCGAGTGCCACGGTGCGTACGGAACACAGAGGCAGCCGAACAGGCAGCGATTGCTCTTGCACTGGTAGCAGCACCGGTGGCTGGGGTCGAGATCAGCGACTCGCAAGCTGCTGTCCGTGGCTTCGCGTGCGGTGGCATCTCGTGTCTGGCGGCCCGGATACTACAATGAAGTAATCGCAACAAGGACGGCGGCGAGCTTCGAGGAGCGATGGCCTCGGCGTTGTCGTCCTGGTATCTCAAAATTGAAAATGCGAATGTCTTCCTTCTGTGGACCACAGCTCACACCAGCGTCCCACTCATAGGTAACCAGGCGGCCCACACCGCAGCTCGAGATCTCACTCACCGAGCCGCGGCTGATTCGGTGGCCGCCTTCACCTCCGAGAGCGGGGAGATGGCACTATCCAAACAACTGGAATAGTTGTGGGGGGATCGCCTGACCCCGTTCAACGACATTACACAACATTACAGACTAAACACACGCAAATAACCGCCATCACACAACAAATTGAACAAAAGGCAGGCCATACCTTTGAGGTTATTTGAGACAAATACGTACCCCAGCCCGGTGATCTTACGCCTGTGCTATCCTCACCTATACCCGACGGACCCGTGTAAAACGTTCGGAAAAAGGGCCACACTGCGGCGCATGCTTTGTGAGTGGGTTGGAAAAGTTAACGTCACTGCCGCCGCTCCCTTCGCGACGCATGTTAAACAGGGACAAACTACGAGGCCAATCGCTGCTGCTGCTACCGCCGCGCGAGGGCAGGGGCGGCCTTCTCCGCGGCTGCGGTCACTGTTGCTGATCGGCGGCGTCAACTGCGCTGCCGCTGGAAGGCGGCACTCACAAGTGACGAGCTGGCCGACCAGTTTCGGGCCGTCCTGCACGCTGAATATTCCGCTCAGGTTCAAGATCTTCGAGCAGTCAGCTGAAGCACCACCATCATAACTGACGGAGAGGGGAAGGGACAGGGTTTTATCCCCTCTTCCCCCGCCGCGCCTAGTGAAAAATGCAAGACTTTAAATTAAGTTTATTCATTCATGCAAGAATAACGCTTGCTCAAACTTTTTATAGGGTAGTTCCACTCAAAATTCTGTAATTCAACATTCATCTGATTTGCCGGTTGCATACCACTGCATATTTCTATATTTATTTTATTGGGACTTGAAGTAATCACCTGAAAAAAAATTGTAATTTCCTAGTCAGCTGAGTAGTTCTTTCTGCTTCTCGAGTTCATTCTTTATCCCTATAATAACCGCCTGTATCATGGCCCATACCCCGACGTATATACGAGCCATAATGCAAAAAACACGCAAGCTTAAAAACGCTCACCGAGCTGCTTGACAAAAGCACACAAGAATTCTGCTATTGAACTAAATGTTTTCGTTGACAGGGTATCAAAAGTTTCAACGGTAAATGAACTTATTCACTCCTACCCTCAACTTTCTTTCGTTCTCGCGCATTTGTTAATACGTTTTTTTCTTTACTTATTCGAGGGGTGTGCACCCTTTTCAATGCCACTGCAGCTTTCGTATCAGTGAAGCACGACACCGTCTGTGTGAGTCCGGCAGTACTTGCCACCATGCCCCATTAAAATATAACCACTCGTACGATGCTATCAGTACCATTTGTGCGCGCTTTTATGACGTTTTCACTGTAGAGCTTGCCCTACTCTAAATATAACGGATGCAGAGAAAGATGGCCTTCTCTGTCCATCGAATGTCTTTTGATTGTTTCTATTCAGTTGAGTTGAAATTCAACTGAAGACTCTTCTCAATTTTTGTTGAGTTCACGCGTGCTGTTTAGGCCTCGTAACCAAATGTATTATATCACGACGGAAGTGCCCAGGCATGCAAGTTTCTTGTTTGGCTATGCGGAATACTGTAAAACGGGTTTTAAAGGATCAGAGTACGATGAGTCTCTTGATGTGGTGTTCGCTCGTGAAATAGTACTTATCATCTTGCGGTTTCCCCAGTTACTTTTGAGAGCATGATCTCCTAAAGTTGACGAGTCTTCCATGTAGGGAACTATAGTCGGGCTTCGCAAAGAAAAAAAAACGCGATTTTTTTCTTTTCTGGTATTCAACCCCCTCTTGACTCTCATTCACTAACTGCATGTTTTATTTTTCTTGCTCTAGCAGATGCATGTGCATTGCGAGATCAGAAATTGTGCCAATGTACCTTGCTTACTCTTTCTTCTACAGATCATAGCCAGGAATGACGTTAACCCATCTGTAATAATGAGAGCCTCCGTGCGAAGTCCAAGCCTCAAATCGCTCTCTCTCAGCGAGTGTAACATCGAGGTCGCCGACATCAGGTACATGGCCGACGCCCTCAGTCGGCCTGCGCCTCCCACGCCACCCGAAGGGGAGAAGCCACCACCGGAATCGCCGACTGGAGGCCTGCAGCAGCTCACCTTCATCCGCTGCAAGTGCAAAGATCCGCAACTGCAAAAGGCGTATGCTTCTCTTATTGGAGGTAAGCGTTTCGTGCTTAAGCTAGCCACACTGTCGAAAACGGTAGTGAGCAAACGCACAATTACACTAAATTATTACTTTGAAAAATTCTTCATCGCGAGTAATAACCTAAAGGTTTCGTTACAGGAGTTTATTGGCTCTCAAGTCGACTGCCGGCAGGTACTTTATTCTGTGAAGTACGAGTGAAATAACAGTTTTTTGCTCAATCGAAATTCCTCCTCTTTTCTTTCATTCAAGAGAGCTTTGCGAAAGTTACCTTGGTGAATAAAAAGCAGAAGGGAGCCATGTTAAACGATCCAGAAGACACATTCAATCATCAGCCTGCGTCCTGACCTTCTGCATCTTTTGTCTTCGAACGCAAGGCTTACGTTCAGAGTGACCACATATGCGCGCGGCCAAGTATACAGTGACATATTGCAGTGGTCTTGGCGATGAAGCGTGGAAACTTCGGCAAGTTGGTAGGACATAACTAAATGTAGGGACAGCGCAACCTAGAAGTAGTTACTTCGCAACTGTGGAAGCGAAAAAATTAGGACAGAAAAGAGCGCTGCATTTAGTTTAGGCCTTGGTGACAATGGAGCTCGCGATGGTCAAACTTGCCACTTGCCGTGGGCTTCTGTTTTTTAGCTCGGTCTTTTGCGTTTGCGGTTTCATTTCTTTAGAGCTTGGGATTCCCTAAAGGTCTGGGCTTGGGGAACCAGAACGGCTTCCCGGACTGCCTCGAACCCCCCCCCTCCCCCCACTGCCCCCGAGCATTAAAGCAAATGAAAGCGAAGGATGGACGTGTGTGGGTAATAATGCCTCTCGGCGCGTTATCATAAAGCCAACACTGTACATGTAAGTTTCCCGTGAATATCATCGAAGCAAATATCTATTGGCGTAGAGCTCTCGAAAACACTTGCGATAATTGGCCCCTCAGCGAGTCTTCTAAACCTCCTCACGACCACACACCAAGTTTCACGTACAGAGCAGCGTAAGCGATGTGTCCACGCAACTGAAGCGCCCGACCTATGAACGCCAGTTTTTTTTTTCTTAGTAGAAAAGACAAGCACATCAGTCGCATCGAAACAGCCATCGACCAGTCGGAAACTTAAGACTACATTTTTGATGAAGAGAGAGCTGTGCTTGTTCGTAAGCATGATTTGTAAAGTACAGAAGTGTGAACATGGACGCACATAAGTCCAGACGCTACAAACGCTGACTAAAATATGACGTTGCACACAAAGATGCAAAGCAAAGAAGGCATGAAAGCTTATCTAATAACCCAATAGGCGAAAATATCACACCGGTACGTGGGGGTTCACGCGAGAAATGCCTTTAGATTTTTCACGTAAATCTCTACGCGTTCTGATTGAGCAGGTTTTGCATAATGCATGAGCATGATCAGATAAGTTTACATGTCTCTTTCCCTTGCGTCTTTGTGCGCATCTTCAGTTCTTAGTCGGAGCTTCGCTGTGGCGTGTGGACTTATTCATTTTGTCCGTGTGTTTAAGAGTTAGCTACATGTTCGTGTTGCCCACAGCTGGCACTAGGTGAGACCTCTTGCGCCTATCAAAACACTTTTTGCGCCTTTTAATTACAAAACCGACATAACTCAATGGTGAATCATGTATGAAAACTGCGCCCCGTGATCATCGACGCGCGATGAGCCACGAATAATTTCCTCAAGGTGCCATGCCAGTTAGCCATTTGAACTGGTTTGAACGCTCACTAGCATTAACTACCAGTGCTCCCGTCGTTCCGTCACCACATATTTACGAATCGTCAGTTTTACAACACTAACTAAACGACGACATCCAGTGGTACTAGCGCGTCAGTCCTTTGCTACCCTCCAAAACCCAATGTGTGGATGCGGCGTTCGATGCTTCATCAAGTGCAAAGTGCAACGGAAGCTTGCTTATCAGAAAGATCCCACGTACCTGGGAATCGACGTTATGCGAAGCATGCGGAGGGAACGTCACCATGTAGCGACATTTTTATTAAGCAAGACGCCATGAAATGAAGAAACATGGCTGGACATGTTATCTAGTAAAATTAAGAACAATATATATGAACCACAATTTTTCACAAAAAATAAAATAAACTCTTTGCAAGCAATGTTCAACACAGTTAACAGACACCCGGCATGGCGTCTCAGTGCGCGCTTTCATGCTATTCGCCAAACATCGCAGCCCCATTGGCCACAGAAGTGCACATGTTTCTCGCAGTAGCGCAGTCTTCACACGCATATTTAGCCGGTGTCTGTTTAGCAGTCCTGAATTTCGCTAGCTAATCTTCACACAGCTTCTTACCCGAGGACATGAAGGTTAGCACAAAGCTCCGTTCCTTAGGCCCTGCACTCCGTCACCTACACCAAGCTCTGGCGAACGTGACCGTGTTGCAATTTTAGGGGCGAAGCTTCTGAATGCGGCACGCGTTCGTCCCTTGTAGTCGTAGTCGTAGTGTGTAACAAGTGTTACATTTTGACCTGCAAAGTGGTGCTGGTGGGAGATTTCTCCTGTGCTTTGTTGAACAGTAAAAACTTCGCGGCGTGCGCGTTAACTAAAAGCCGAATGCTCCTGTCTCTCATTCTCCATTAGCAGCCATTGGCATGTACATTGAGCACCATCTGACAAGAAAGGGTTGCTGCGTTATTCTAGCTGGGTGTAACCTCCTTAGTTTTAGAAAGGTTTAGCGAGCGTTGAGCCGCAGTGCCATAAATACAATGAACTAGTATATAGCATGAACTCTAGGTGGTTTAAGGTGGGAAGTAGATACGGAGCGCAAGCTGTAAGAAAGTAAAAGCCAACTTCTCCTGTCTCTCATTTCCCATTAGCAGCCATTGTCATGTACATTGAGCACTATCTGACAGGAAAAGGTTGCTACGTTATACTCGCTGGGCATAACATCCTTGGTTTTAGAAAGGTTTATCGAGCGTTGGGCCGCACTGCCACGAATACAGCGAACTAGTATATACCATGAACTCGATGTGGTTAAAGAGAGAGAGAGACAGAGAGAGAGAGACAGAGAGAGAGAGAGACAGAGAGAGAGAGACAGAGAGAGAGAGAGACAGAGAGAGAGAGACAGAGAGAGAGAGACAGAGAGAGAGAGTCGGACAGAGAGAGAGAGAGTCGGACAGAGAGAGAGAGAGTCGGACAGACAGAGAGAGAGTCGGACAGACAGAGAGAGAGTCGGACAGACAGAGAGAGAGTCGGACAGACAGAGAGAGAGTCGGACAGACAGAGAGAGAGTCGGACAGACAGAGAAAGAGTCGGACAGACAGAGAAAGAGTCGGACAGACAGAGAAAGAGTCGGACAGACAGAGAAAGAGTCGGACAGACAGAGAAAGAGTCGGACAGACAGAGAAAGAGTCGGACAGACAGAGAAAGAGTCGGACAGACAGAGAAAGAGTCGGACAGACAGAGAGAGTCGGACAGACAGAGAGAGGCAGAGAAACAGACACAGAGAAACAGACACAGAGAAACAGACACAGAGATACAGACACAGAGATACAGACACAGAGATACAGACACAGAGACGGACGGAGAGAGACGGACGGAGAGAGAGGGACGGAGAGAGAGGGACGGAGAGAGAGGGACGGAGAGAGAGGGACGGAGAGAGAGGGACGGAGAGAGAGGGACGGAGAGAGGGACGGAGAGAGGGACGGAGAGAGAGACTGAGAGAGAGACTGAGAGAGACAGACAGACACAGAGAGAGACGCAGAGACGGAGAGAGAGGGACGGAGAGCGAGACTGAGAGAGAGACTGAGAGAGAGACTGAGAGAGAGACTGAGAGAGACAGACAGACACAGAGAGAGACGCAGAGACGGAGAGAGACGCAGAGAGACAGACAGACACAGAGAGAGACGCAGAGAGAGACGCAGAGAGAGACGCAGAGAGAGACGCAGAGAGAGACGCAGAGAGAGACGCAGAGAGAGACAGACGCAGAGAGAGACAGACGCAGAGAGAGACAGACGCAGAGAGAGACAGACGCAGAGAGAGACAGACGCAGAGAGAGACAGACGCAGACAGACGCAGAGAGACGCAGACAGACGCAGACAGACGCAGACAGACGCAGAGAGACGCAGACAGACGCAGAGAGACGCAGAGAGACGCAGAGAGACGCAGAGAGACGCAGAGAGACGCAGAGAGACGCAGACAGACGCAGAGAGACGCAGAGAGACGCAGAGAGACGCAGAGAGACGCAGAGAGACGCAGAGAGACGCAGAGGGAGACCGGACGCAGAGGGAGACCGGACGCAGAGGGAGACCGGACGCAGAGGGAGACCGGACGCAGAGGGAGACCGGACGCAGAGGGAGACCGGACGCAGAGGGAGACCGGACGCAGAGGGAGACCGGACGCAGAGAGACAGACATAGATAGATGGACGGACAGACGGACGAACGCATACGCTCTAAGTCGACGAAGTTTGCTAAGAAATGCTTCGCATTCACAACAATAACTACCAAATTCATCAATCCGCACGACGAGGATCTGGCCAAACTGTCCTGAAATCCTCACAAGTAAACATGCAGCCTGTCTCTGCTGTTAAACAATATTCGCCAACTTAACTGCCCTTGCTCATTCAGCTTAGAAATGTAAGAAGTATTCAAATTACAGCATACATAAATAGATTTCACTCAATAGTGATGGTGTCAGTAGCCATCTTTATGACATTTATTTTAGTACCCTCATTTTTGGTCTTTATTACCACCCGGAATTCTCGACTAGCTCAAGTCCCCCACTGCTCACAGACGCATGTACCTGGCTAAAGTTTCTTATGCTGAATCTCTCACGTTGTTCAGGTGTACTACGTCATCTCACCTTCACCGCCTGTGAGCTGAGAGATGCGTTCGCGTCAGAAGCAGCGTTGGAGCTGCACACCGACAAGCGCCTGAAACACCTCTACGTCCAGCATAACCGACTGTCCATCGCAGGAAACGGAATGCTGTTGGAAGTCTTAAGGGTGAGCCTTCGTGTCAGGCGGAACTGTCATGTAATAATTTACTGAAGACTCGTTCACACCGAACGTTGAGCAGTTCAGCTATTTGGCCTGTAGTTGGTAACTGTAGTTGGTAACTGTAGTTGGTAACTGTAGTTGGTAACTGTAGTTGGTAACTGGAGTGGGTAACTGTAGTTGCAAAAAGAAACACGGGCGAAGCGCCTGTTTCTTCGTTGTCCCTGTTTCTTTTGCGCTTTTCAAGAATGAACGTGGAATACGCTTGCGGGCAAATGGACTCACGAAGGGGAAAGGCTGCCAGCCTGAGCAGCTGTTCAGATCAACCCGGTTTTCCTTTAGCCTGCTTCACCTCGGACAGAGTAACCTACAAATGCATGGTGTATGTGCCGCCATTTTGAAGCACTATGACGCTGAACTAGTATCAGGCCCTGATTGACTGCGGCCCATAAAATTTTATTCATTTGGTTTGTGGACTTTCAAGAGGGCCCACGATGTGGTGGTAGGGCTTGGCCTGACTGCCCCAACGTGGGAGCGGCTCGCTGCGTGTTGAGTCGTGCCCCACAGGACCTAAATAACGTTTCGCGTCCATCTATCTATTTGGTTAGTGTACATACAAAGCAGGTAGTCCGGGTGCGACCCGGACAAGTGGGCCTTTCACTTTCGCGGATACTACTTGCCCGCTTTCACGGATCCGCCTCTCCATTTGCCCGGAACGCGTTCAGTATGATCATGCCCTAAGTCTTTGATGGTATGCATAATTATGCGCTCTTGTGGCAGATCTATTTGTGATGAAAATCCTCAGAGAAAGTATAAGTAAATTATTCAAAACAAACGATAAACCCTTAAACCAGGTATATTTGCAACGTTTCGACGAGGTCTTGTCTTGGTGGAGGCAGCAAGGCCGTGAACAAAACCGCTACAAAAAACGCTCGATCTGCCCCCCTGCCCATTGATTTCGCACAGCGTTGTTGTTAAAACCAATAGTCTTTCTTGGGGACCTTCGTCGCCAAACTTTTGGTCTGTCTGTCTGTCTGTCTGTCTGTCTGTCTGTCTGTCTGTCTGTCTGTCTGTCTGTCTGTCTGTCTGTCTGTCTGTCTGTCTGTCTATGGCAACGATACCCCAAATGGCATCATACAAAACCTCAAATGGCCAACCCCGTCTGCAGCACCCACCTATATTGTTCAAGATTCAGCGTTCGTAATTGTGCAATGGTCAATTAAAAAACAATTATTGCACTTATGAGACACCACAACAACACGTCGATGTTTTGTATGTGTGTTCTAATACTAGAAAAGGCACACACAAGTAATTAACAGGACCATAGCATTCATCGCGCTGCACTGACAGTGCAATGCGATGCTTAAAAAAGGCAAATGTTTCCAGCGCTTTCCTAAGACGACACGGTGGTGGCACCTGCCCGTCGCTTTGGGTTCTAAAGCTTATCGCCTCCGGGACATGCGCGCATCTTTCTCCGCGGGAGCGCACGCCTTCCTTCGTTTCCCAAAACAACTGCCAGATGGCGCTCGTGTCTAACGTGCCTCGATGCACTCGTCCGCCTTCGCTGCACGGATGGACTCTTTAACGCAGCGCTTCCAGAATACAATTCACAAATTTCCTCGCGCAGAACACCAAACAAACGTTTTGTTCACTCTCTCCACATGCAAGACTATCGTCTTTCGACGACATTTGCAATGAAACATGCCGATACGGGGTCAATTGTTTTTACCCGTGAAATTTTTTAACTAAGTAGACACCTTCTAATAGATTTAGAAGGTGTCTACTAGGTCTCACGTTGCTTTTAATCAATGAAATAAAAGTAGTGCTAACTTTGATGAAAGGTTACACGGCAACGGGTGGCCTGCGTCCTCCAGCGGCTGTTGGCAGCGCGTACAAGCGGGAGCAAACGCAACAGCACCCTCTTTTCACGTCATCTCGAGGCGAGCAAAAGAAGCAGCCACCGGTGATACTGTTACCTAACAAGTGTCAAGACTGTAGCCTCCTCTCCCTTCAAAACGATCACTCATGAAGCCGTTAATCACCTTGGAAGTGGAGGGGGTTGAAATCTTGCCTTCGGTTTCATACCATCAAATACTGTTTGTTTTGCTCGCCTCGAGATTTTGCGACAAAAGGCTGCGGTTGTTTTTGTGCTCGCTTGAACGTGCTGCCAGCAGCCGCCAGAGTGCGCCAGGCCACGCATTTCATGTTCCATTTCTGAAAAATAGTTTTTGCCAACTACTGCTGTCATAGACGTAGCATACGAAGTTTTAAGAAACTTGAACGAGCCGTTGTCGCTGAAATACGAAAAATGCATTCTGACATTTTCCACAACCCGCACAACAATTAAAACGTCAAATGTAGCAATACAAGTTCAACCCTCGTTTTCTGCGTTAATAAAGAGCTTATGATTGCGAAATTTACAACAGAGTTCCCAGAATGCACCTTGTGAATATAGAGAGCCTGTTTCTCTTTAGTGTCCCTTCAAGGCACGTACCCAGCCTAACTCCAGTGCTGAGGCAACAATCCTCCTTGTAGCTCCTTTACGCACTAATTCAAATGACCCCTTCCCCTTCCCATGTAGTGACTGCAGGAAATATAATTATTTACTGGTGCAGTTGTACAAGAGCAAGGAGCTCGCCCGCGCACTCAAGTTATAAAAACCAGCCATTCCTTTGAAAGGTATTATACCGCCAAAAATGTCTCGCCGGACCCATCGTCCGGCAAAACAGATTAATCTATTAGGATTAGCAGCGTTTGTTTGCACTGATCTCTAGACAAGAGCTGTAATACTCTGCAAACGCACTTATTTCAGTGACATGAAGATGCGCAGCACTGGTTTGATAGTGTCTCGCGGTCGAGATGAGCATGACGGAAGCAGATGGTACGTGCAAGATGAGTCCAAGATGAGATTTGCCCAAACTTCTTTTAATTTATTTTATTTCATTTACCCTCAAGCCATAAGACATTATTGAAGGGAGTGCTTACAAGCACACAAGAAATAAAATACAGCATAGTGAGACGGACCCCAGGGACACCTTACAGCAATAGAGACAACCTGACTACCTACCAGGGACAACCAGGGACAACCTGACTACCTACCATGATCTGGTTAGGAACTTTTATCTCGGACGCCGAGCCTTTCCCCCACCTCACCCCAAGCTCAACTGGGCACAGTCCACCCCTTTGCGTCTACTTCAAACAAACACGTACCCCTCACCTCCCCGCCTTCACCTCATAATCTCGAACGTGTACACAGCCTCCCACTTCCGGTGCTGCGCACTCACCCAGCTACGCTTCCGCACACGCTGTGGGAGTGCCCAGCATAGTACAGACACACTAACGCCACGGCCATTTCGTCAAAGCTCCATTAGGCTCTGCGGAGCCCCGCTCTTGACGACGAAACCTGGGCGACCCAGCACGCCCGTGAGGCGGCGTCGAGGCGAGCCCTTGACGTCCCCTCATGCGAGGCGAAGGCCCGGCCACCTAAACCTTCTGGTTTCTTACAATAGTTTATTCCTCCTCCATGAAAACAAGTTCGTCAATATGCAAAAACATCAGAATAAACAATGTTAACAGCGTAAGGAACAGAACCTCAACACAGTATGAATATAATGCCTAACACACTACATTGTTTAGTTTCGAGTTATACAAAATAAGGAATTATTTGACAGAAAAGATGGTGTTTAGTAATAGTTATCTCCTCAGGTCATCATCATCATCATCATCAGCCTGACTACGTCCACAGCAGGACAAAGGCTTCTCCCATGTTCCGCCAGTTAACCTGGTCATGTGCTTGCTGCTGCCAATTTATACCAGCAAACTTCTTAATCTCATCTGCCCACCTAACCTTCTGTCTCCCCCTAACCCGCTTGCCTTCTCTGGGAATCCAGATAGTTGCCCTTAACGACCAGCGGTTATCCTGTCTACACGCTACATGCCCAGCCCATGTCCATTTCTTCTTCTTGATTTCAGCTATGATATCCTTAACCCCCGTTCCCTAATCCACTCTGCTCTCTTCTTGTCTCTTAAGTTTACACCTCCCATTTTTCTTTCCATTGCTCGCTGCGTCGTCCTCAATTTAAGCTGAACCCTCTTTGTAAGTCTCCAGGTTTCTGCTCCGTAGCTAAGTACCGGCAAGATACAGCTGGTATATACCTGTCTCTTGAGGGATAGTGGCAATCTACCTGTCATAATTTGAGAGTGCTTGCCAAATGTGCTCCACCCCATTCTTATTCTTCTAGTTACTTCAATCTCGTGGTTCGGCTCCGCGGTTATGACCTGCCCTAAGAAGACAGTCTTCTACAACTTGAAGTGCACTATTACCTATCTCGAAGCGCTGCTCTTTTCCGAGGTTGTTGTACATTACTTTCGCTTTCTGCAGATTCATTTTAAGACCCACCTTTCTGCTCTACTTGTCTAACTCTGTAATCACGAGTTGCGATTCGTCCCCTGAGTTACTCTGCAATGCAATGTCATCGGCGAAGCGCAGGTTACTAAGGTACTCTCCATTAACTCTTATCTCTAGCTGTTCCCATCCTAGGCTTCTGAAAACCTTCTGTAAGCACGCGGTGAATAGCGTTGGGGAGATTGTGTCCCCCTGCCTTACAATCTTCTTGATTGGTATTCTGTTGCTTTCTTTATGAAGCGCTATGGTAGCAGCTGATCCCCTGTAGATTTCTTCTAGGATATTTATATATACTTCATCTACGCCCTGATTCCGCAGTGTCTGTATGACGGCTGATATTTCTACTGAATCAAACGCCTTCTCGTAATCTATGAAGGCTATGTATAGTGGTTGGTTATATTCTGAGCATTTCTCTATTACCTGATTGATAGTATGAATGTGGTCAATTGTTGAGTAGCCTGTTTGAAATCCTGCTTGTTCCTTTGGTTGATTAAATTATAATGTTTTCTTTACTCTGTTAGCAATTACCTTGGTAAATAGCTTGTATACTATAGAGAGCACGCTGATCGGCCTGTAATTTTTCAAGTCCTTGTCATCTCCTTTCTTATGTATTAAGATGATGTTAGCGTTTTTCCAAGACTCTGGTACTCTTCCCGTCAGGAGACACTTCGTAAACAGGGTGGCTAGTTTTTCTAACACAATCTGTCCTCCATCTTTCAGCAGATCTGATGTTACCTGATCCTCACCAGCAGCTTTGCCTCTTTGCATGCTCTCCAAAGCTTTTCTGACTTCTTCTATCATTACTGGTGGGGTGTCATCTGGGTTACTGCTAGTTCTTATAGTATTAAAGTCGTGGTTGTCCCTGCTACTGTACAAATCTCTGTAAAACTCCTCCGCTATTTCAACTATCCTATTCATATTGGTAGTTATTTTGCCCTCTTTGTCCCTTAGTGCATAAATCCGATTTTTGCCCATCCCAAGTTTCCTCTTGAGATTCTTTGTTTCCTGGGAAAGCTTGCCAGTGTCCTGTCTAACTACCCTGCCTCCAACTTCCACTGCACACTCCGTAATGATACTCGTCAGATTATTATCGTATCTATGCTAAGGTTGGTTTCCTCACTAAGAGCCGACTACCTGTTCTGAAGCGACACACTGAATTCCTGTACTTTCCCTCTCAGTGCTAGCTCATTGATTGGCTTCTTGCGTATTAGTTTCTGTCGTTCCTTTCTCAAGTCTAGGCGAATTCGAGACCGTACCATTCTATGGTCACTGCATCGTACCTTGCCAACCACTTCCACATCCTGCACGATGCCTGGGTGTGCACTCATTATAAAGTCTATTTCGTTCTTATTTTCGCCATTAGGGCTCCTCCATGTCCACTTGCGGTTTCCTCGTTTTCGGTAGAAGGTATTTAAAATCTGTATATTATTGCGTTCTGCGAATTCTACTAGTAGCTCTCCTATTGCATTTCTAGTACCCATGCCATAATCTCCTACTGCCTGGTTTCCAGCCTGCTTCTTCCCTACCTTTGCATTAAGGTCTCCCATCAGTATTGTATACTGTGTTTTACCTTACTCATTGCCGATTCCACGTCTTCATAGAAGCTTTCAACTGAAGCGTCATTATGGCTGGATGTAGGCGTGTAGGCCTGTACCACCTTCATCTTGTATCTCTTATTCAGTTTAAGAGATAAGATGAAGGTGTTACAGGCCTATGCGCCTACATCCAGCCATGATGACGCTAATAGTAATAGTTATCTCCTCAGGTACATGGGTCCTATCTGCTGGTGCACGTAGTATGAATGATCGATAAGAAAAAAAAACAGCGCAAGTAGCATAATGCATTGCCAACTTTATGACAATGATCGATACGGCGAAATATGTACTGAGGATTGACGCTTAGTTAGTCATGATGTGTGGGATGATGAAATAATTTGTGAAATGTTGTCAAATGGGATATTTTACGACGGATAGGAGTGAAGGGAGGCCTAGGTTGAATTTCGTGGAAGATATACTAGTAATGCTATTATAGATGTACAGGATGAAACGAATGGATTTATTGCGTACAAGTTCTATTGAAGCGATCAAAATATCGCTGTAAGAATCCCGCACCAAAAAAGCATATTCAAGTTTGAATCTTACTAATCTTTCATATAAGATCAATTTAAGTGCTGATGGTGCGTTGCAAAAGTCACGGCGTATGTAGCGTACGCTTCGCATTATTAGTAACGTATTCGATGAGAGGTGCCCAAGATGCGTTCTTCGTGATACGAACCCTCGAGTATTTATGACTTGACCGGTTTGAGCGGGTAGTTGTTTAAATAGTATGTTAGCGAGGTGTTGGTTGGTCTTGTTACACGAATTACCTTACATTTGCCCATATTTAGGGTCATCATATTCTGCACCAAGCTGCTATCGTGTTAGGATAAGAGTGATGGAATTAAATGTCATTATCACCGGTTATTTGATAAAAAATCACGCAATCACCTGCACTAAGAGGAATTTGTTAGAAGGAATAGTAGAAGTGAGTTCGTTAATAAAAATAAACAGAAGCGGGTCGAGGGCCGGTCCTTGCAGTACGCCTGAGTGGAGTGCAGCAGGTGACCAATTGTGATTGTTAGCAGTAACGTATGCAACTCTGTTACACAAAAAACACTAATGCCACTTAAGTAATTTATTGTCAATGTTTAGCAGGCTCAATTTGAACAGTTGTAGTTGGTTAGAGATTTCGTCGAAAGCTCAATTACCAAAAAGGTCTAAGAAAATAGTCACCGCATGATGAATGGTCAAAATATGAAGTTGGTGAGTGAATGATGCGAGTTGTGTCTCGCGTAAAATTTGTTTACGAAAGCCATGTTGTGCTGGTGTAAAAAGAGTTGAATTGAAGAAAGTTAGTGAGGGTGGTGAAAATTGCATGTTCTCATAGCTTACAGGAAGCACTTGTTAGAGAAAGAGGGTGATAATTATTTGCAGAGTGTTTATTACAGGACTTGAAAATTGTCACCGCCATCTAGGTTTTTTATTGTGTATGAATGGTTAATGTATGTAAGGGTGGTTCAAAGATATTCGTTAGTATCTGTAAACTATAAGTAATGATGCTTTTTCGAGCCTTAGTACCGATGTTGTCGTGGCCAGGAGAAGAGTGAATGGGCAAGCCACCTATAGGTTGAGCAACACCGAAAAGACCAATAGAAATTGGTGACATGACGATATACTTCGAGTTCTGAATATGAGGCAGAATGGCGTTATCAACTAAAAAATTGTTTTTGTTAGTGTCATAAAATCAGCACACAAGTTAGTAGAAACGAAATGGTCAATGATCTTTTAGAACTATGCTGTTATCTGATAGAGGATTTATTAGGTGCCAAATTTTACCTTAATTGGTTAACAATATTTCTGGCATTGTAGGAGAATGAAAATGCAACTTGGAGGAATTCAAAGCGGTAATTTAGGTGTTGTGTCTGGTCTTGTAAATCGCCCAACGTTTTTCAGTGGAGCTACTTGCAAAAATTTGCAAAGTCGATCGTTTTTGCGGTTAGATAATCGTCTGATGTAGGCGTTGTGCCATGATTCCTTCTAATTGTAGATTATAATATGGTCAGGAGTGTATTTCTTTGCTAAGTTCATCTACTTTGGAGCAAAAATATCCCAGTTGGCTTGTACATGGTGATCATTAAATTCAGAAAAAAATTGAGACGAAGTTAGAAAGTTCAGCAGTAATGGAATCAAAACTTCCTTTTTAGAAATCGCATATAACTCTTTTTATCATTAGTTTGTTTGAGGGGTGTCATTTTAAAGCGAAAAGCAAACAAGGAATGATCGCTGACGGCAGTCAGATAACTGATATTTCAGAAGCTAAGTATTGGTGCGTTGATTAAAATTAGGTACAGTGTATTTCAAGCAGTACTCGTTACTCTCGTAGGTTGGGTGACCAGCTGACACAGACCAAAAACAGAACACGTATCTGTGAAATCCTTAGCGTGTGCCGAAAAAGGTGATGCGCATGGTAGATCAGCGTTCCAAATTAAATTAGGGAGATTAAAAGCACCTACTAAGAACAAAGGCGTAAAAGAAAAATCTAAAGCAGCTATGTGTATCGAATCGGCGAGTTCGGGCCGGCAAGCAGAAACTCAAATTACAGCAGTACGCACTCACACTGACAGTGGCCAACAGAGCGTCGACCGTCAATCAAATGATCATCGTTAGGAGGCGGCGCTTTTTATACATCTCGCGTGGAACTTTGCAGGCGTGTCATTGGCGCTATATAAGTACTTTTACAGGACAGACGCAACGACACAACAAAATAATTGAGATTTCACGTACAGTGGGGATTCATGTACGAGAAGCACGAATAAAAAAGGTTGATATGTCACTTTAAAAACATTACAACGATACGAGGTGGAGGTAAATGATGCCATACAAGACTTCCGTGTCTTGATTATCATCTTTGGATGTGTCGTTTACCTTCGTCATCTATTCACGTCACGTAATACTAAAATTTAGTATATGTGTAGCTAGCGAAATGACCGCGAGCACGCTATAAGCGTGGCATGTTCTGATGTTCTTACATTACGCGCGTGTCAGGATTATCATGTTTGCACCAGTCATATTTTGTCATCCATTGACGTAACGAACACCAAATTTGGTATATGTGAAGCTAGCAAAAAGGCAGCTAGCGCATCATGAAGGACCCAATATGCTCCAATGTAGCGTTGACGCACGCGCATGCTGGGCATAGCGATGCTACGTTAGCAAAACGCGAGCACTCTGTAGTCCGACGCCAGGCGCGACCAGCGTCCGTCGTTGCGGCCCGAAGGCAACTGGCGCGAAATGCGACATGCTGCATTTCGTGCCGATGCTATAGAGTAACATTACCCTATGTGGATGCGTTACCCAGACAACACTGCATCTCCCTCTTCCCATGACGGAAGGACGCCGGACGCGCAAAAAACGCGCATGAGTCAAAGCAACGCAGCGCGGCGCGCGCCTGCCAGTATATGGCAGGACCGGTGCCTGACGCGGCAACGGCACCGTGACGCAACGAAATGAACGCCGGCGACCACCCGAACCGCGTTAGGTCGACACGTATTGGCGCCTTGACTATGGCATTTAGTCATGTTCTCACATGACACGAATCCCAATTATTATCATGTTTGCACCAGTCACAAACCTTTCAAATCCATCTAGGTACTGTAATGCCAAATTTGGTATATGTGAGGCTAGCGAAATGGCTGCGAGCACATAATGAGCGTGGCTTGTAGTTATGTTGTTACATGACACGCATATCATGATTTTCTTGTTGTGGTCTGTCGCTCGTGTTCGCCATGCAGTCATGTTATACCATACCAGTTTTGCAACATGCCATGTGAACGAAACCATTGCAAGAACTGCAAGACCGTGAAATGTAAATCATAACGTTCAAGACGCACATGTCACAATTTTCAAGTTATGACTAGCCAAATGTGTTCTTCATACAGTCATTTTATGCCATACTAAGTTTGGTGCCGATACCATTATCGAAACGGCCAGGAGAGCTAAAAGTCGTAAGCGGATGGATGGATGGATGGATGGATGGATGGATGGATGGATGGATGGATGGATGGATGGATGGATGGATGGATGGATGGATGGATGGATGGATGGATGGATGGATGGATGGATGGATGGATGGATGGATGGATGGATGGATGGATGGATGGATGGATGGATGGATGGATGGATGGATGGATGGATGGATGGATGGATGGATGGATGGATGGATGGATGGATGGATGGATGGATGGATGGATGGATGGATGGATGGATGGATGGATGGATGGATGGATGGATGGATGGATGGATGGATGGATGGATGGATGGATGGATGGATGGATGGATGGATGGATGGATGGATGGATGGATGGATGGATGGATGGATGGATGGATGGATGGATGGATGGATGGATGGATGGATGGATGGATGGATGGATGGATGGATGGATGGATGGATGGATGGATGGATGGATGGATGGATGGATGGATGGATGGATGGATGGATGGATGGATGGATGGATGGATGGATGGATGGATGGATGGATGGATGGATGGATGGATGGATGGATGGATGGATGGATGGATGGATGGATGGATGGATGGATGGATGGATGGATGGATGGATGGATGGATGGATGGATGGATGGATGGATGGATGGATGGATGGATGGACGGACGGACGGACGGACGGACGCGCTCAATGTCGCCAAAGTTCGCTAAAGAAATGTTTCGTATTTAAAAGAGACGCCACACACAAGCGCTGACAATAGGCAACCTGGTATGCAGTTTACGAGATCTGATGGTAGCGCCACAGCACACAGCCTAGCGAGTAGACGCAGTCAAACCGGACTTGCACGTACATATCATATTCTCTTTTAGTTGTGAGCAGGGGGGCCCGGCCAATTATGTAAGCGCCCAGGAAGCCTTCTTCGAGAACGTGCCAAAAAGGGCACTGACACTTCAGCATGTCACTGCGTACAGGGAGAGTTTCATTTTCTTAGTATCCCTGGCGGTCAGTACAAACAATGCTGAGGCGACCCAAAAAGCTTCGTGGCGTCTTCTGGCCCACTGTCACGTGCCTAGAGTCAGCACTTGTGTGTGTCGTATCTTCGTGGTCTCTTGGCATTTGCGCTGTAAAAAGCTTCTAGGATTACGAACCAACTAGGCCCAAAAGCAGTTTTATTGTCATCTGTAGTCAAGCAAGCCCCGAAATAGTCTTGAGCATTCTAGTCCTGTGAGTCATCTTAACACAATGATTTACAAAAAAATGTGAGTTTTCGAACGCTGGCACGCGATATGTGCTGAGAATTGCTCAGATAAAAATTGACAGATCCCGCGTACACTGGGAATCGATGATACCCCAAGCATGAATGAGAAATGTTGATACGTCACTCTAAAATCTGCGCAAAGTTATGAGGTGGAAGTAAATGATGCCGTACTGACTTCCGTGTCATGATTATCATGTTTGAATTAGTTTTTTACATTCGTCATCTATTAATGTAACTTGATAGCAAATTTAATATATGTCGAGCTAGTGAAACGGCCGCGAGCACTCTATGAGCGTGGTGTGTTGTCTTGTTCTTACATGACACGCGTGTCAGGATTGGCATCTGTCTGTCGCTTGTTAAGATTATCATGTTTGAATCAGTCATACATTTCGTCATCCATTGACGTCACGTAACACCTAATTTGGTATGTATGAAAATAGCAAAATGGCCGCGAGCGCATTATGAAGGGCCCAATATACTCCAAGGTAGCGTTGACGCGCGCGCACGCTGGGCACAGTGACGCTATGTTAGCAAATCGCGAGTACTCTGTAGTCTGACGCATAGTTTCCTACAATACTTGCTAGACGAAACTCTGGCGCTAGTGTATGGGAGCTGCAACACATGGCGCTTCAGCGAGCATGGGAATGATGGGTAGTACAAACATTTGTCTAATTTTCGTACTTGTGGCCTGCTTTTGGCTCCGTGTGTTTTCGTGTGGCTTGAAGCTGTTTTTTTCCCAAAAACATTAATTAGCAAATGTTCACCGTTTGCGCTTCACAACCTTATTTCTTTGGGTTTACCATTTCGAATCAAGTCACTAAATTCAAAAGGGTTTGTTCTTTCTTTTAAAGCAAAACCGTAACCAGCAGTAAACGAAGCCGCAAGTACGATTCGCCGCCCACAAGTACGAAGACTAGGCAAATGTGTTTACTACCCATCATTCCCATGGTCTCAGAACGATCGCAGCGCCAGAGTGCCCTCTAGTTAATTTTGAGAAACTCTATGGTTTGACGCCAGGTGCGACCAAGATCCGTCAGCGCGGCTCGGCAACAACCAGCGTGAAATGCGACATGCTGCATTTTGCGCCGATGCGTTCCCCAGAAAACACTGCGCCTGCCTCTTTTCGTGACGAAGAAACGCTGGAGGCGCTGAAATGCGCATGCGTCAACGCAAGGCAGCGTGGGGCGTGCCTGCGAGTATGTGGCAGGACCGGCGCCTGGCGTGGCAACGCCGGCGTGACGGGACGAAATGAACGCCGTTGAGCACGCGCAACGCGTCACGTCAAAATGTATTGGCGCCTTGATTGTGGCATGTAGTCCTGTTGTCACATGACACGCATCTCATGATTATCACGTTTGCACCAGTCACTTACCTTCCTCATTCATTGGCGTCACGTAATACCAGGCTAGGGGGCCAGGCAAGGCTGGTGTGCCTCGCATGGGCTCCGTATTCTACGAAATTTTCGTTGAACCAAGACTGCTTTTTTGGTGCCAACAGTGGTCTCTCTTGAACTTCAGCAAGTTGCCGACGCTGCTGGTGAGTGCCTCAAACCTCTTTGTTCTGGAGGAGCTTTGCAAACTTCAAC
This sequence comes from Rhipicephalus microplus, assembly GCF_043290135.1. Lineage (NCBI taxonomy): Eukaryota > Metazoa > Arthropoda > Arachnida > Ixodida > Ixodidae > Rhipicephalus > Rhipicephalus microplus. The sequence goes on from NC_134708.1 coordinate 99,193,040, forward strand.
TATTGCTGAGCAGGGGAACGCCGCCTCGTTAGCCTTAACGCCACCGGCACCGGCGTCGGGCTCGCGCTTCGACGCGCGTGCACAAGTTCATTCGGCAACGAAATGGCATACATGGTGAGTGGCACGAATTTACTGGCCACAGAATTTAACCCAGAAGAATGGAGTGTAGTCCTGAATGCCCGACAACGCTCATCTCGACAGCAGTCAAAAGAAACTCAAGAAACGCAGTCAAGTACAGCGGCGTCAGCTGCCGAAACGCCAGCGCAGAAAACAGAATCACCGCCCAGCGTTTCCTCAAAGCTCGACCACACAGCTGTGGCGCGTCCTCGCTTAAAACGACTGCCACAGTTGCCAGTCGATGACTTCAAGATTGTCTTTCGTCCGAATGCGGGCGTAGATCTGGCCCAATACAACGATGGAGAGTTACGAGCGGCTGTAGTCGCCAACAGTGGACTGCACTCTGTGGTTGCCGACGAAGATATTGTGTGCACCAATCTGGCCAAGAATATTTTCACCTTGTCCTCTTCTTGCGCTGACCGAGTTGCCAACTATGCAAAAATACGAGAACTCACGCTACGTGGTAAAAAACTGGGATTTCAAGCGTACATAGCTCCCCTGGACGGGGCACGGGCAGGGATCGTCTACCGCGCTTGGAATGGTGAATCACCTCAGGACTTGCTTCAAGAATTACGTCGGACGAATCCCCTTCTACCAATAGTCCAAGCGAGGGACATGGAAGTACTTTACGCTCAGTGCTGATTCATTTTGTGGCTCTGGAGCTTCCTCCGTCAGTCAAAATGTTTGGCATCCTCTACGCCGTTTTACACTTTCGACCGAAGGTGGAAGTGTGCCTAAACTGCAGACAAGTAGGCCATCGATGAGATGTATGTCCTTTGCCAAATCGCCTCACTTACTCAAGCTGCGCACAGAAACACCCGGAGGACTATCCCTGCATCCCGCAGTGCGTCATTTGTGGGGACGCTCGCAAGACGGGTGACAGGGCATGCAAGCAACGCTTTCAGCGTGGCTTCAGCAGTCTCTCTCGGCCACGACAAAGGCCGCAACGAGAGTACCAGCAGGAGCAGCCCGAGTTCCAGCTCGAGAAGGAGGTTTTTTCAAGCATCAACGATAGAAATCGTAGCAGCAAAAGCAAGAGTCCTGGACGAAACCGTAGCAGCAGAAGCAGGTGTCCTGGACAAAACCGTGGCAGCAAAGGCAAAAGCCCTGGACGGAGTACATCACAAAGCCGCGACTTCAGCACCAAACTCGAAAAGGTGAGCTGGGCAAAGCAAGCATCCTGCTCCTGTTGTATGCTCACTGACGCTAAAGAAAATTCTAAAACTCAGGAGACTTTCGAACGTCTAATGCGAGAGAATCAAGAGTTAAAGCAACAGTTGGCTCTGGTGCTGGAACGTTTAAGTACATTTACAGCGGCCCCACCCGCGTCTTCTCCACCCCTATCCATCTCCACCTCTGCCATAAAGCCTGATATGGCAGCCGAGTCCGGGACCGATAATATAGATTCCTCTCCACAGCCAACAAAAAAGAAAAAGGACAGAGCAACCCGAGTCATCGAAGGATGATTTTAAAAGCACCAGTCAAAAAAAAATGGCAGCATATCCACGGAGTGAATGATGGAGAGTGGGGCGAAGCATTCGTCCGTCCATGCGTCCGTCTGTGTGACCGTCCATGCGTCTGTTTGTGCGCCCGTCCCTGCGTTCTTTCATGCATCCGCCCCTGCGTCCGTTCATGCGTCCATCTATGCATCTGTTTGTGTGTCCGTTCGTTCATCTATTCAACACTCCAAGTCCCACCATCTCGCATATTTTTATCATATATTCCCCATATAGAAGCATCGCCATCCAGCGGACATTCCAAGGACTAAACGAGAGGTGGCACACGCACACTTTCTTACGGCCTGTGCTTTGGGTCCACTTCCTACCTTTAACCACCTCGAGTTCATGGTATATTCTAGTTCACTGTATTCATGGCACTGCGACCAAACGCTCGCTAAACCTTTCGAAAACCAAAGAGGTTACGCCCAGCGAGTATAACGTAGCAACCTTTCCCTGTAAGATAGGGCTCAATTTACATGCCAATGGCTGCTAATGAGAAATGAGAGACAGGAGAATTCGGCTTTTACTTTCTTACGGCTTGTGCTTCGTATCTACTTCTCATTTTTAACCACCTTGAGTTCATTCATGGTATATACAAGTTCATTGTATTCATGGCACTGTGGCTCAACTCTCGCTAAACCTTTCTAAAGCTAAGGAGGTTACACCCAGCGAGTATAATGTAGCATCCCTTTCTTGTTCGATAGTGCTCAATGTACATGCCAATGGCTGCTAATGGGAATCGCAGCGTGCGCGTTGACTAAAAGCCGAATGCTCATGTCTCTCATTCCCCATTAGCAGCCATTGGCATGTACATTGAGCTCTACCTTTTATTGTTAAACAACGCCCAGAAGAAATCTCTCACTGGCACCACCTTGGAGGTCATGTGTCATACCTATTTCGGGTATGTGCCACTGGTGGTTACGTACGAGGGACGCCCAAGCCACGCCATAAGGAGCTTCGCCCCTAAAAATTTGGAAAGAACACCGGGAACTCAAACAAAAGGTTGACTTGGCTTTACGCAAATTGCTGAACGCTTCAATAAGATAGAGAGAATTCTAGACGTGTTAGTTGCTCGGCTCTAATCTCTCCCACAATCCCAGCCCTCTCCAGCGCCTTCGCAGCCATAACCCCCTTCTGCACCCTTGCCTCATCTTCACCCTCTTCACTCTGCATATGGCAATGGAATTGCCGTCGATTAAGAAACAAGAGAGACAACCTCTCACATTATATACAGCGGTTTACAAGGGCCCCTGATGTCATCTCCGTACAGGAGCCTTTAAAAGCTTGCAAATTCCTCGGCTATCAGGCTGTACATTCGCATCCTAGCTCCCCATGGGCTACCACATATATACCGAGGAATATCTCGTTTATAGCGCATGATCTTCCCGATCTTTACAGTGACTGCCTTCTTCTTGAACTTCTCCCGCGCCGTACAGGACAAGGCACATATTTTATTTGGAATATTTATTCTCATCCTAGAGATGCCCTCACTGCTGTTTTCGAAGCAATCGATAGGGCCATCCAAATAGCAAACTTTGCTCCCATAGTTGTAATGGGTGACTTTAATGCCGCGCACGTAGATTGGGGTTACAGGAGGAACACTCGGAAGGGCACCAGCCTTTTTCAATACATTCAGCGAAACAGGTGCACTCTAGTCACTGACTGCATGCTACCAATACGAATTGGCAACACTGTGAGCAGAGATACCACCCCTGACCTTACTTTCACAAAAATGTGTGACAAGCTAACTGGACACACAGTGGGGTCAACCTCGGCAGTGATCAATACATCGTAACAATTACACTGTCCCATGACAATTTTCGTCCAGAGTTTCATTTAAAACATATTGTTGACTGGAACAAATTTCGCGAAATACGAGACCGAAACCCGAAAAAAGAAATTCAAGACTACAAAGACTGGGCGTCTCAGCCTAAACAGGATGTAGTTCTTAGCAAAAAAGTAGCCCCAGCTGCACATATCCGTGATCCAGTAGACAGCAGGCTACTCCACCTATGGGAGGCCTATCAGAGCTTGGAGAAACGATGGCTCAAGCAAAAATATAATCGTAGACTAAAACGCAAGATGTCACACACACTCCAGCTTGGAACTGAACACGCGGCCGAACTTTCATCGCAACAATGGAACCAGATATGTAACCGACTCCACGGTGCTCTACATATGAAGAACTCTTGGCCCCTGCTTCGCCATATGTTAGATCCATGCTCCTCGCGATGTGAAAGTGATAAGCGAATTACGAAACTCTTGTTTGAAGTAGAAAAACAAGGGCATGACATTGAAACTGCTCTTAAAACTACGTATTTCCCTGGCCCAAGGCGAGAATCGTTACCTATCTACAATGAGGCCCGTGTGCTCAGATTTGGGTGCACGTTAAACAACCCCAGGTGGTCAAAATTTCCGGAGCCCTCCACTACGGCGTCTCTCATAATCATATGGTGGTTTTGGGACGTTAAACCCCACAAATCAATCAATTACCTATCTACAATGGAGCTCCCAATGCAGACTTGGATGCACCAATTGCAGGGGCGGAAGTTTGGGCTGCCCAAAGCAAACTTCGCACCACATCTGCTCCAGGACTAGATGGAATTACTAACAAAACACTCCGAAATGTAGACTCCAAGTCAGTGGCAGCTCTTACCGAATACATGAATCAACAATGGGAGCAGGGCCCGCTGCCCCAGGAATAAAACTCAGCTAAGGTGACTTTCATACCCAAGCATAATAAGCCGTTAACCTTAATAATTTGAGACCGATCTCTCTTACCTCATGTACAGGAAAACTGATGGAGCATTTAATTCTCAATCGTCTAAATCGCTACATCGATCAAGAAAAACTGTTTCCCTCCACCATTTACGGCTTCCGAGCGGAACTCTCCACTCAGGATGTCATGCTGCAGCTTAAGGAGGACGTGCTAAATCTTACTTTTAAGGACATCATCAGGGCCATCCTTGCATTGGACCTGACTAAGGCTTTTGATAATGTTTCTCACTCATTGATTTTACAATCTCTTAGTGAACTAAACGTAGGCTCTCGCACGCACAGGTATGTCTCTGCCTTTCTCAGCAATAGGTCCGTATGCCTACAGTTGGGCGCTTTCAAAACCGATTTCTTCACGCTAGGTAGCAAGGGAACGCCCCAGGAATCGATTTTGTCCCCGTTCCTTTTTAACATTACTCTCATACCGCTAGCGCGGGAACCTGCCAAACTTTCCTTCATCAATCACTCCTTGTACGCGGATGACATCACCATCTGGGTCCATACTGGCAACCATGGCGAAATCGAATCGAAGCTTCAGTTGGCCGCTGACATTGTTGTTAAACACGCCAACAATATTGGGCTCACGTGCTCGGTGGCTAAATCGGAACTCCTAGTAATTGACTTTAAAAAGCAAGAGACATGTCACATCTAAGTCATCCTTGATGACACCCCTATTCGTACGGTTAATAAAATCAATATTTTAGGCCTTAATATTTCCGGCAATGGTTCAAACGCTGACACTATAAAGTTAATCTGCACCTCGGTTCAAAATACAGCTTCTCTCATTAAGCGCATATCCAATCGTCATCGCGGCATGAGGGAAGCAGACACACACCGCCGCATACAGGCCTTTTGCCTATGCAGAATTACCTATTCTATCCCCTACCTCTATCTCTCACTTACGGAGATCGAGCAACTTAACAACCTCATTAGTTATGCCTATAAAACTGCGCTCCATCTCCCTAAATCAACAGCCACAAATAAACTACTTCATCTTCGGGTGCACAACACTCAGGCAGAGCTTGTAGAGGCGCATCTTTTCAGCCAATATCAAAGACTATCACCAACAGAAACAGGGCAGGTACTCCCGCGCCGACTTGGAATCAACGTTCCTGGTCACACCACGGCCACGCACGCAGTTCCCATCACTGTTAGCAGCAACCTATTAATCCCGCCACTCCCCAAAAATACTCACCCAGAACATAATCGGGCGCGACGGGAAGCTCGAGCCAAGTCCCTTCAGAAGCGCTTCCCTCCTAATTCTCCCGCAGTCCATGTAGACACGGCCGAATATGTAGATCATCGAGCTTTCGCGGTAGCCGTTGTAGACGGATTTCAAAAACTGGTCGCTGGTGCGTCCCTTCCAAAATCGACAGAATCCCTGGAAGCAGAGGAGGCGACAATTGCTTTAGCCATTGTTCACTCCTCCGCTGAGTATATTTTTTCCGATTCAAAAACTGCAATTCGTAATTTCGCCACTTTCCGACTTCATTCCAGGGCTGCTAAAATTCTTGAATCATCCCCTCCGCCTGATCGCCTCATCACCCTCCTCTGGGTCCCTGCGCACTGTGGATACCCAGGCAACACGGCCGCTCACACCCAAGCCCGACCACTCGCCAACCGGGCTCACAGCGACCTGCCTTCGCTTCGAGGTGCCAGGGATCGACTCCTCAGCTATCACGATATCACGCTACTTTACCGAAATTCTCGCCTAACGTATCCCCCGCCACATAAATCTCTCTTCAGAAGTGACCAGGCTTTGTGAAGCACACTTCAAACGGCCACAGTGACGACTCCTTTTCTTCTCTCCCTTTTTACACATGGCGAAACCTCACCTCATTGCAACTTATGTCCTAGCACGAGAGCCGACTTCCAGCACATATTTCTGAATTGTCCAAACAAACCCAAGCCTCCGTGGCAAGAGTCAGAACACCAGGAGCGATGGGAGGCTGCTCTGCGCAGCTCGCAACCGGGTTTACAGCTCCAGACAGTGAGCTGGGCCAGAAGGGTCGCCGAAGCACAGCAGTGTCCGGCCACCTAGAGCGGCCCGAGGGCTCGTCGTCATCCTAATTCAACTTCCCCTACCACTCCTCCCCCTCAAATGATTCCTTCGTGAATCAATAAAGTTGATTACCTACCTACCTACGTAATACCAAATTTGGCATATGTGAAGCTAGCGGATCGACCGTGAGCGCATCGTCAGTGTGTCTTATAGTCATGTTGTTAAGTGACACGTATGTCGTGATTATCATGTTTGGAGGTGTCATTTACCTATTTCGCCCGTTCGCATCGCGTAATCCCGAGTTCGGTACTTGTGAAGCTAGCAAAACGACCGCCAGCGCATCATGAGCTTGGCATGTAGTCATGTTGTTACATGACATGCATCTCATGATTATTATGTTTGCACCAGTCACATACTTTCGTCACATTCACGTACTGTAATACCAAACTTTGTATATGTGACACTAGCGAAATGGCCGCGAGCGCATCATGAGCATGGGATGTAGTCATGTTGTCACACGACACGCATGCCATGATTTTCATGTTAGGTTCTGTCGCTTGTGTTTGCTATGCAATAATGCCATATCATACCAGTTTTACAACATGCTATGTGAACAAAACCACCACAAAAGGTGTAGGACCATGAAACGTAACTCATGAATTCATGACATGTCTCATGATTTTCATGTTGTGATTAGTCAGATATGTTCTTCATACAGTCATGTTATGTCATACCGAGTATGGTATCGATACTAGTTTGGTTTAGCCACGAGAGCTAAACGTCGTAGGCGGCTAGATAGATAGATAGATGGATAGATAGATGGATAGATGGATGGATAGATGGATGGATAGATGGATGGATAGATGGATGGATAGATGGATGGATAGATGGATGGATAGATGGATGGATAGATGGATGGATAGATGGATGGATAGATGGATAGTGGGATAGATAGATAGTGGGATAGATAGATAGTGGGATAGATAGATAGTGGGATAGATAGATAGTGGGATAGATAGATGGATAGATAGATGGATAGATAGATGGATAGATAGATGGATAGATAGATGGATAGATAGATGGATAGATATAGATAGATGGATAGATATAGATAGATGGATAGATATAGATAGATAGATATGGATAGATATAGATAGATAGATAGATATCACACGAAGAAATACCCCCATGGCATTACGAATCTCGTAAGTGACTTGGAAAATGCCTATCAGTCGAATCACGTTGAAAGCTGTTTATTTTGCATAATTTTCAATTGGGCATTTGCAATGCACATAAGCCGTTACTTTCCAGCCGGTAGCAACCATGCTTTCGCGCCATGGAAGCCTTCAATATTTCCAAACGGAAACCCCCATTCTAACGAGTTGTCGCTGAAGATAGCGCGTCGGCTCTTCCGATTCACCGGCCTGCAATTCAGCAACTGAAATTCGCACCTGATTTTGTTCTATTCGAGCGAAAGTGCCAATATTTCCGAAAATAATTGCACTGGTGAGTCAGCTTTTCATTGGTTAGCTGCCAGCCCGTAATTAGATCATGTGACGCCAAAAGACAAAAGCAATATTTCAGACAGATTACGGCACAATTGAAAAGAAATGCGCTTGGCAGTACGTAGCATTAAGTTGCGGAAGAGTAACCTTGAGCTACACAATGCGAATTTAAAGACAACCCTGAGATGGGTTGAATAGTTGATTAATGTTTTTAACCAATTACAGGGGCGTCAGTCATGTTTATTCACCTTCGATTACACACACAAAAAAAGTTGGCACCGTATCTGCATGTTAGTCTGCAAATTTCGTCGAAAGACGATAGTCTGGCGTGTGGAGAGAGTGAACAAAATGTTTATTCGATGTTCCGCTCGAGAAAATCAGTAAATTGCATTCTGAAAGCACTCCGCTAGAGTCTCTATCCGTTCAACCAAGGCGAACTATCGCATCGAGGCACGTTAGACACGAGCGCTATCAGGCAGTTATCTTAAAAAACAAGGCGCGCAGCTATGAGATAGGAGGTGATAAGGTGTAGAATGCAAAGCGAAGGGTAGGTGCCACAACCGTCTCGTCTTAGCAAAGCGTTGGAAACACTCGCCCTTTCGTGCAAGCGTTGCATGGGCAGCGCCACTTTACAAACGCTACGGTCCTTAGAAATACTTACGTATGCCTTTTTAGTAAAAGACGCACATGCAGAATATATACTATGGGGCCTCAGATATGCGCAAAAAATTGCTTTTTTAATTGACAATCGCACAAGTATGAATGCAGAGGCTTGAGCAACATTGGTGGGCACTGCGGATAGGGTCGGTCATTTGGGGTATCAACTGGTGCCGTTTACAGTACACAAAACCATTAAGGATAGACAAACAGACATTCGTCAAAAACATTCGTACAGACGAATGTACAGACAGACAGACCACAACTTTTGCGTCGAAGTTCCCCAAGAAAGACTATCGTCTTTAAAATGCATATAATGCCTTACCAACTTTTGTTGTTCTGTCGAAGGACCATGATCGGGCCAACAAGGTTGACTTCGTGCTCCTTACGCGGGATGAGTCAGCTAACGCAAAGTTTGCCCTGCGTGTTCTGATCCGAAACGATGTTCATTCATCATTAATGCGTCACATATACCTCTGCGGGTATCAGCAATGTGATGAAATATATTCTGGTGGGTCCTTACTTACTTCATGGGGATTGCGATCACGTAGTAGATATTTCAGCATCACAACTTCTCTTAGCAGGCGCCAGAGTTCGACCTTTCGCTGTGCCCGTGCTACGACTTTCGCGAAGGCCTGGCAAAGTTTTTAAAGGGCTGTAGTGAGCGCTAGGGGTTAACGAGACTGTTTTGTTGTTGTGTATGCGCATTACTTTTTCCTCCTCTTCTCTGTACCAGAGAGGCCAGTAGTGAATAATGTGGCACTAAGACTATAAAGCATGTGAACTATTACCCAGGATATCACATTTGAAACAAAGTGACCGTCAGCTTAGTATCGTGTTTAACACCTTGTTATCAACTATTGAAATAGAATGCGCGACTATCAGTGACAGTTTCGTTTTGATTATGCGCTTTCGCAGAAAAACACGACGGTAGAAGAACTCAGCATAAATATCACGCGTCAGCCGGATGTCCGAGACCTTTTGTCAATCATCAAGAGATACAAGCTCTCCTCCCGTGTGATAATCGGATGGAAGAATCCGGATGGTATGGACTTTCGTGAGGGACACGATCTATGCAAGATATCCTCGGCTTCCTTCAATCTTGATTATCGCTACCCTTGCGACAGCACGCTGCTACTGGACACTCTCGTAATCGACCGGAAAATCAACGCCCTTACCCTGACGTGCACAGCTGGAACGACCAACTTTGTGGTCAATAGGATGATCGACACTCTTGGCCGGATCAAGTACCTCAGGTACGTACACCCTATCAATTCTATTGCGGTAAAGCTTTTGCCGAAAAGATTGTGTTATTTGAAGATGCAAGTGTTCAATCGGTGTGCCCACCGTTGAGCTCGACTGTTCAAGTTGTAAAACTGTATTGCTGGGGAGCGCTTATATGACACGTCCTCTATTAGTGTTTTTGGCATGGCAGTGCAAAAAACTTTGTGGACGTCTGTGATTGCGTTTACACATTGAGTAGCAGCCTCCTTGTAGCCAATAGCAAAGCGCCACCCATGTGGTACGCAGCACCAGAGCACTGCTGTGCTGACGGACTACCGGCGAAAACGAAGCGTCGACTTATTTTTTTTCTCTGTTTCTCACGTTCCATCAAATTTATGACGACACTCCTGTAATAGTCGCACAGGCCGAAAAATTGACGCACGGACTTTTTCTCGGAGGGTGGCGCGATGCAGCGATGTTGGTTGTCTTCTGCGGATGAGGTGTTACTTCGAACATGCTTATCACATGGCCCAAGAAGCAAAGTTTCTTGTGCGCGACGTGGTCTTTTCTGGCTTCAGCGTGAGTTAGGAAGTCCTATTTGCTTGAATTACAGCGTCAAGGCCTCGGAGATGCCCGTCGAAGCTTGAGAAATACACCACGTCCTCATCCCACTTCACTAGACCATGCTTGAACATAACTTTACACACCACACGACTACGCAAACAGAAGAGATGGGAGAAACTTCCACACTGTTAAAATATGTTCAAGTACTATCACCAACTGGCCCAGCTTTCAGTCCTTCTATACCAGGCAAGTCCGTCTCTTCAACCAAGCCAGCACGGGGTCCATAACGTGCTGAAACCTAAAAGGCGCCAAAAACGAGCGAAGGGCATGACTTTGAACTCAGAGGTCGTCTAGTGTAATGAAGGCAGTCTTTTTTTTCTCGCTCGTCTACAATTGTGCAGTGGCCTGTCTTGAGGTATATCGATGAAAATTATTTCGTGTTGTGGAATCGATCAAAGGCGTCATCTATTTCGAAGAGAGTGTGTACGTACTTCTTCATGATCTTGTTGAGACACCGATGGTCAACGCAAAAGCGAACTGTTCCATTCTTGTTCTTTACTAAGACCACCAGTGACGCTCGTGGACTCTTTGAAGGTTGAACAATATCGTCGCGTAGCATTTTCCCGACAAGTTTTTTTTGTGGCCTTGCGTTCTCGTGTCGAAACTCTGTACGGGCTCTGACGGAGTGCCTTAGAAGTCTTCTATAACGATTCAATTCTTCACGACCGGGGTCTGTCAAATTCTTGACGATGACCAAAAGAAGCTCTTATTTTTCAAGAGCAGCTTCCCGGACTGTTCTCGTTTATGTGTCGAAAGGCTTGGATTAACGTTGAAAGCTGGTTGAAGGGTTTGAGTCGTCGGAATAGATTCGGTAGAATCAATGAGACTGAAAGCGTTGTTGGCTTCCACTATTTCCTCGTCGTTGGCAACTGTTGTGTCTTTGCCGACGAGAAATACTGGGATCGTTACTAAAGACCTCCACCAGATGTCAAGTGGTCGTGATGTGGACGAAGGGAGCAGACTCTATGTTCAGATGAAACTGTTTAATAGGCTGAACTTTGGACACAAAACTGAAGGCAAGATTACAGCCACACATGGGCACTGATAGCGGCGATTAGTTAGCCGGCGATCAACTCGCAAGTGGCTCAGAACGGTAGCATTTATACATGTGTCATGAAATACTCCAGTCTTACCATTGGTCTTCGCGGTAGCTCTGCAGCTATCTCGAGTGGTCGCGTCTAGCAGGTAATCTTAACAGAACAATCTACAAGGATTGCGAACGTTCTCATGCAATAATGTGCAACATGCACTGAGAATTCTTGTCCAGGCTTTAGAGGCGAGAACCAAATCAGCCAAAATTGAAAATGACATACGCGCGTTCGTGGCAATAATATATATATATAAGAAATAGGTGTATACCTAAGGGCTCGTTGTTCCGTGTTTTTACACAATATCAATGAGATCTAACAGACAATAATGCCAAAAAAAGTATAGGGGAAGATATTAGACCGAATTGTAATGTAAATGTGAAGAAAAGTGGGTGAAAAGATAACTTGCCGTGGGCAGAATCCCAACCTGCGACCTTCGAATGACGCGTTCGATGCTCTACCACTGAGCTACCACGACAGCTATCCCCCCAGCCACCTTATAGGGTTTATATGTGAATTAAACGTGGGAGTGTCCATCAGCGCAACAGTAGCCATGGCGGCGAGTGTGGCAGACTTTTTGGAGCCTGTTTGGCGACACGTAGTACGTGAACTTGTTACGAGTGGGCAGCTGACCAATAGTCCCTCGTATACAACCTAAGGCATCAAGCCTGCCAGTACGAGACCCTCGTTAATGAATAAGGGAAAGAAGTGTATACGTAAGGGCTCGTTTTCCCGTGTTTTTACACATTATCAACCGGATCTAACAGACAATAATGCCAAGGAAAATATATAACGTATTAGAACAAAGTGTAAAGTAAGTGTTAAGAAAGAAATGTTAAAGAAATATATATAATAAAATAGAGGTGTTGTACGTCGAGAAAGGTTCAGACGCAGCTTGGCAAAATGTGCTTTATCAGGCAGGTCTGGCTAATGGCGAGCGGCGTGCGCGAGCTACTACTATAGCTACCGATCATCGTCTTCTTCATTACCATCAGAGCGTCTATTATTTAGATTCATGACAATTACTCCCCGCGAAATAAGGAGCCATCCTGGCGACCTATGGACAAGTAAACAACGGGAGGGTCGTAGCAGGGCTTAAGTCTCGAGACGTGCACGATTTCCTGGCCACGACGACGTTGATCAGAAGATGGTTCTAGTGGCTCAATGAGGTAATTCACTGGTGACGTTTTTTGTAGCACGCGATATGGGCCGCGATACTTCGAGACCAACTTGGTAGAAAGACCAGGTGTAGCAGAAGGGACATGCAGCCAGATGAGTGAACCTGGATCGTAGGAAGTGATGTTATTTGATGCGTCATGGTGGTGCTTTTGGCGTCCTTGGTCTTGGGTTGTGGATGATCTTGCCAGTTGGCGGCATTCTTCAGCGTATGTAGCGGCTTGAGACAAAGTCGTGGACTCTGAGGAGTCAGGTTTGTACGAAAGAATGGTGTCCATAGTGCAAGAAGCTTCGCGTCTGTAAAGGAGGAAAAAAGGAGAGAACCCAGTAGTGCTTTGAATGGCGGTATTATAGGCGAACGTGATAAACGGGAGCACTCGGTCCCAATTGGAGTGGTCTGACGAGATATACATAGACAGCATGTCACCAAGGGTGCGGTTGAAGCGCTCTGTCATTCCATTGTTCTGGAGATGATAGGCGCTTGTAGTGCGGTGAACGACGTGGCACTCACGCAGCAATGCTGTGATGAAGTCTGACAAGAATACGCGACCACAATCGCTCAGTAACTCCGGAGGTGCTCCATGACATAACACGATGTTGTGAAGAACGAAAGTCGCAGCGTCTTTTGCTGTAGACGAGGGAAGGGATGAAGTTTCGGCATACCGCGTGAGATGGTCGACGGCAACTATGATCCAGCGGTTACCGTCAGCAGTGTTGGGAAGGGGACCATAGATATCAATGCAGACGTGGTAGAATGGTCAGGATGGGCGTGGTAAGGGTAGCAAGGTACCGCTGGCATGATAAGGTGGAGTTTTTTGTCTCTGGCACGTCGAGCAGGCTCGAACGTATTGTCGTAGAAAACGGTACATGCTACGCGAGTAATATCGGAGACGTATGCGAGAATAAGTGTTCAGGAAACCTGCGTGGCCACATTGGGGGTCGTCGTGAAATATGGAAGAAATTTCGGATCGCAGATGACGTGAAATCACGAGTAGCCACTGACGTCCACCGGGTGCGTAGTTGCGTCGGTACAGCATGTCGTCGCGAGTGGCGAAGTGCTCGACTTGCCGACGCAACGTGCGAGAAGGGGGGGGGGAGCCGTCCGCCCAGCCAGGATGTCTAGAATCGAAGCAACCCAAGGGTCCTTGCGTTGCTCAGATGGCATGTGGGCGATGGTGACAGCAGTGGCATCACAGGTTGGACTTTCGCAGCAGTCCGGGTCAGGGGGTAGGGGCGAACGGGATAGGGCGTCTGCGTCCAAATGTTTCCGGCCGGAGTGATAGACCACGCGAATATTATATTCTTGGAGGCGTAATGCCCATCCGGCAAGGCGACCGCTTGGATCCTTCAGTGACGACAACCAGCAGAGGGCGTGGTGGTCAGTCACGACGTCAAAAGGTCACCCGTACACGTAAGGTCGAAATTTCTCTGTCGCCCAAATAATGGCGAGGCATTCGTTTTCAGTGACGGAATAGATGATTTCGGCTTTGCTAAGAGTTCGGCTTGTATAGGCAACCACGTACTCTTGGAAGCCGTCTTTCTTCTGTGCAAGAATAGCGCCTAGCCTGACACCACTAGCGTCAGTGTGTCGGTGCCGATGGGTCGTAGTGTCACAGAATAGGCGGCGACGTGAGGAGGCGGCGCAGTTCATTGAAAGAATCGTCAAAGGTGGCAGACCAGGCTGAAAGGTCTCAAGAGCCGGCGAGGAGCTTGGTCAAAGGAGCGATGATCGACGCGAAATTGTGGACGAAGTGCCGGAAGTAAGAGCAAAGGCCTATGAAGCTTCGGAGTTCTTTCATGGTGGTCGGTTTGGGAAACGCTGAAACGGCTGTACGTTTGGCAGGGTCAGGAAGAATGCCGTCTTTTGAAACCACGTGGCCAAGGATCGTAAGCTTTCGAGCGGCGAAATGGCACTTCTGATTCAGTTTCAGATGCAGATACATGCGAGGACTTTCTCGAGGCGGATTAAATGTGTTACGAAATCAGTTGAAAAGACATTGTCATCTAAATAACAAAGGCAAACGTTCCAATTGAGGCCTCGAAGGATAGAGTCCATCATACGCTGAAAAGTAGCTGGCGCGTTGCATAGGCCGAAGGGCATGACTGTGAATTCGTAAATCCCGTCGGGCGTGATGAAAGCTGTTTTTTCGTGATCGGCCTCTGCCATGGGTACCTGCCAGTATCCAGAGCGCTGATCTAAAGACGAGAAAAATTCGGCTCCCTGTAGGCAGTCCAAGGGATCGTCAATGCGTGGCAGTGGATAAACATCCTTGCGCGTGATTCAGTTGAGACGTCGGTAGTCCATGCAAAACCTGATGGATCCGTCCTTCTTCACCAACATAACTGGAGAGGCCCAGGGACTGCTTGATGGTTCGATTATGCCACGTGTCAGCATTTCGTCACCTGTTCATTGATGGCACGGCGTTCGGTAGTTGACACGCGATATGGACGCCGCTGTCATGGCGTCTTTTGACCGCTATCTATACGGTGAACAACAGATGACGCTCGACCTAAGGAAGGCTGATTGCGGTCAAACGAGGCTCGAAAACGCTGTAGGAGCTTGATCAGCTGTCCCTGCTGCCCAGGCGTGAGGTTGCAATAAATGGTGTAAGGAAAGGACTTTAAGACGCCGAGGAACGTCAAACCGAAACTGAAGAAGACGAGCGGAGGGCAGGCGGCATGAAGGCGACAACAAGGAATGAAGAAGAGAAGGCACGTGCGATTACGAGGCAACTGTGCGCCGATCAGCTGATGACCAGTGGTGGCCCGTGGAGGTGGCGTGCCACGATTGGGCCACGTGCGACCATTACGTGGCAGTAGGCTGTGTGGCTGGGGACGAGCCGGAGCAGCGGCATACGGGAGACAGCGGGCCGAAGCGTCGGACGCAGGCGATCCAGGTTCCGGCCAGGGAACGCGGCCGTCCACACTGCTGCCGTCCAACCACCAGCTGGGCGGCATTGCTGGCACGAGTACTGCATGTCGGGGCGCGGCCTGGTCTGCTGTTCTCTTCCTTGCCGAGGGCATCGCGGATCTCGGCGAGGCGTCTCCGCGGTCGGCCGTTCGACACAGCGATAAACGTGGCCTGGCTAATGGTCACGGTTGCGTCGAGCATCGCGTCTCGGCGCACGCTCTTCGCTGGAAGGGCTGGCCATTCCCCGCATGGAGCGTCGCGTCTCCGATGCGGGTTGACTGCTCAGAAGTCGCACCCATGCCATCAAGCGCCGGTGTCACCAGAGTGTCGCACATCGGCAAGGGACGAGTGAGACGTTCGGCCGGGCGAGACGCGGGCGTGTGCACCCGAGAATACCTGGCTGTGCCCTGGCCAAGGCGAGGAACGCCAGTGAGTGAGCTGCCGCACCGCAGCTGTAGCGAGCAGTATTTAAGCACGGCATAGACGGTGCTGTGCTGGCCAGAACCCGCAAACGTGAAACCGCTACGCCGGGAAGGTGATCAAGAGCTTGGAAACGAGGTCCGAGGTCGCGCTGCTCCAGGCATCTCCGCCACCGCAGCTCGAGAGTAGAGGCCACGAAGGCAGACGAAGCGGTGCGCCGCTCGAGAGGACGAGTTCCTGGCAGCATTTCTGAGCCAGACGTGGGACCCGTACGTGTCGGCCAGGTCGAGCTCCGGTGTGTCGGTTCGAGGTCGAGTCCGTCGGCCTGTACAAGGTCCAAGGACGGCGCCTGCTGAACGGCTCCTGCCTGGGTGCAGTGGCCGCGAGCAGGTTTGTGGGCGAGGCCTACCGGGTGTGGACCTCGTGAGCCGTGGCCTGATCCTGGAGCTCGGGAGTTGCGACCCAGGCTGCTGGGTTGGTCGCGACGTCCGATTCAACGGCGCTGCACACGGTAGCGCATCCGTGTGCGGTGAGCCGTTCCAGCCGTGCCACCTTTGCCCTCGCGCACGTCGACGACCGCATCATGTCGGGACGACGGGGACCCAAACTGTGACGTTCCCGTTCCTGAACCAGGAAGTGCACAATACCGAGAAGAACAAGGTGTGACTGTACAAGTAGGTGTTTCCGCCACATTTGCCGCACCCGACACTGGCCTTCATCGGGCTGCTGCAGCTGCTTGGGGGCGTGTTCCCCGCGCAGGAGGCGCAGAGCCATAGGAAAAGATGGTCGGTGATAGGAAAAGATGGTCGCTGGGGATTCTGGGCAGCCTGGTAATTTGCAGAATTCCCATGGTTTGCAGGCTGGAAGTTGCGACGGCGACAGTAGCGTGCTATATGTCCCACGAAACCGCATGCGAAACAGATGGGTCGATTATCCAAGGTGCGCCATGGGTTAACGACAGAAGGTGCTGGGGGCGAAACGGGATGGGGTGCCGTGTATGTAGGCAGCGTCGTAGGGTAGGAGAACTCGGTGCCCCGGTATGCGCCAGAGACAGGTGGGGCTGGGGGTCTAGCAACGACGGCAGCGTAGGTCAGCGGCGTAGGGACAGATGGCGATGGAGGCAGTGCCTGCGTGACCTGTGTCTCAATGACCTGGCGTAGACGTGGGTCTTACGAGGTCACTGGCGCGGATGCTTCGGCCACAAGGGAAAGCTGACGCTCAACTTTTTCACGAATGAATGGTTTGATGTGGGGCAGTAAGACGGTGTGATCAGCAGCGACGTCGTGCACGAGGGCAGAAACTTCAGCCGTATCTTCAGCGGCCCTGCGCGTCGAGACACGCTGCCTACGCAACTCGTCGTACTCCTGATAGAGCTGGACAACATCGGTGACGGTCTGTGAATTCCTAGCGACGAGCATCTGGAAGGTATCGTCGTCAACTCCTTTGATGATGTGCTTGATTTTGTCACGTTCGGTTAGAGATTCATTGACGCGCTTGCAAAGAGACAAGTCATCTTCAATGTAACTTGTAAACGTCTCGTCCCTGCGCTGGACTTGACTACGGAGACGCTGTTCCGCGCGAAGCCGGCGCACGGCGGAACGACCGAAGACCGCGGCGATGGTGATCTTGAAGGTGGACCAGTTGGTGATTTCGCCTTCGTGGTTCTTGAACGAGAGGCTGGCCACATCAGCGAGGTAAATGTTAGCTGGTCTCAGGCGTTCCACTTGTTGGAAGCGCTTACGATTTCGTACTCGACGAGCCATCCTCGACGTCTTGTTCGTCGTTGCCGCGAAAAATTGGTGGGTCGCGTTGCCGAGGCACGCCAGTACAGTAGACTGTCGTTGGTAAGGCAGCTTGAGAAGGGCCAGGAGCAGTCATGGTGAGTGGTGAGTGGAGCATCTAATGGCGAAGTTCCAGGATGATGGCAACCGCGGCTCCTCCACCACTAAAAATAGAGGTGTTGTACGTCGAGAAAGGTTCAGACGCAGCTTGGCAAAATGTGCTTTATCAGGCAGGTCTGGCTAATGGCGTGTGGCGTGCGCGAGCTACTACTATAGCCCTCGATCATCATCGTCTTATTCATTACCAGCAGAGCGTCCGTTATTTAGATTCATTACAATATATATATATAATATATATATTTATGTATATATATATATATATATATATATATATATATATATATATGTATATATATGTATATATATGTATATATATATATGCACCAGGCTAATAGTGCACATTTATCATTACTACAGTCATATTGTAATGACTCGTTTTGATGCAGCTGCTCGAACAGAGCTTCGGCCGATGCAAGTGGCTGCAAGAAAATAATCTCCTTAACAATAGCGTACTTGATCTTCTGGTCCTTCCAATGCCAGCAATTTAGCTAGCTGAGTATTTATTGACTTTGCGTTCCGACAGTGGAAACTTTTCGTAGCGCATACCGTTACAACATATAGAAATCGATTCAGATCCAGCATTTCTTGTGCTGTGTATACTGTTAGTGCTATTTGCAAAAATCCTTGAAATTCTAAGTCAATCTTCCCACAGAGCTGCTAGCTGCAGATTACTTCGCTACGTTTCGAGATGACAGTGATAATGTATTCAGAAAAATAATGTTTATGCAAAGTTTATACGCTCTGTAATTATTGTATAAGTAAACTGGTGGGGTATAGCAATACTGGTGAAAAATAACTAAATGTCGATTGCGTCATACGGCGAACTATTTTTACAAATCCTCCTTCACATGTGAAACACAGCATTTTCTCTGCGTGTGTACTTATTGTGTAGCAGCTGATGATGGATCGGCACATTGAGGCAACTTAAGCATTTAGCTCATTTCGGGCATTATTCTTTAACCTTCTATTCAATTGTGAACTATTCTTTCGATCGAGAATTGCTAAGCTTATCCAATTGGCTACAACACGGAGATTCACCAACGTCTGTGATATTAGTAAATAATGTGAAAGCGTTGAAGAGTTTTTTTCGCAGAAATTCTGGCATTGGTGTCAGTGTGGACGTCATGGGTTTTGAGCGACAAAATACTTTCTCCATAACAGAAATAAGTAGAAAGGTGCAATTTCAAGATGCGATGGACAATCGAACCCAACTCGTTTACCTGACAAGCATGTGCCCCGCCGCGGTTGTCTAGTGGCTAAGGTACTCGGCTGCTGACCCACAGGTCGCGGGTTCGCATCCTGGCTGCGGCGGCTGCACTTTCGATGGAGGCGAAAATGTTGTAGGCCCGTGGGCTCAGATGGATGGATGGATGGATGGGTGGGTGGGTCGGTGGGTGGGTGGATTGGGTGGACGGATGGACGGACGGACGGACGGATGGACAGGCGGACGGACGGATGGACGGACGGACGGTCAAAATTGCAGAAGTTTGCTAAGAAATGCTTCGCATTTAAAACGTTTGCAATAGAGCACAAAAGGAAGTAAACATTGCAACCTTTCAAAAGCTTCTCACAAAGCACCAGGAGAAATTCTAGTTAAACGCTGACAGTTGTGTTCGAACAAGAGCGTAATGACACCAGAAGTTTTTTGATTAGTTCATTACAAACGGGGAGAATCAGCACTATGAAGTGGTCCAAAATCATGATGAGAGGAAGCGAGCTCGAGACCCTTGCTGCTCGCCTTTCTTAGCTTTCGGAAACCAAATCTCTCCCATAGGCACCGCGCACTGAGCAGAGGGAGGTGCGTTGCTCACACTGGCCCGCCTCAGTTCTTTGCATTGACCGTTAGGGGCGAGGAGACGACGACGAAGGGTCTATTTCATAGAACGCTTGTACCCTTGTCTCAAATTTTCTTTTGTTTTACCGCAAATTCTGGGAGCTGCCGCTCCCTCCATGCGAGAATGGATGAAGAAGCATCTCAGGATTTTCGAGGTGGACAACCGCTACGTCTGGCAGCGGCTAGGAAACGTGGGAGTACGTCAAGTGGCACAGACAGTGAGGCAACGGAGCTCTATTCCTACGGTTTTGAGTCATCGGATGACGACTACACAGTCGTCATGAGCCACAATGCAAAACGAACACTGCTACGAACATCGTCGACGACGAGTATATCCACCGTGCAGGCTACCGCGCAGCATTGGCCACACACTATACTCTTCATGGCTGTGGACCCTTCAGCCAACCTACGGCGGCTTAACAGGCAAGTCCTCTCTGCATACCTCGAAGGACTCGCTCCAAATGAAATTAAAGATGTCAGGATCAACTCATGGAAGAATTTTCTGGCAGTTGATGTTCTACACCATAGTGCACTGCAAAGCCTACAGAACATCTAGGAAATCGACAGTCACAGTTAAATCAGTGATCCCCACTAACTGTAAGGGCAGTGTTGGCGTCATTTATGACGTGGACATTTCCATTCCCGCTGACGATTTCCCAATCTTGATAAAGCCAACTAGAGACGACATCCTCATCAAGCACATCACAAGGCTTGGTCAGTCACGATGCCTGAAGATTGTTTTTGAGGGAGACAGTCTTCCCCCACACGTCCAAGTTGGCCACGTTCGCCATCAGGTCCGTCGATACATACCGAAGCCCCTACAATGCTTAAGATGCTTCAAGATGGGACATGTCAAAAGTAGTATGTACCAGCAATGTCGTGTGCCCGCGGTGTGCCGAATTTCAGTCAGAGGACACCTGCCACGCAACTGCGTTCAAACGCTCCAATTTTCACGGCGCTCATAAAGCGTCGCCTAAAGATTGCCCACGAGTGAGAAATGAACGCGCGGTGCTGAAACGCATGGTGCGCGACAATTCAACGCACAGGGAAGCCGCTGCTACTGTCAGGCGGCGTCGGCGTCACCACAAAAGATCACGCAAGGTGACATCTACCGATAGAGACCCGTCATCTCAAGCAAGAAGAACTGGCCCCCCATCGTCAAGCTCTGTGAAGACGGATACACCAAAAGCAGAATCAGGGTCAAACCTCCCACTCGTGAAGAGTGGCCATCACTTCCACGAACACATCTTGTTTCAGAGGCGCATCGATCCCCGCCAACCTCGATGCCATCACGAACCACTGATGAAAAGACAACTGAGAATCGCCAGGTCATCAACATGTTGCAGACCCTTATGAACGCAATGTGCAGCATGAACACCCCATTAGCGCAGAGCGCACTCCAAGTGCTGGACACCTTGAGTCCGGTACTTGCAGCTCTAAGGTAAAACGATGGCCCGCAACATGTTATCCTTTCGAGAGGAGGTCAAGAACGCATCTGTTCTTCAGTGAAATGCCAGAGGACTTAGGGCGCGTAGGTCCGAGTTCCGGCAATATGTATTCACGAACCAGTTCTCCATAATTGTGATTTGTGAACCGACCCTGTCAGCTCAGATGAGACTGTCTGGATATGAGTGCTTCATGTCTTCTACCCATGGAGAGCGCAGCAAGGTCGTTGTGTTCATACGGCACGACTTAACTTATGTTCATCCCCCTGTACCCCCTGACGAAGAAAACCAGTACGTTTGCCTAACAGTAAAAAACAAGACCACATTCACCATCATCGGAGCCTACTTACATCCATGAAGTCGTCTAGACTGTGAGCGCTTGCGCAGAATTTTGAATTCAACTTTCCAGCCATGGGTGATAACTGGTGACTTCAATGCCCACCAGTACTTATGGGGAAGCTCCAGGGTCAACACTAGAGGTAGACAGCTAGTGTCTTTCGCTTCTGAATGTGAACTTATCCTCGTGAATGACGGCAGCCCTACTTATCTGCGCGGATCGGCCTATAGCAGTTGCCTGGACCTCACTTTCGTCTCACGCTCGTTCACACGCAGAGTGCACTGGTTTTCGGATTTGGAAAAAAGGGGTAGTGACCACATCCCAACATACCTGAAGATTGACGGCTTTCCAAGTCTCAAGTCCTCCAGAGTCGTCCAGTGCACTGATTGGCCAAAATACAAGTTAATCAAGGAAGACTATGTTGGCACCTCACCTTTCAACCTAGAGGACGCAATAAAGAGTGCCCTACAGTCAACGACGCGTTCGCTTCCGGTGAGCGCATCTCGCACTGATATGGACATTGATCTCGAGAAACTCCGAGCGATTTGTCGTCGTGCAGAACGACGTTATAGATGCACGAGGTCACTTGATGATCTGAGACTGGCCAGACGCACACAAAAGAAAATACAGCGTCACATGGACAAGTTGGACAAGCAACGATGGGTATCTTTTTGCGAGTCTTTGGATCTCAGAAAGCCTCTGTCACTAATCTGGAGAACTGTCTGGGGTCTTCGTACAACCATTACTCAGTGCTACCCATTAAAATCTCTGGCACTTCACTTACGCTGCGAAGAGATTGATGTCGCAGATTCTTTCTGTCGAAGGATGGCCTGCAGCTCAAATTCCACTTGGACAAAGACACCCGACTATTCTGTATCCTCACTTGATCCCCGAATGGAGATTTCGTTTTCAATCGACGAGCTAAAGGCTGCGCTTGCTTTGTGTAGACGTTCTTCAGCGCCAAGACCTGACGGCATCACTTACCGCGCTCTGTGTCACCTAGGAGATCAAGCTCGGCAGGCACTCTTGCAGCTGTACAACGACTCCTGGCAAACTGGCATGGTTCCACAGGAATGGAAGTCAAGTCGCCTGATTCCCCTTCTCGAAGCCGGCAGGTCACCCTTGGACATTTCCTCTTACCGCCCGATCGCCGTCGCAAGCTGTGTGGGAAAAGTTATGGAAAGGATGATCGGAACACGTCTGGAATGGTACTTTGAGTTCTACGAAATGTATCCAGATGCCATGCCTGGGTTCCGACGAGGCCGCTCGTCAATTGACAATGTAGTTGACTTGGTGAGATATGTAGAACACCAGAAGGCCTGCAAACGGTTGTCTGCTGCTCTGTTTATTGACGTTAAAGGGGCATACGACAATGTCACCCACGAAGCCATTCTCAGCGCACTAGGAGTGGGACTCGGTGGCAGGATATATACGTGGGTTCAGAGCTACCTACAGAATATATCATTTCACGTGCAGACAGAGAATGGCCCGACACCCGAGTACTACTGCAGCCGAGGAGTCCCGCAAGGCGGGGTGCTAAGCCCGACGCTGTTCAACCTAACACTCATTAAACTAGTTGGCAAGCAACCAAGCAGTGTACGACTTTCCATTTATACTGATGACATCTGTGTGTGGACATCAGGTGTGACTCGACTTCAACTTCGCACTCGACTTCAAAAGGCAGCAGCAGTGACATCGTACCACTTACGCAAACAAGGGCTTGAAATTGCAAGTGAGAAGTGTGCAGTCGTGGCTTTCACCAGAAAACCAATGTCCGCTTACGGCATATCAATTAACGGGCAGTTGGCGTCATGCAGCCGGAGTCACAGGTTCTTTGGAGTCGTAATCGACCGAAACCTGTCTTGGACACCCCACGTAAACTACGTGAAAAAGTGGCTGACTGCCCTTTGTCACTTATTCAGGTTTCTTGCTGGGAAATGTTGGGGAATGTCTGTCGAGTATATGTTACAGCTGTACGAGGTATGATTTACTGGATTCCTGTGGTATATCCTACCTGTTATATCTAACACGCGCAAAACGAACCTGCGCACAATCCAAAGTATTCAAGCCCAAGCGCTTAGGATATGCCTTGGTTTACCCCCTGCGCATCGACAGCTGAAACAATTTCTATTGCACAGGACTACTCGATCATGACGCACATCACCATTGAAACGATGCGTACGTACCTAAGGCAACATGCTAGGAATCCTTTCCACCACTTGGCAACCCTCGCTACTGAGAGGCCCCGCACGAAATTTAGTGCAATTGTATGTGCTCGTCGTGGGTCGTTTACGTCAGGTTTTACGCATGCTGAGAAACTGGTGTATCCTCCGTGGTGCCTGACACTTCCACAAGTACGTGTTTCAATTCCAAGAATACAGAAAAAATTGAATTTGCCTTCATCAGCCCTAAAACAATTGAGCTTGAGCCATCTGAACGAAATGTACAACAACCACGTGCACGTATACACCGATGGTTCAACCACAGCGTCTGGTTCTGGTGGTGCGGTGGTGATTCCAGCTAGAGGAATCACTCTGCGAATCAAACTGCCACATGTCACTACGTCCACAGCGGCAGAACTTGCGGCTTTGCGTGGCGCCCTAGAGTACATCAAATCCTAAAGACCGAGTAAATGGGCTGTGTTTTCCGACTCAAAACCAGCCCTACAGAGCAGGCAGTCAGTCCTTCGACGAGGTTGCCATGAACAATTAAATTACGAAGTTGTCAAGCTTGTTCACCACGTCACATAAGCAGGCCACGAGGTCAAGTTTCAGTGGCTTCCTGGCCATTGTGGGTTCCGTGGCAATGATTCCGCAGACAACGCGGCCGCACATCGCACCAAAAAGAACACGCCCTTCCGATTCGTTTGTCAAGGACTGACGCTGCAAAGCAACTTAGTCACCTGGCAAGTAGTCCGAGTCTGCAGGAGTGGAACACCCCAAACATAAGATATACGAGACTATACCAAATAAACTCTCGACTGGAACTTCGACCTCCATCCGCACTTCGTCGAGGTGAAGCTTCACTTCTTTGTCGCTTTTGGTTGGGGGTTGCCTTCACAAAAGCATATACAGCCCTCATCAGATTGACCGACAATGCCGAATGCGACGTCTGCTGCACCAAAGAAGACATCGACCATCTGATATGCCATTGCCCTCGATTTGCCTCTGAAAGACAGAAGCTTTCGGACGCATTGCGACAATTGGACGATCGGCCACTCTCTGTGCAGATGCTACTGGAGCACCGTCATCGCCTTTCGTCGGCTCAAAAAGCAGTCAAAGCTGTCTTGTGCTTTTTGAGGACTACAGGCCTATGTGACCACCTTTAACTTTTGTGTAGCGCCACCGCTGCATACGCGCCAGCCGATTGACTGACAATCCTCCTTTTTTTTCTTTCTTTTCTCTTTCCTCTCTCTCTCATCTTTATGTCCCCTTCCTATTCCCCCAGCGTAGGGTAGCAAACCGGGCATGTGCCTGGTTAACCTCCCTGCCTTCCCTCTTGTTGTTTATCCCCCCCCCCCCCATTAGGGGCACGCAGAAAATAGACGCGTGCTCGCGTCCCCCAAGTATCTCGGCCACAATCCGCCAACAGATGCAGGGGGCGTGACGCGTGTCGCATATCACCTTCACCTAGGTGATCTCAAGGTTGCTTTTTAAAGACGATAATCTTGCTTGGGGACATTGAACGCAAAAAGTTTAGTCTGTCTGTCTTCACATCTGTCTGTTGCCCGCTCTTAACGGTATTTTAAGATGCACCGGACGAAGCCCCAAACGACCGACCCCGTCCGCCGCGCCCACCAGTATTGCTCGAGCTTCAGCGTTCATACTTGTGCGATTTTCAAATAAAAAGCAACTATCGCACATATCTGAGCACAATAACAACACGTATATATTCTGTATGTGCGTGTTTTACTAGAAAAAGCATTCATACGTAATTCCAGGGACCTTAGCGTTTATCACGCTGCTCTGACCATGCAACTCTTGCACGACAAAGCATGTGTGCCCAACGCTATGCTAAGAAAACATGGTGGTGGCACCTACCCGTTGCCTTGCGTCTACATTTTATCACCTCTGAGATGAGCGCGCACGCCGCACGCTTTGTTTTCTAAGATAACTGCCAGATAGCGCTCATGTGTTACGTGTGACGTGGCTTGAATCACTCGTTCGCTTCCACTGCACGCTCGAGGCCCTCTGACGCAGCGCCTCCAGAATACCATTCACCGATTTTCTGGCGCAGAACATCAGATAAACGTTTTGTTCACTCTCTCCAGACGCAACACTATCGTCTTTCGACGATATTTGCAGAGTAACATGAAGGTTTTGGCGCCCATTTTTTATCTGCTAGGCTATGTATTCTGGAACTGCAATCAGACTGGAAAACTCGACTGAACGGTGCCTATAGCCGCTACGGCAGCAGTGATAATGGTCACGTGCGCATGACGTCCCAGAGCAAGCCCGATTCTCGAGCGCACGATGGACGTTGTTTTGTTGACCAGCGTTATTTCGTGGTCTACTTCCTGTTTCTGCAAGATGGATGCCTCACTGTACGCTTGTCTGGAAACACTGGCTTAGACGCTGTAAATACATGAGCATATTAAGTGCTCGAACTCGCAGGATCATTTTGTTTTCAGGGATGGAGTCTGCTCGATGCACTAATTCCGGCGACACGAATGCACGCGAAACTCAAGAGCATTAGCCTTGCATCTCCTTGAAAGTAACGGGACAAAAAGGAAAAAAACGCGCATAGTTTCTTTTTGTCTCGTTATTTATGTGAAGTGTTATTCTACTCGAGCAACAAATTACAAAAACTTCACATGTTGTATAGAATAGTTTTTGCCCTGTCACGCGCTAATGTATGCGACGACCGTGCGCAGGTGTCTGCGTAGAGCACCGACGTCACAGCACTACCGTCTACGTAGGGACATTTCTAGGTCTACGTAATACGTCCTTCTATGGGCGCCCCGCGAAAGGAAGGGCAAGCAGCGTTATTCTTGAAATTTGACCCATTTCCACAGCGCGTACCATTGAAAAATCTAGCAGACGTGATCGTTGATGCTCTAAGCATGCATCGCGCTTGGCAGTTCAAAATCGTCGAACCTGGTGAGTGGCCCTTTTGGTGTCTGCTAACGTAGGTAGTACAAAGATCGCAGGAAGTTAAGGGCCAAAGAAGGTTAGTTAGGCTGTTCTTACTATTTGCATGTTGCGAACTTTTTCCTAACTTTCTCTTTAGTGTATATTGCAGAATAGGTGGTCACTCTAGAAATTGCGCGAGATTACACGATTGTTTCAGAGTGCTGCGTTGTTTTTTGAAGTACACGGCACATGACCGCCCGAGTCCATGCTTTCTGATCGGTGAATTTCCTCAAGGCTGGCTAGTAACTTAGTATGAACTTTTAGACTATAAGCCACTTTTCTAATAATTTTTGTATCAACGGTGTTGTTTCGTTTGGACGCGTGTGTACGTGTTGGTGTGTGTGTGTGTGTGTGTGTGTGTGTGTATTTGAGTGAGCACGCGCATACCTTAAACATGCTACAGGTGACACACTTTCATTGTCGCAGGCACCTGCATCTCAACGCCGTCCTACAGGAGCCCGCCACACTGGGGGTGTTTCGTGCTCTGCAAGTAAACAGCAGCATTGAAACGCTCTTTCTGAACCTCATCACCTTCGAGAGGAGGGTCGTTAGAGCGCTGGGCCGACTGGTTCTGCACAACAAAACGATCAACTTGCTCTCCATAGACCTCGACAAAAGCCGTGGAGATAAATGGAGCCAGCTGCGAGCAATCTGCCGAGAGCTCAAGCAGACCGTTCCGCAAAACCGCTATCTCATATCGGTCAGCGTGGTTCTGCAGGGAGACAACCGCGCTAGTGACTTTCTGATCAAAGAGACTCTTAGGCACAACTTTGTAAGCATTCATTAGAGCATTAGTATACCTGGCGCGAGCATCGTTCGACCTGCATGTTTTTAAGGCTCGGAGCCCCACCGTGATAATTGGGGATGGCGCCGTGCAGATGTTACGGCGCACAAGTATGGTCGGGAAGAACGGTCGACAGTTCTGGCTCGTCCGACAATGTACTCAAGTCTAAATCTTTTCTACAATTATTGCTCAAACATCGGCTCAGATGCCGCACGATTAACGTATACAGGTGCGGAGTACGATGGCACCACGAAAAAAATAGAATGTACCTGCACTAAAATTCGCTTGTGCAAATATCAAGTGCTACGAGTGGCTCGCACAAACAGCATCTCCCACTACGGTATGTGATCGCAGAATGAACTAGGTGTGACATAATACCTTGATTTTGCCAAGGTGTTCCGGCACGTAATCCTCTGTGTATCCGCGTCACTCCACTGCACAACCCATGCAAGTTTCTGGTTCATGAAATGGCCTCGCCAATGCGCGGATATTTTCTCTCGGCTACAGCATTGTCTCGAATTCCCACTAGGCAGTCACGACACAAGCACCACGGTTCCTTACAAGCCCCGATAGGACAATATAGCACTCAAGCAAATGATTTCACTAAATATATTGGGAAAGAATACACACAGAGGAAAATGCAGTTACGCTTGCCAGTATCCTTGAGAGTCGGCTCTCCTTCATACGGAGATGGTAGAGTGGTAAAAAAAAACTGAAGGCGACTTTTACTATGGCTAATGTGTGTGCCTAGGAGTGATCGCACCTCGCTGTTCGTTAGCCCTGGTGTTTCTCTATTGTTAACAATGTTCGTGGTTCCGACGCTGAAGCGTATCTTCGATATCCTCTCTGACAGCTGAAAATCTTAGCTGCTGAAATCTAAGCTACTCAAAAACTCCCCAAATTTTCATTGTCCTGGAAGCTGTTCGGCCATTCCCTTCAACCGCGTTTGGATTCCACGTCATGACTGCCCAATGTCACCCTTAACTTCAACCAGAATGGTCAGAATTTGTTTTTATAAGAAGTATGAATATTTGGATGACTAAAAGTATGTGCTAGAATGGAAAAGGGTAACGAGCGCGTCACCTAAGTGCTTGCGCAACACAAAAGGTAAAACAAATAATGCAGGTGCTCCTGATGCTGGCACACCACTTGCGTTGGCAAGGAACAAGCACTGATGTATTTGACTTTTTGCCTGCGTGTACATACAGCAGTTTCCTTATCTGCCTTGTCATCACTCTATCGCATCATGCCGAATGAACATGCATTCCAAGACAAAGCTGGCAATGCTCAAGACCACTACATAGTTAACTAAATTTTGAAGGATTATAAAGTCGAGTATACTCGAAAATTAATATAACCTAAATCTTGTAGTATACTTCTGAAGCTGTTGTCCCCCCGCCACCTTGGCAAGCGAGCGAGTGACCAAGGCGGTCACAAGAGCCTAGAAAATTTCACGGTAGCCGGCTTTATGTGCTTAGCCTGGTTTCAAGGTTGTGTAACATCAATACCCACAGTGTTTAAAACTGCAAAGCTTACACAAGAACGAAATTGTGGCACATTTCTTTCTCGGTTGCACGAGAAGTACGGTTTCTGCGACGGTGTCAATTCATGTTTACTTGAGAACAGCCTAGTCTCTCTTCTGGCTCATTCCAGCATGATCTCACGGCTTTACGCAGGCGCTCGTCCACCAGGCAATCCAGTTCGTCAACGGCTCCATGAACAAGTCGGAAGGGCTGGCCTTTGAGACGCTTCGCAGATCATACTCCGTAAGGCAGGTGATGCAGGACGAGTTCGGCGTAGCCGAGAGCGATGCGTGGGTGAAGATCGGCGAAGCTAGAGACCGCCTGAACAAAAACTACTTCATCTTGACAAAGGTGGTACAGCGTGGCATCGCTTGCAGCAGTGGTGAATACACGATTGCCAGCCTGAACGAAAATCTCCTGGCCCGCCTTTGCAGCTATCTAAGCCTCAGCGATGTAATAGATACGGACACCTGACAGCCTATTGTTTTGCAATGATTTTTTGTTTGCCAGGTTTAAGGGATACTTGTGCGTTGTTTCAACTACAGTTACGTTGTTTATTTATGCCTAACTTACAAAAAAGAAGAGCCCGTACCTTCTTACCTAATATTCAAGCACAGAAGCGAATACGTTTTGGGACCCTCATGCTAGCAAGCTTTTCACCTATTCACGCTCCCCCAAGCATCACACGGTCTCGATTATCTTGTAATTGCCTTAACGCGATCACTTGAAATCCATTCGTCTCAAGTGACCTGTAGGTGAACCTTGCTGAGCTTTATCAGCTCGCCATATGCAGCAGTTCATTTTATGGACTCTGCAGTGCTGCTGTCAAAGCAAAGCATATTATAAGAACTTACGCCTTTTTGGCAAAGCGTCTTCGCATCTACTGTTTAAAAGGAGTACTTTGTGCATAGCTCTCACTGGAAATGCAGGACTCATTTCCTACTCATTGGATCCTTTTTTTTTCTTCCGTTTAAGCTCAATATTTCAAGTGTTTCATTTAGGAGTAGCCAATAACTCAAACATACTTCTTCTAAACATCACCTCTGATTTAAGCGCTGCCTCTATTTGTCCTCTTGATGTAGCGGTTGCGGATATCTTGTCCGGCCATGTTTTATAATATCGTTCAGAATTTCGCACTTTCATATTTCTCTCGTGGCTGTGAAATATTCCACGACAAAAGTGCTTCTTGTATAGTTTTTTTCTTTAGTGTTCTACGATGAGTAATAAACATATATTTTCTGCATTTTTACTCCTAGTCTTCTTACGAATCGCCGCACACGGTGGCGGGCTCGATTGCATGTCGCAACAACATCCCCATTTTGGCAATGTTCAAAAGCGCTCTTGCGCTTCAGTTTTTGAACTATTTAACGAAGATGAATTCGAAAATGCGAACTCAAGAGGATGTCAATGTCTTGTTGAAATCCGGGTCGTTAGAGATGTTTAGTGCAGAATAGATTTTGTTCTCTAATAGATATCTTGACGCAGACCAGCCAAATTTTCTACTCCCAACAGTTTAGCGTTGAAAGCGAATGCCCCGAAATTCCACTGCATGTAATCCTGGCACTGTCCGCATGCATCGCCATGTGACCCACACCCGCTTGGCTGATAAATATGTTCTTCTGGGTGAGATCTTC
This sequence comes from Rhipicephalus microplus, assembly GCF_043290135.1. Classification (NCBI taxonomy): domain Eukaryota; kingdom Metazoa; phylum Arthropoda; class Arachnida; order Ixodida; family Ixodidae; genus Rhipicephalus; species Rhipicephalus microplus. Next base: position 99,223,628 of record NC_134708.1, read on the forward strand.
GCAGGGAATCTGAGGCTAAAAACTGGTTATTGTTTTACGCACATATAGAGTAGCGTGGCTTCTAACCAGAAATTTAGGGAGGTTGGTAAAGGACATGTTCATTTTGCTTTAGGAGATGATTTAGACTCTAGCCAATTGTTTTGAAGAAACCCGACGTTTTGAAACCGACTTAGTTCCTTCCTCAGGCCGCGTTGACACTGAGCATTCCGGCCGCCGACAGTGCTCCGAATCCGGTTCGGCGGCGGCGAGATCAGCCGAAAGGGCCCTTTCCGCGCCGATCGCTCTCAGACCGATTTTTGCGGCATCTGCCGCCGAATCGGTCACCGCGGACCAATAGGAGCGCTAGTCAAGGAATTTCGAAAAATGGCGGCCAAGCCCTACTCGCTTGTTATGCTGCAGTGCACGTAACTGAATGTTGAAACCAACGGTTGTTTAACCTACTCTGTGCCAACTTCGCCTTCGTATTTCGTGAAAGAGGTGACCGAGCTTCCTGTTGGCGTGACCGAGCTTGTTGCGGTCTTGCAGAGCAAAACAAACCCACCAACGCCGCTGGCGTCGGTGGTTTTTCTGCTCATCGTGCTATACAAGACAGCCACTTGCCAGCAAAGTAAGCATAACTGCTTTTTCTTGCTCCTTGCGTACGAGAATCGTCGAAGTATACACCACTGGATAGCGTAGTAGCGTCTGCGAGCCGCGACAACAACCGGGTGACAGCGCATCCATCCCGCGTTCGCCCCGTAGTAGATGGCATATTCGGCGGCGCGGGGCGCGTCCAGTGCGAACGACGCTGCGTTTCGGCGGCAGGAGAATTTCGGTCGCTGTAGAAAGCGGATGTTTCAGTGTGAACTAGGCATCAGGGGTGACTGCGGAGGCTACCAAAAATTCCCAAGCCTGACGTCCCCCTCCGACCGATTGTATACTTCCTCTCCGTGCAGAGACCTTTCAAATTTTCTACACCGAATCTTCACCCCCCTAACCCGGAAAACACCAACTCTTGTCTATGACTCCAGCCACTACGTGTAGCTAGCGTCAGATGTGAGCATCGACAATGACGAGAGGTTGCTCTCATTTGACGTCGTTTCATTGTTCACCAATGTGCCAGTGCCCTTAGCTGTTTTCTCTGCCCATTCTGTGCTTGAGGGGGACGTAAGCCTGATTAAAAGGACTCTTTTAGCGGTTGACGAGCTCTGCCGTCTACTGGAGTTTGGCCAGTCCAGTACGTACTTCTCACTACAAAGGAACTATTTTCAGGCAGAACAGTGTAACCGGGATGGGAGCTTCCATCTCCGTCACGATGGCATACCTGACCATGAAGTACATAGAAGAGAAAGCACTCAGCTTCTTCTCACCGTGACTCAAGCTTTTTCTCCGTTATATAGACGATTGCTTTTACGTCATAAAGACGTCTGAAGCTGAAAATTTCAGACAGCACCTAAATTCCGTGCACCCAGCCATACGAATCACGCCCGAGTGTAAAAGCGACCGCTGCCTGCCCTTTCTCGACGTGCAGGTGGCAAGAAAGCGCAACGGCCTGGATTTCTCTATTCACAAGAAGCCAACGCACGCACGCTACCTTCAATTTCATTCTTCCCATCCCGCCTGCCACAAGGCCTTGGTTGTGACCACGCTACTCCAGAGAGCTACAAACTTACGCTCCAATGACACGCAGCGAAAGGAAAAAGAGGCCCACATAATTGCGGACCTCCGAAAAAACGGATACCCAAAAAGCTTCATTCCAGACGCCAACCACCGCGCCGAGCAACAGAGGATACGAAAACCCCAATCAACCTTAATTGGAAGCTTCCGAAACGCGTACCAATTCCATACGTTCAGGGAACCAGCGAGATAATGGTGCGGATCTTCAAAAAGGAAGGGGTTCGCATCGCGCACGTGCCTTCGTGTACGCTTGGCTGCCTCCTCCCCTGCCCGAAAGACCGCTAACTATGAACAGGACTCCCGGTTTCGTTGAAAAAATTCCGTGCGCCGAGTGCCCCTTTTCGTATATCGGCGAGACGAAAAACCTACGGAAACAACTGAAGCAACACGCCAGCGATGTGCGGAAGCTCTACAAAGAGCGCAGCGCAGTCGCGGAACATGCTGAGACGTTGGATGACAAGATAAATTTCGAAGTGACGGCCATCCTGGAAAGCGAGCCGAACTGGAGGAGAAGGTTGTTACTCGAGTCGTGGCAGAGGACAGCCCATAACATCAACCGCTATTGCGGAACCCTTCCCCCAATGTATACACATGGACTGCGCTCCACGGCAAAACGAGAGTGAGAGGGGGTCATTATCCGCTCCGCGAATGCTTTGAAGACGTGGCTGCTACGTAGTCCCACAGTGACATTTGAGGAAGGAACCAAGTCGGTTTCGAAATGTCGGGTTTCTTCAAAATTTTTTGTTTGAGTATAAATCATCTTCCAGTTTCATACCCAACCATACAGACTTCTGTCCAATGTTTACATTCGAGTCATTTCGCTTTGTAGCACTTCAAATGGTGTCCAGTAGCAGTATTCTCGCTTCCAGGTTCGAGCGCCCTTCGTGTGCTCATTGGGTTAACAAAGTAGATTTTTTTCGTCAGAGTCAATCAGGATCTTGTAGGCCGCATAGAAAGCAGCCCATGCTCAAGATTTGCGGCACCTGTAAGTGACACTGTCACCGCAATTTTCGCGTGTTGTTGGCGTAGTCCATGATTGCTTTCTTTCATCGCAACGTCGATGCGGATCTCGGATGTCGCATAAAAAGTAGCGCGAGGTGGAAGTCTGCTCCACCAAGGTTCACAGCAGCCCAAGCGTCTCATGAGAAAAGTGTCTGTTCTTCAAATGAACGTGTTCAATTATTTTGTTAACCCTGTGTTTAGGAAAAGTGTGTAACGATTTACAGTTCTAGTTACTTTACTTGTCAAGTCACCCATCTTTATATTAAGTATTGCTCTTCTCCGTTGACACACCTTGTGTAAACTTTAACTATAATGAGAACCATTCACTTAGTACCAATTTTATTTTTTGAAATACGTTTTCTAGGTTCCAAATACACGAAGTAAATGTTAGACCGAAAGCGCCTGAAAAAGACAGTAGTGTCATCCGTTGGTGCCTTTAATAAAGAAAAAATAAGGGATGCAATAGAAACTCGTTACGCTGGGCGTGTTAGCTCAATTATTAGGGGGAAGGGGAGTTCTGCGAAGATGGCACAATACATTTGAGGTACGCGAGCACACGCTTTCGAAATCTGATTTACCTTAAAATATAGAATATATACTCGATGAGTATGCGCAGGTGGTTAGTCACAAAAACAGCAGCTTGGCTATCGGTCATCCGCTACTTGTACCTTTCTATTCCCACAGACCAACACACTTATGGGCGGAAATTTTTTGAAAAGACAGCCATTGCGGCAGACCACTGGTGGTCGAAAATTCAGCCATGTTATGCACTAATCAGTTCTCATTTACAATACTTTTTCCTTGTATGGGGAACATCAACAACAACAACAACTATTACATGTTGCACATTCTACAAAAACTTATCATGTGAGTTATCGTAAATTTACGTTATATAACTCTCTCCGCGCCACATTTCAAAGTGAATAATATATTAACATTGCAATGTGTAGTAAAGAAAGAAGATATTCATTGCAATTCTTCAGAAAATAAAGTTATGCCAGGATAACTTTCATCGACAATTTTTGTCAAAGCGACATCCTTACGAAACTAGAACAACCTTTATGACAAAGGTTTTACACGAACTATGACATGCAGAAACAATCTTACGTATTAGAAAACTTCTCAAATCATCATCCTACTGTTATAAATCTGGTAAAAGAAGCGGTGCATACATAGTGCCTCAAAAGAAAGTTAGCTACATAAATTTTAATAATAAAAATAATTCTTAGTTTTATTTGTGTTTTTCTTCTCGCTGCAATTCACGTTTACATTTCTCTGGAGCTCCTATATGTCTCCACTGCCCTTGTATAATTGTATTCATCTTGTATATGTATTACCAATTACGTATCAAATATGTAATCTTGTGTATGTATTATATGGGCTCCTGTGATGGCCTCTGAGTTATGTGTCTATATAGGGGTGTGACACTTAGTCAGGCATTTTTGCCTTTTTGTAACCCTCCTAGACAAGACAAACGTACATTGCTTATTTGTGATTGTCCTAAAAAATATATTCATCTATCCATCTACGTCTATTATTGCACTCTACACTCTTTTGTGATAGGTTAGGTAGTAAGACTCCTTCCACCAAGGCGCAGGTGAGACATTCTCGGGAAGTCAATCTATCCATCTATGCAAGGTATCTCTGTCGAATCGCCAAGGTGATTCTTACAACCTATTCTTCCTTGTATTCTACCATATGGCAAAACTGCGACTAGCTTCTGACTAAAAGTCTGTTACACTTGACCGCAGCCCTCAGGCATCATTGGAATCATGCGAAACATACTGCCTACATTAGTTCCGCAGATTGGCCGGATCAAAAGTCCTTGCAGTTTTATCAATTATGTAATGTCGCAAAAAGCGCCAGTGTGTTGTTGAAGCATTCAAGGTAAACCATGAATAACCGTGGAGCTCTACTTTGTACTAAACGCACTTCCCCTTCAAGTGCAGTCGTCAGCAAGATTAGCACGAACGCTCCGACGCGTAGCGAGTTTACCTTCCCGGACTACATTGCCAGCCGCGAAGCACAGGGCATTGTTGCCGAGATAATACCTTGGTAAGCTTAAATAGTATTGATAATACATTGGTAAGCTTGAATACATCTCGGCAACAGAAGCCAAAGCTATGTGGCAATAGCGGCAACAGAACTGTTTCAGGACACGCTGCGGAGCGTTCGTGTTAAGCTTGCAGACGACTGTAAAGCTGTCATTCATATAAGAGGGGACACGTGAGCGCATATAACGTGGCCCTGTACCCCACATGTGGCGTGTCGCCGAAGCCAGACATGAACATAGCAGAAGAAAACGAGGAGATTGTTTCTATAGACTACACCTCTGTTCGCAAGATTTATGCAATTTTTTGCTTAGGAATGTTTTGGCAGGTCTGGCCTGCCGCTGTCGGGTATCAGGAATCAACAGTTTAGCGGGAATGGAAACTTGTTCCTTGAATTGTGAACAAAAAAAAATGTTTGCCCGAAAGGGTGAAGCAGTGAACGAGGTAGCAGCATGTCTTAATGTTGTTTATTTCAAAATACTACTCTGTTAATTTTCGAGACATAGCAGACGTATATACAAATGTTCAAGACCTTGAACAAATATATTTAAACAATTTATTTGCACTTGCACTACATTTTAACACGAAAGTGTTTTATTGCAGGGTGCACCACGACTCAGCTGATGTATTTCAGCCAAGCATATAACGTTGTATAATATATACTCACACTCTGCAAAGAAAAAAAGAGTGAGAAGGAAGGTTCCGTCACCGGGCTTCAAAATAGTGACCTCTCAATCTGCAGTGTGTAGCGCTAACGACTAAGCCACGGAATGTACGTTGTCAATAAGATTGCTGACAGCAAGCTATTTATATTCAACATATACCATTTGGTGCTTCTCAGAACTGAGCGACTTCAGCGCATTTTCTTTTTTTCTTCATTAGTAGCTGAATGGCGGGAAAGTCTCGTATTGGGCGTGCTCTGAAGGTTGTCGCCTCTAGCGTTCCGCCGTCCTCTCGGATCGTGGTCTCCCATGCGCGCGCACTTATCCAACTCGTAATTCGGGAGTGCACGAAGGTCACTTCACTCGCTGCGAAGGCCGCGTTTACGAAAGGAACACGCTGCTCATACACGAAGAAACGAGAATTGCGGCAGTTTGCTTTTTGCTGTGTACACTAGTGCGTTATTTTTGTGCAACATTCTTTTCAATGCGAGGCATTTCTTAGCGAACCTCAGTGACTTTGAGCGTATCTATCTATCTATCTATCTATCTATCTATCTATCTATCTATCTATCTATCTATCTATCTATCTATCTATCTATCTATCTATCTATCTATCTATCTATCTATCTATCTATCTATCTATCTATCTATCTATCTATCTATCTATCTATCTATCTATCTATCTAATTGATTGATATGTGGGGTTTAACGTCCCAAAACCACTATATGATTTAGATCACCTGGGGTTCTTTAACGTGCACCCAAATCTGAGCACACAGGCCTACAACATTTCCGCTTCCATCGGAAATGCAGCCGCCGCAGCTATCTATCTATCTATCTATCTATCTATCTATCTATCTATCTATCTATCTATCTATCTATCTATCTATCTATCTATCTATCTATCTATCTATCTATCTATCTATCTATCTGGCTGCCTACGCCTTTTAGCTCTCCTGGCCGTTTGGATGATGGTATCGATACCAAACTTGATATGGCATAACATCACAGTATGAAGAACATATATGACTAAATATGAAATGAAAATCATCCCATGTATGCAATAAATGCCATGATTTACATTTCATGGTACTGCAGCACTTGCGAAGGTTTTGTTTTCATGGCATGTTGCAAAACTGGTATGGTATGACATGATTGCATGGCGAACACAAGCGACAGACCCTAACATGAAAATAATGACATGCTTGTCATGTAACAACATGACTACATGCCACACTTATGATGCGCTCACGGCCGTTTCGCTTGCATCACATATACCAAACTTGGTATTACGGTACGTGCATGGATGACGAAGGTATGTGACTGGTGCAAACATGATAAACATGAGATGCGTGTCATGTAACAACATGACTACATGCTACGCTCATCATGCGCTCGCGGCCATTTGGCTACATTCACATGTGCCAAAATCGGTGTTACGTGACGAGAAAGTTCGACATTGCTCGATGACACATCCAAACAAGATAATAACAACATGTGTGTCATGTAATAACATGACTCATGCCACATGCATGATGCGCTCGCGACCATTTCGCTAGCTTCACATATGCTAAATTTAGCATTACATGACGTCAATGGACGACGAAAATATGTTGTTGGTGCAAACATGATAATCATGAGATGCGTGTAATGTGACAACATGACTACATGCCACAGTCACGGTGCCAATACACTTCAACGTGACACGACACGCGTGCGCGCCGGCATTCATTTCATCGCGTCACGCCGGTGTTGTCACGCCAGGCGCCGGACCTGCCATATACTCGCAGGCAGGCGCTGCGTTGCTTTGACGCAAGCGCGTTACAGCCCGTCCGGCGCCCTTCCGTCTCGAAAAGAGGCAGACAGAGTGCTGTCTGGGTAACGCATGGGCGCCAAATGCAGCATGTCGCATTTCACGCTGGTCGCGCTCGGCGTCAGACTATTGAGTACTCACGTTTTGATAACGTAGTGTCGCTATGCCCAACGTGCGCACGCGTCAACGCTACATTGAAGTATATTGGGCCCTTCATGATGCACTCGAGGCCGTTTCGCTAGCCCCAAATATACCGAATTTCGTGTTACGTGATGTCAATGGATGACGAAGGTATATGACTAGTGAAAACATGATAAACGGGGGACGCGTCTCATGTAAATACATGACAACATACCACGCTCAAGGCGTGTTCGCGGTGACTTCGCCAGCTCCACATATACTAAATTTGGCATAACGTTGTGGGATTAGATCACGAAGGTAAACGACACATCCAAACATGATAATTATGACACGGAAGTCGTGTACGTCATAACTTACCTCCGCATCGTAACGTTGAGGTGATTTGAAAGCGGCACAGCAACCTTCCTCATTCATGCTTCGCATATCAGTCATTGACACTGTACGTGTAGTCTGCCAATTTTTAGGGGCGAAGCTACTTAAAGCGGCACCCGTTCGTCCCTCGTAGTCGTAGTCGTAGTCGTAGTGTGTAACCAGTGAAGTGAAGTGAAATTAACTTTATTTGGTCCTGGAGAACTGGTCAGACACCCCCCGTAGAGGTGTCCTCTGCAGTTGCTGGCCGCGTCCACGCCGGGACTGGAAGACCGTGGCTCTTTGCCCATTTGCAGGCCTCCTGGACTGCCGAGTATTGGACTGAGAGTTCGGGGCTTTTAAGAGCCCTCTCCCAGTCTTCTTCTGTGCTGAACTTTGCGCCATGTAACACCGGGCACTGCCAGAGCATGTGAGCGAGTGTGCAGTTATGTGCCTCAAGACTAGGGCATCCTGGAGTTATGCCATCAGCGAAGTGGCTGAATGTGCTACGAGATGGGAATGAACCTGCCTGTAGCATCTGAAGAACCGACGACTGTGGCCGAGTGAGCTTGGAATGCGGAAGCGGGTACTTCCGCCTAGGCAAGCGATGATGGGACGTCACTTCGTTAAAGGTGCGAAGTGGATCTTTAAAGTTATCCGCTAACCCACCTCCGTACCCACCCGGACCACCGCGGCACGTGATTTTTTGCGCACGGTTATGGGCAAGTTCATTGGCGTTGGGAAGAGTCGGATGCACCTCTGAGCCCATGTGGGCCGGAAACCAGGTGATTGTGTGGTCGCCTACAACACCCCTGGAATTTAGAATTGCAGCAGCCTTCCTAGAGATTACCCCCGAGGCAAAGGCCCGGGCGGCAGCCCAGGTGCCAGTAAATATCTCTGGACGCAAAGGGTCCGTCATCGCCAAGGCTATCGCTACCTGCTCTGCTACGGAGGCAGACACTTTCCTCACGGGAGCTGAGTTGAGTACGCGACCACGATGATCAACGACCACAGCTGCGAAACGATCGAAGCGGCCGTACTGCGCCGCATCGATGAAAGCTACACTTCTCGTGGACTTAGCCACGAAATCAAGGAGAGTATTGGCCCGTGCCTTTCGCCGGCCAACATTGTACTGTGGATGAACGTTACGCGGGAAGAGTGCCCCCTCGTACGTGCCCTTCATTGCTTGTGATAAGAAGATCTTCTGTACCTCCCCTGCCGTATGATGATATCCCAGCGACTGTAGGAGACGCTACCCAGCTTTCGTGGAGGAGAGTCGCACGACCTGAGCTAGTGTTTGTGCCTCGGTCACCTCCGTGAGGGTGTTGTGCATGCCCAGACTCTTGAGCCGGTCCGTGCTGGTGCTCATAGGTAGGCCTAGTACCCTTTTGATGCTTTTACGCAATAAAGTGTCGAGTTTATCCTCCTCGCGTTAAGACCAATTTAGCGTAAATGCCACGTAATTAATGTGGCTCATCAGGAATGAATGGAAGAGCCGAAGGAGATTGCTTTCCTTCAGCCCTCCCCTGCGGCTTGAACCCCTCAATATTAGTCTGAGCATGTTCTCCGTTTTGGAAGTGATGCCAGCCAAAACCTCTGAGTTTCTGCCATTAGATTCAAGAAGGAAGCCTAGCACCCGATTACAATTGGCTCTTGGAATCGACTGCCCATCCCGTGTGGTTATAGCAATCTGCACCTGATCAAGCGGTGACTCGATTCTTCTTCCGGGTCGAACTGCTCGATATAGAAGCAACTCCGATTTAGAGGCGGATAGCTGGAGCCCTGTACCCTGCAGTAAACGTTCTGTGATTGACCAAGTAGATCGGAGCGCCTGCTCCACTTCAGCATCCGAACCGCCCATGCACCTGACTGTAATGTCGTCTGCATATAAGGCATGGTTGGTATTGGCTACAGTGGAGCGGCGCTCCGAGAGGCCTTCCATGGCTATGTTGAACAAAAGGTGTGAAATTACCGCTCCCTGCGGCGTGCCCGTCGCACCCAGGGTGAAGGCCTCCGATTTTAATTCGTCAATCTTTATGGTGGCTCTGCGGTCCCTGAGGAAGGCGCGAACATAGGCGTAGAACTTGGGACATTATCCCATGCGCTCTACCTGCTCCAGTATAAACTGATGTGAAATCGTATCGAAGGCCTTGGCGAGATCAAGGGCCAATATTCTTCGAACATCTTGGGTGTGTCGATCGATAATTTGCCTCTTAGTCAGCAGCATCACATCATAGGTAGAGAGACCCGGCCAGAAGCCTACCATGTTGTACGGAAAGAGCTCTTTATCCTCCATATACCGAGATACTCTGTTGTGTACCGCATGCTCCATCACCTTCCCCACGCAAGATGTGAGGGAAGGTGATGCCCAGAGAATATTGACCTCCTCATTTAACTTAGTGATTGACTTTCCATCGAGATTGCGCAGCAACTTGTTTGTAACGCCGTCTAGACCAGGGGCTGAGCGGCTTAAGCGCATGAAGCACCTCTTCGATCTGAAGGTTCGTAAAGGGCGAGTCAATTTCCTCGAGTGGCCTTCCCTGGTAGACCGGGTAATCCCAGTCCCTGGAGGGGCCAAGCGGAAGGTATCGCTCTGCCAAATCCTTGAGTAAAGGGGTGTCAGTGACTCCACTGCTCCGCTGTGCTTGAACTAAGCAGTCGATTGCCAACCTTTGATTACTTTTGGAGTTTGTCTGATCGAGTAGTACCTTCAACAGGTCCCATTTACCTCCGGTGCGCATCTGCCCATCTACTGTTGAGCAAACCTCTTTCCACTGCTGCATTGAAATCTCCTGACAATATTCTTCAATATCTTTATTGAGGAGAGCTATGCTTTTGGGGAGCCTCCTACTTAGCTTTTGTTTGCGCCATCTCTCAACCAGCAATTTTTTAGCCTCCAATAAATGTGCAAGACGCGAGTCCATTGTATCCACCTGTAAATCGGTTTGGACAGTCTTGGTGGCGAGGAGCACATCCTCCGCGAGTCGAGAAAAGAGTTCCTCTAACATGGCATATTCGGTCTCATCAGCTTTCCGGCGCTTCCTGAACTTGTCCCAGTCTGTCACCCTGTACTCTTTAGGTTATTTGACGTATGCATGTGGGAGGTAGTCTACTTAGGCCAGGTAATAACAGCCGAGCCTAACCACGAGATTGAAGTAACTAGAAGAATAAGAATGGGGTGGAGCACATTCGGCAAGCACTCTCAAATTATGACAGGTAGATTGCCACTATACCTCAAGAGGAAGGTATATAGCAGCTGTATCTTGCCGGTACTTAGCTACGGAGCAGAAACCTGGAGACTTACAAAGAGGGTTCAGCTTAAATTGAGGACGACGCAGCGAGCAATGCAAAGAAAAATGGTAGGTGTAACCTTAAGAGACAAGAAGAGAGCAGAGTGGATTAGGGGACAAACGGGGGTTAAGGATATCATAGTTGAAATAACGAAGAGAAAATGGACATGGGCCGGGCATGTTGCGCGTAGACAGGATAACCGCTGGTCATTAAGGGTAACTAACTGGATTCTCAGAGAAGGGAAGCGGGTTAGGGGGAGACAGAAGGTTAGGTGGGCAGATGAGATTAAGAAGTTTGCGGGTATAAATTGGCAGCAGCAAGCACAGGACCGGGTTAACTGGCGTAACATGGGAGAGGCCTTTATCCTGCAGTGGACGTAAGTCAGGCTGATGATGATGATGACTCTTTAGGTGGAGCCGCCCGGATTTCCTGTGTGACTGCGAGGATGAAGTGATCACTTCCCAGGCTTTCCTGCAAGTTAACCCACTGAACTTTCTCTGCATTTCAGATGAATGCCAGATCGGGAGTAGTGTCTCTTGAAACGGAATAGCCCAACCGGGTTGGGAACTGAGGGTCCGTGACCAGCTCCAAGGAACAATTCGTCATAGCTTTAACAAGGTTTTTCCCTTTAACAGTGGCCTTTGGAGAACCCCAGGCTGGCTGAGGTGCCTTAAAGTCACCAATAGCTACGAGCGGTGACTTGCCTGAAGGGTAGCTGCCTTTGCGACCACCGAGGAGAACGCCTGCTTGTGATTTCGAGGGCTGCTGTAAACATTCAGTACGAATATGCTGCACTTAAGCCAATTATTTGAAATATTTTTAACCGACAGAGCCTCCAAAGTATAGTTGCCAAGCGCAAGCGTGTGCTCTAAAAACGCTCATTTCTTCGAAACCAAGACAGCCAGACCACGTTGACCCTCCCCCCTAAACGATATAGATTGGTAGCCGGGCAAGGCAACCACCGCGTCAGTGGTTTCTTGTAAATCAATCACTTGCGGCGGAACTGCCAATGAGTCAATGTACTGCAGGAGGGAGGCCTTATGCTTCCTGAACCCCGCGCAGTTCCACTGCCAAATGACGAACTCAGTCGCGTTGGGAGCCATGGCTGCTGCTACTGGTTTGCCGACTTAACGGCACGTCCATATCGACGGGAGCCTGATTCATAGGCGCACCGGGGTGCGCAGAGGAAACAAGTAAAACAGGTGTCACCGGGACAAAAGAGTTCCCGCCTGGAGCGAGTCTACTTTCGATCATGGCAACTTTACATGCTATGAGGTCAAAGCATTCCGCCTGCCGTGCTACCGTCTTTTATAAATCTTTGATTGGTCCCAAGACGTCCAAGTCGGAAGCCACCGCTAAGCCCCTTCCGCACCTATCTTTCTCTTAGCCGGCCGCGGCTCTACTGACAAAGACCGCACCGGGGCCTGTGCTGTATTTTTGAGGGCTTCAAAATCGACCCTCATTTGCCGAAGCTGCGCTTTTAGGCTAGCATTTTCTTGGAGTAAGATTGCAATTTTAGGGTCTTCTTTTTGCTCTTGCAGTGCCACGTGGGCTTGGCACAATCCGCCCAGGTCTTGGGAGCTTTTTGGAAGCGTAGCCTAGGCTGGGAACGTCCCTTGGAGCGGGAGCGCCCCTTGGAGTGGGCGCGCCTCTTGGAGCGAGAGCGTTCTCTTGAGCAGCTGCGACTCTTCTTAACAGCTGGCGAGGGAGAGCGCATCATGGAGGTTGGTGCCATGCTTGAATCCCGTGACGTCAGACCTTCTTGGTGCTGCCTGCGTTTTTTGGCGGCCTTCTACGCAGTCTTCGTTGCCTTACCAAGTAGGGACTTGGAATCGATGCTGGCAGGACTTGTCGGCCGTTAGATGTGCCCCCCGCACAAGGCACATTTCGGCTCGCATTGGTGATTGTTCGTGGGATCGTTGACAGCACACCCGCGGCACACTTTCTTCATCGGTGTCGGGTAAACATCGGCACGATGGCCGAGAGCTCCACATTCATAACAAACGTCAGTCTGTCTCCTGTACAAAGTACACCGTAGCATGATCGAACCACACATAGCATATTTGGGTACATAACATAGAGAACAACGACGGTAGTCGTTTCCTTGATGCGATGAACCTTCATGGCTTTAGGGCTGCGCTGGTTGACGATCATCGCCGCCAACTGTCGCTCATCGATGTTCACGTCGACGCCTCGGATGACACCTTTGCAGGTACTGTGAGAAGCGGCCATGTAGGCCGAAACGTGATACTCAGTCGAGCCAAGGCGGATGAGTCGCAGCGCCGCGTAGGCGCTTGCGTTGCGGGACGCTGGCGTAGAGACCACAACGATATTCTGGGTTATGTTCGGGCAGACGATATCCTCCATTGTTTCTTCCGGGGACAGTTTTGCTGCTGTCTCGAGGGCTTGGGCTAGACGAATCAGGCTAACCTTCTTGAGATCCAAGCCTCCTTTCGGTCGGACTATGACTCGAATATGGCTCCTCGGCAATCGGGGAAGCCTCGATGCGGCTGCAAGACGCAGAACGACGCCATGTGCGCTGGCCGTGCGATTGCCAGCCGTTCCTCCACTTTGATAAGAAGCAGACGCTTGTTGTCGGGGAGAACGCTTATTCTTGCCTAAAGCAGTGTGCCACCGAGGCGCATTAGCGTCTTCTTGGGAAATAACCTCCTCGTCCACCACCATCACCTTCGGCATGATGCCATTCCGTCGGCACGGGCGGATGCCCAGTCGTAGAAAATTCTTTAAAAGGGTGAAAAATAGACTTATCAGGTCAAAAAAATTGCCCGCAGCTTCCCTCGGGGGAACACTGAGGAGGATGCGGAGCATATAATTGGTTAACGGGGTGTTAAAGTGCGACTTACTTGGGTCGATGGCTAAATTGGTTAACGTGGTTGTGAAATGGGGTGTTAAATTGCGACTTACTTGGGTCGATGGCTAAATTGGTTAACGTGGTTGTAGGAGGGGGTGTTAAATGAAAGAACACGTACACACGTATGCGAAAGGGCGGCGCTGGTCGAAGGGACGTCGATCATTGTGTTTGTGGATTCGTTGGAATTCATTTCACCGCGACCTTGGACGTCGACGCGCCGTACAAACCAACCGACGAGCGGCAACTGAGCGAGCGAGCGCCGACCTTGAGTATATATATATACAATGCGACGGCGCATGCACTGTCAGTTGTTGAATGTTCTCGAAGCGCGACGGTGCATGCGCGTCCACTGGAGAATCAGGAGAATTGTAGATGTCGAACGCGGTGTGTAGAGGAGGGAGGGTGCACAGATGGTGGAGGAGTGAAGCGCGCGCGGTGTGTAGAGGAGGAAGGGATGCACAGATGGTGGAAGAAGGAGGAGACGGCACGGCGGCGCATGCGCGCGCGTCAGCTGTCGAATGTTCGAGAAGCGGTGCGGACGGCGCGGACGGCGCACTACAAGGCGCGAGTATAAGATGCTTCCGCATCTAAAATGAGCTCAGTATAATCCTCTCGATGACATCTGTCGAACGGCGTACTATTTCGTAGGATTGAAGCAATACTCTGACAGCAATCATTTGAAGACGACAAAGACGCCGCAGCGTCTCTCGCCGACGCAAGAGCTCCGAAAAATACGCCCGTTCGCACTGGACGCCCGAAAGAGACTCTGTGTAACCAGTGTTACATTTTGATCGGCAAGGTGGTGCCGGTGGGAGAGAGACCGAATAAAATAAGGGAAAGGTAGGGAGGTTAACCAGAAAATGGAGCATCTGGTTTGCTACCATGTACTAGGGTAAGGGGGAATGGAGAAGAAAGATGGGAAAGAAAGCGAAGAGGGAAATAGACTCGCGCAAAAAATAGGGGGGCTGGGGTGCTATAGTCTACACAAAAGTCCACTGCCAAGCAGAAAGTTCAGTAAGGCCTTCAGTGATTTTCTGTGAGAACATAAATTATGCCGCCTTTCAAGCACTCATTGTTCAGAAAAAGGTCTGTCGTCAAGGCGAGCTAACGCAGCCGCTAGTTGCCGTCTTTGCACGCTGTAACGAGGGCAGAGGCAAAGAGATTTCTCCTGTGCTTTGTTGAACAATAAAAAGTTCGCGGCGCGCGCGTTAAATAATTGCTGATTGCTCCCGTCTCTCTTTCCCTATTAGCAGCCATTGGCATGTACATTGAGCACTGTCTGACAAGAAAGGGTTGCTACGTTATACTCGCTCGGTGTAACGTCCTTAGGTTTAGAAAGGTTTAGCGAGCGTTGAGCCGCAGTGCCATGAATACAATGAACTAGTATATGTCATGAACTCGAGGTGGTTAAAGGTGGGAAGTAGATACGAAGCGCAAGCCGTAAGAAAGTAATAGCCGAATCCTTCTGTCTCTCATTTTTCATTAGCAGCCTTTGGCATGTACATTAAGCACTATCTGACAGGAAAAGGTTGCTACGTTATACTCGCTGGGCGTAACCTCCTTGGTTTTAGAAAGGTTTAGCGAGCGTTGCGCCGCAGTGCCATGAATACAGTGAACTAGTATATACCATGAACTCCAGGTGGTTAAAGGTGGGAAGTAGACCCGAAGCGCAAGCCGTAAGAAAGTGTGTGTGTGTCACCTCTCGTTTAGTCCTTGGAATGTCCGCTGGATGGCGGTGCTTCTATATGAGAAATATATGATGAAAAGATGCGAGATGGTGGTACTTGGAGTGTTGAATAGATGGACGAACGGACACACAGACAGATGCATTGATGGACGCATGAACGGACGCAGAGGCGGATGCATGGACGAACGCAGGGACGCACGCACGAACAGACGTACGCACGGACGGGCGGATGGACGCATAGACGGTCACACAGACGGACGCATGGATGGACGAAAGCAAGGACGAATGGACGGACGAATGCTTCGTCCCACTCTTCATCATTCACTCCGTGGATATGCTGCCATTTTCTTGTTTGAACAACGGGCTTAAAAAAAACGCCGAAGAGCAAAACTATTTTTCGCATATTAGTAAAGCACAATTTATCAATCCCAAACACATCACCCCTACAGTAACACGACGCTAAAGGAGTGGCTAACTACAGTTACACGGCACCGATTTTTTCTGCCGACTGTCTTTGCGAGCGTAATTTGTCTTCTCGTCGTTCTGTTGAACTGAAACGACACGTTCGGCCGATGGTCTCGGGAAGACTCCGTACGCGCCTTGTGGTGCTCACAGCCTTTCGTCGGCCATTTCTCTTGTGATAAAGCAGGCGCACGCGGCGACATCGACTAAACTTGCACGAATCAATCGAAAGAGGGTTCAACATGCTCCTCATTTTTAGCCGTTCTCCCTGCGTTATCATTGTCCATCTCGGGCTACATGGCGCAACCTCCGCCATCCCTGACCACCTTGAGGGACGAGGGTGGGAAAGGACAAAGACGAAGCGAAGAAACGGCTTCCGTGAGGTGCGCAAGATGACCATTAAAGTGGTCGCGAAATTAAAATGAAACTTCCCCGTTGCAATTTGTCCAGTTTAGTAAGGATTAGACATACCAATTGTGATATATTTTGGCGCATTATCAATTCTGTAATTATTGACGCCCGTTTGAAATCGCACTTCTTCTGGGGCTCACTAGCGAGCATGCGTGATCATAGGCCGCCATTAGCACTGACATGTGACGTCATTGAATTGTCAGGGTTAGAAGTTACAAGCAAAGTGTTAGCTTCATTGCGATATAAAGTAACAGATTTATAGTAACCAAGAGAAGAAAAAAATCACGAGGCAACTTTTACGCTCCTAGTTAAGCGAGCCATCCGCATGGCTTCACTTTCAAGTACAACCGGGCTCTGTCACGTGTGTATTGTTGCCTTCGAGCCGGTCGCCTTGGCTCGATCGATGCAGCCAGTGCCGCTTACCCGTTTTTTCTTAATTTTGCGTCAGGTTGTATTATTCTGCTTGTTCTGGGTGGCTATACCAACCGTGTGCCTCGTCAGACAGTGCTGCAAACACAGTTTAATATTGAGCAAACAACGCCCGCTTTCACGAACTGCTTAGGGAGCCACAGCCCACAGCAGTGCCTCGAGCTATCAACCACGATGGCCCCGATGAAATGGGCACACCGAATGGAGGCTCATGGTCGGGGCTTCCGCTGGCGGTGGTTCTGCCACGCAGTCTCAATACAATTGCTTCCAGGGCGCAGGCTTTTTCCCCGCCGCTGTTGTCTTGCTCTGACAATGTTGGATCTTGCACTCGCATAAGTGCTTCGGCGTACGGATCAAAGCCGAAGAGCCAACTACGCTGTAGCAGATGAGCCTGCACTTTGTGAATGGGTGCCATCCTACGTTACGGTATTGTTATGGTGGTGACGGCGTCGTAATACAAACAGTATGATACTACGAACGACGGTCATCTATAGTTAAAAGAACTTTGCTGCGTCGCCTTGTTTTGTCCCCGACAAAGACTCTTCATTGGCTGTCTTAAAGTGACGTCAGCAGCACAGTTGACGGAAACGTGAGCTCGGAAACTGCAGTAGCACTTTTTTAGTTATTCAGTTAGCGCGGATGATAAAAAAAGTCGAGGTATTGAATTGACTGCCAGAATTTCGAAGACACGCGTAGTTGAAAAATTTTAGAAAACGTTTCGCGACCCCTTTAAATCTTGTGAGGGGCCTCCAAATTTGCCTCCCGGATCTCCCTCTTCGTCGTTAGAGTGACGACACGGGCAAAGTTTCACTCGACCACCGGTCTCCCAATGACAAGGCTACTGATGCGTTTCGCTGGTGTTTTTGGTCTACCATCATGTTACACTATGACAATATGTTTTCTTACGAGGCGTCATTGTCGTTGTCGACCTGGTGTGATCAGACGGTCCGCCGACATTGTCAGCGGGCGTCTCGAAGGCTGATCGTCTGCGTCTGCCTCGTATCAGCGCCGGGGCATGTCAGCGACGTGTCGCTCTAGTGTGAACCCGCCTTTAGTAGGCGTGAAAATGCGTGAAAAGAAAATGCGTGTGGCGACTCGTGAGATTCCTGCACCAAAAACCAAAACGTAAGAATTTTTATAGCCGTCTACTGGGTTCTACGTAGCTTCCAAACGATAGAATCAAAGTACGTTTTTTTTGTGGGTGCACCCTAAATTTAGCATACGAAGTTTCAAATGAGTTCATTGAGCCACTCCCACGAAAACGCTGAAAGATGATTTTAAAATTTTCAAAATGGCGCGCAGAGAATTCGACGCGAAATTTCAAAATGACTCTTAAAGATTGATTGTTACCGCTGATATCGAACTTATCATGAACTTTGCGTGACTTTGCAGTTTGTTGCGGTAGCATTTATTCCTTCGTCGTTGTGGCGAAACAATGCACAATACTCAACTACCTCTGTGAAAATATGTTTCACTTTTGTTCCATACCGATTTCTACAAAGGAGGATTAGCCACGTTTATTTTCGATTGCTTAGCAACGAGTCTGCAAAGATAGCCATCAAGCTCATTCTAAAAATGCGCGTTCCAAAAAAAGTAAAAATAAAGAAGTAATACAATTCTGAATTTATCTTACCGCCACAATATGTAGAGAATCAAATGACCAGGTACGGTGTGCAGAACATGAAAAGGAGAATATAGAACACTCGAACCACGGAAGATGAAACGGAGGTTCTAGAACACTCGAACCACACTGTTAATTAACGTATTTATGCAGGATGATGAAACGCGGTTGCAAGTGCGCCGATGTTTGAAGGGGGCTGCAGCGAGAAAACATGCACATGCGAAGTAGGCCAGACACGGTGTCCATAGCGATGAAATATAGGTGGCAATTGTTGTATTCAGAACATACAGAAACGATGCATCTGATGCCTTAACGTCATTCTCTTTATTCCCTGATTCGCGCGATCGTCCTAATCTTCTTTCCTATATACATCGTTTCCTCAGCTGATCAAAAAAAAAAAAACTATCGCTTGCGTGTAGTTCCTGAGCTCCTACGGAGTTTTTTTTTTCACTCATCTACTATTCTGTGATGGCTGGTCAGACATTTTGATCTGCAGTGAAGATGGTTTTGACTGCCGTGAAGATGGCTCTGACTGTGGTGAAGATGGTTAGTTGGTTTGGTCTGCTGTCCCTTGCCGTGGCGTAAGTGGACAGTCGTCGTGTTGTTCACTCGCAGGTGCACTACCTTAAAAAGGTTCCTCCGATGAGGGCAGATTCCAGGCCGACTGCTTATCAGCTTCCACGCGGCTTCTGGGTGTACTGCTTGAAATTTCGAAGAGTTCAATACGTGACCGTCTTCCGAAAGAAATGAGGTTAGCCCTCGTTGCCTAATAAGTAATTCGGTTCCGGAAAGTGCGCGGATATTTTCCAGTGAGCGGATGGGTTTCTCATACGGACGTAGTCACCGACGGCAAAGTTTCTGGTCCAAGATCCGGGACGGCAGTCAGTGTAAAGTTTGAAAGAAGCTTGTTTCGTGTTGGACACGCTGACGCAGCCCTTTCATCGACTCTGCTGAATTTTAGTGAAATAAAGAATCTGGTATATTCAACAATACTTAAGCGAGTTCGGGGCAGTCGTCCGTGCAGGAAAACGTTGGGTGCCACTCCTGTTGTGGCAGGAGGTGTGCAGCAGTAGACGCCCAAATAGTCCGTCATGGTGAGACGGATACTATGCCGCTCATATACTGTTATCTGGACAAGAGCATAGCTTTTTGGAAAACATATTCTAACACAGGTGTGTCATGTTTGCGGTGAGACGACCGAACAACAAACATATATTCAAGTTTTACCAAAGTCTTACGCACTGTCAGTCAGTATTCCTTTGTCTAGTCCTTTAAAGACACCCACTTTTTTGAGGAGGTTGTTGTGGAATGTTTCGATGTGCTTTTGCTATTTTATATTTGCTGTGAGAGTGAGACAAATTTACTTAAACTACATAACACCTGCTAGAGTTACTCCGTCATGAGTATGTGTAAAATAAAATGGCTGCTGCTCAATTGAAAATGTTGTGTCGAGTACTTTCGAAGTTTGCCGTGTTTCCCTCCAGTTACAAGACGGCGAAAAAAATCACTCTTCAGTGCATCCTGATCGAGAGTATAAGAGAAGGTTCTACAGATAACGCAGTAATCTGCATACTTTCTAAGTATAATATGAGTGTCATCCATAATCTCATCCCCGTCATTTACATAATAAACAAAATCAGACCAAGTACCGAACGCTGAAGGCCCTTCTTGTAGTGAGATGTACGTCAGATGACTTCGTGTGCTTAAACTAAAGAAAGTTTGAGGGTGAAGGCAAGTAATCTGTTATGCAATCAACTAGTTTGTTATCGCCGAAAATTGTGAAGAAGTTTAACATGGCGAACAATGTCAAAGTCCTCTGAACATGGCCTCCATCTGTTTAAGGGAAGAAGCAACGTCATGCGTAAATAGAAGCAACTGTGTAATAGTTTAATAGCCAGCGTGAAAGCCTTGCTCTCATCATGAAAGCGTATTCTCTGCATGTAGCTATTCTACAATTTATTTCTGCACGATATGCTCCAAATGTTTACAGCTCGTATAAAGCAAAGATACTAACATATAATTTGGTATTAGCTTGTTTACGAACTGAAATACAGCCACGACGTTTTCTAATTTTGTCAACTGCGGAAGTGCTACAAAGAATATTGATTTTTTGGATATTACAGCTAGATATCCAGGAAAATCTTCTTCATAATAATTCAGAAACTTATTTGGAATACCATGTGGGCCACATCATTTCAAAACTTCAAAATTAGGCGTAAGGTTATGTAGTCCACGGGAGTTCAATTAAAGAATAGAAAGAGCAGGTAGTTTACTGCTCGTAGAAAATGAACGAATGATGTGATTATAGGTAGAGAAAACAGATTCCAATTGAATAGTAAAGGCATTTGGTATAGCTTCAGGATTGAAGGAGGATTAGCCAGCAAGAATAAACGATGAAGGCATAGGCGATGCAGCATTAACCATCCTCTAGAACAAGGATGGATTTTTTCATAAATGTAGCGAAGGCGTTGCTGAAGTTGTTGTTCCTAGCCTCTTTCATGCTAGCTTCCCATCTGCTTTTCAATAGAGTGAATGAAGAAGCATTATGATGACACTTGGGATGACGATTCCCACACAAACGCTTTATGCGACGAGTGAGATTAAATATATATTTGTGTCACCATGGCTGTTTTGCGTCACATTTATTTATTGGGTCGCATTTATTATTATTTACATTGCATTGGTTCTAATTACTTCCCCTGTACATTCCTTGGCATTACTGTCTGTTAGATCTCATTAATATTGTGTTAAAACACGGAAAAACGAGCCCTTAGGTATACACTTCTTTCCCTTATTTCATTGAACAAGGGTCTCATACTGGCAGACTTGGTGTGTTTAGGTTGTATAAGAGGGACAATTAATCAGCTGCCCGCTCATAATAAGTTCACGTGCTACGTGACGCGAAACATGCCAATAAGAGTGTTTTCACACTCGTTGTTTGGCTAATAGATGGCGCTGACTTTCACTCCTACTTCTAAATTCACATATAAACTCAAAAAAAGTGGATGCATGGAAGGCCGCTGTGATAGCTCAGTGGTTAGAGCATCGAACGCGTTATTCGAAGGTCGTAGGTTCGATTCCTGCTCACGGCTGGTTATTTTTCATCCACTTTTCTTTCTTCTTTCTTCTTATTTACATTGCATTGGTTCCAATAACTTCCCCTGTACATTCCTTGGCATTACTGTCTGTTAGATCTATATATATATATATATATATATATATATATATATATTGATGGGAATTCAATTGTCGCAAAAGGTAAGAAGAGGGGCACCTACACCGCAAAATTTCTCAATATATGAGGCTAGTGTCGAGTACCGAAGCGTCATCACCTTTATAAAGTGTAAAACTGTTTTGACCTTAGGTCTTAGAGGATAACATGCTATGTTTTAGGCGATTTTAGCAGTTTTATTGCCAGAAAACTCTTCGACAATGTTTTTATTGTACATTGTGCCAAAGGAGCACGCAGCATCGTAAGGAACTGAGGCTGCAGCACACTCTTTTTCATCTGATCTCGCGAACCTGCTCAAGGCATGCTTATGGAAATACAGCCGCTTCCAGAAAAAGAGCAGTGTTAGTTCATTGATATCAAAACACGTAGAAAAGAGCACGAATCATTGCTGATGTCTGCTGAAAAAGCAGGCTAGCACTCTTTACTACGCCCATGTTACCAAAGTTCACAGTAGCCGATCAAGCAGCGTAGCCTCCTCTCTTCTTACTCCTGCGTCGAGCAAAAGACAGACCGGGCTTTCTTCCCAATTGAGAATGAATCAATGACCGGAACGGCACGTGGAGTGAAAATATCGCATGCACCCTCCGTGCGATGGAGATGTGCAGCTTGTTCATCTATCCCTCAGCAGTGTTCCTCGCTAGCACTCACAAGATTTTATCCGTGGGGACAGCATACAGGATGTGTACAAAGTTTATTGATTCGGAGTTTATACGGAACATGACAGAGACGATGAAAGCCTGTAGAGAGCGCCCATATAAAATTGCTTCGCAATTAAACATATCGAAAACCGTCGAAGTGGGCTGGCCTTTTTTGTGGTGAGCTGCGTCATCTTCACTGTGAAAAAATTGTCCGTTAGGAAAATGAAATAATCTGGAGCGAATAATTTCTTTCGTTTTGTTCTCCAATAAATCAGACTACACTTCCTACACCGCAATTCAGGCATTAACGTCTGAGCTACGGAGCACGGCGTCCACTGCAATTCAGGCAAGGTATAATTCTTCGACGCTTATGTCTCAATGAAGGACGTGTGCAATATGTAGGCGCTCAGAGTTGAGCCTGTCAGGATTTTCAGCTTGTGGGTTACACTCTGTTGTTTCCGCGTGCGCAATCTGAGTCACAAAATGCAGCACAAGCTCATCCCGCGTGATAGTCCTACGAGACGCAAGGAAGAAGGGTGGTGGTAGTGGCGAATACGTGGCAAAGCAGTGTTTGAAACAATTTAAAATTGATATTTCTCGTATATGAAGCATCAAAAAGTATGTGCACTAAAAATGTCACGTAAATCACCATTCTGGCAGCACGGAGAGGTGCAAGAAAACAAGAAACAATAACAGAGAATGGCACGCTCACCTGTGTATTTTCAGAAGCTGTTTTAGCGCCCTTATATAAACCAGGCATGCCAAGACGGACACAAGAGAGTAGTCAAGACACCATAAACACCGCTCTAAAAAATTTTAAAGACGAAGGAAAGTGAATTGTGATGCATTTTATGCTCAGATTCCTCAGTCGCGGTAAAATATGACAAATGGTGGCACGCCGCCAATATTGTGTGGCTGGGGCGGGGTGGTCTTTCTTGAAACTTCGGCAGCGGCGTGAACTGCGTGCGCAAAAATGGGCGGCGGTTTTGGCACGGCGGCGCACAGCTCTACCTAAGAAATAATTCTGGCTAGGTGAGTTGGTGTGCATGTATTCTGTTTGATATTGCCGCGTGCATTTATTGTATGGTGCAGGCGAAGTCGCGTTTAGTCCAGAAATTCTGTTATAAATGCTTGGCGCGCCCCACTTGGGAAGCTTCGCGTTTTTTTTTTATTAAACTCACTGTGTTAAGACTACTCATGAGACACGCGGGCACTTGTGATTAACCTCGACTGTTCGATGCCACATGCGTTAATACTCATGCACTTCACAACAGATCAGTTCACACAAAGACCTACGTTGTTCTCGCCGCTATCAGCGCAGAGTTACACTTGCTCATGCTTTGATCTTTCCCTTTCTGGGCACATGTTCGCTCAAGTAAAAAGTTTCGTCTTAAACACACCGACTGCTACCTTCGTCAACGTCACGACCACTTGAATATGTTGCGCAAAAAACAACCAATCAAAGCGGAGAAGTGACCTTTTTTTTCTGAGGTTTGCGTTTATTTGTTCAACATATCCTAAATAACATACGTATGGCTCAAGAGTTGGAAAGTCCGGCGGCGTCATTGAAATGGTACCGAAAGTGGGGCGTGCCGATCCCAGACGTGATGCAACATCGGGTGAGATCCAACAAGTCTGAAGGGGGAGTCAGGTGAAGGGTTCATATAGTTGGATGTGTTTATCAGTTGATTATAGGTGATTATTGGTACTGAAAGCAGCTGAATAGCTACTCAAAATGACTCAGATGATAATCATACAAATAAAATTGCTGTCACGTATACCCTAAAGTTAATGTAATGCAGAAAATTAAGCATGCAGGCAAGAACAAAGAGTGGTGAAATTTTGTTTCATATATATCGGCGACCGAGTCTCAGCACGTAGAACCTTTGGTCATGTGCGAGAGACATGACTGAATAAGTGACGGTGAAGCTTTTCCAGGCGGGTAGTGGTCGCATGTGCGATAGTGTCGACGATTGCGTCCACCATGTTGTTTGGCGGTGAAACCACTCGACAGAAACTAAGCAAGAATTCGTAGCTGGCGAATTCTTCCATCCCCCGCCAAAGAGGTGCGCCAATGCAGGCAGGTCAAGGGGCTGACGTTGCCAACATCGGAGGCCAAGGGACCAGTTTGCGTCTTGGCGATCTCCAGTGGTGGCGCTGCTCAGACACAGAAAACGCCCATTCAACTAAACTAATGTCAAATGAGAACAAACAAGCAATCAAGCCAATGAAAGTGTAGGGTGTGTCACTTACTGTTATAGGTATGCATATATTGTGAAGGAAGTGAAGTGGACGAAAAAAATTCGGCAGATCCCACGTACTTGATAATAGACGTAATGCGAAGCATGCGAAGGAAAGGTGACCATGATGCAATTTTTTCTTGAGCGAGACGTCATGAAATGACACTAAAGATGTGTGCAATAGTCGCACGCACAGACGTATGTTGAAGAGTTGCATATGTTTATATAATCAGTTGTTTACACTTGCGCAATGATGTCACCTGGAACATGCGTATTAGCAACACCAGAAGATCATATGAAGTGCCGACTCTCTGGACGATGCTGGCCCCACACACTGCTACATAAATCCACTTCAGTGCATGGCAACTAACCACAATTGACGCTAACCCAACGTGAAGGCTGTATCAAAGCAGTACATACATATGTATTTATTATAAAATTGGATAGGCGGCACTGCAACCACTATTGACATGTCACGAAGATTAGCGTGTATTTGAGAAGTTTTTCTGAGACCGGGCGTAGCTCTGTGATAAAATACTTCATGGCCACGCAGAATGCTTGGGTTCGATTCCAGCTGACACACTGACATTCATTCTTTGCATTCGTCGGATGGACGCTACCAAAGTCGGGAATTTCTTAACCGTGCGTTAAAATTGCCCATGTGTGTTCTTCTCGTTCCTGGATAGATACTAAGTGTCAATCACTTGTGGGACATATCCACATACCAGTGGCACATTTCCGCCGATTGATATGTGCCACTGTCTGGCGGGAAGTGTTTGACAACGTACGCGACGGGATTGTGGCATTATTCATGTCTTGACCAACGCGTCGTATTCTTCAAACCGTCTTAACCTTGCATACTAATTTTGGTTCACGCCTAACTAGTTAAGGAGGTTACCACGAGAGCACCC
Source organism: Rhipicephalus microplus (assembly GCF_043290135.1). Taxonomy (NCBI): domain Eukaryota; kingdom Metazoa; phylum Arthropoda; class Arachnida; order Ixodida; family Ixodidae; genus Rhipicephalus; species Rhipicephalus microplus. The sequence continues at coordinate 99,249,095 of NC_134708.1, forward strand.
AGGTGGGTAGGTAATCAACTTTATTGATTCACGAAGGAATCATTCGAGGGGGGGGGGTGGTAGGGGAAGTGGAATCAGGATGACGACGAGCCCCCGGGCCGCTCTAGGTGGCCAGACACTGCTGTTCTTCGGCGACCCTTCTGGCCCAGCTCACTGTCCGGAGCTGTAAACCAGGTTGCGAGTTGCGCAGAGCAGCCTCCCATCGCTCCTGGTGTTCTGACCCTTGCCACAGAGGCTTGGGTTTGTTTAGACAATTCAGAAATATGTGCTGGAAGTCGGCTCTCGTGCTAGGACATAAGTTGCAATGAGGTGAGGTTTCGCCATGTGTAAAAAGGGAGAGAAGAAAAGGAGTCGTCACTGTGGCCGTTTGAAGTCTGCGCCACAAAGCCTGGTCACTTCTGGAGAGAGATTTATGTGGCGGAAGATACGTTAAGCGAGAATTTCGGTAAAATAGCGTGATATCGTGATAGCTGAGGGGTAGATCCCTGGCACTTCCCTGGCACGAAGGCAGGTCGCTGTGAGCCCGGTTGGCGAGAGAGCACCCAAACGTAAGCGGCTATATATATATGTATGTATATATATATATATATATATATATATATATATATATATATATATATATATATATATATATATATATATATATATATATATATATATATATATATATACGCTCAAGCTCGGCGAAGATCGCTAAGATGCTTCGCATTTAAAATAGCTTGCAACAGGCAGAAGCTGAAATTCATTGCCAAAAGCAGAAACTGAACATGCACCGTACTGGCTTAATTGCCTGCTAGTTCTTATTGAAATTGAATCTACAGAACGATATACGAGCCCTTGAAACTCCCCTTCGTGCATTCATTGAGAATGCAAGAGCAATTTAATGAGGTTTTTGTAAAAGCATGGGCTTTCACCTATGCTCTCGTTTGTGTTATCTAGTGATCTGTAAAGCTTTAAGCTTAAGAACACTCGTATCATTTTGTTGACAGTAAGCTTCTCCACAGTTTGTGACGTCATTATGCCGTCACCAGTGGGCATCGTTTCTCTGCCAATGGTGAATCAATCGCGATGGCCGTGCAAAACCATCGTAGAGGCCGAAGGCTCCAGGGTGGAAGGAAGAAAGAAAGAAATTAATACGAACAGCTAAGAAAGCAAAAAGGTGAAGGTGACTTCTGCATTCGGCCTGTCTTATCTAAATGCATAACAAGCACATGATTTTATGAGGATGCAGTGTAATCAGGCGTTGCAGGTAGTAATGAAAGAAGGGAACTGAAAAAGGGCCTCGTCTTCCAACCCCTTAAGATGGGTTGCGATGAACGAGGTTTTCTGTTCTTTTTTTATCTCCGGCTTGACCTGCCACGAGGAGAAATAATGCATAGGTGCACATGCGAAAAAAAATTTTTTACCACTCAAGGTTTTATAGTGCCAGCATTGAATTAGCGTCTTATGCGGCAATCTTTTTAACATTGTGTTTCTAGGTCATGGACATTAAATTGTAAACATGGCAGTAACTAACGGGAATATGATAATTTGAAACGACGAACCATTCTTGAACATGGGTTCGATGGAGCCAAAACTTTTTATTAGTGGCCTTGTGTGCTTCAAGCCTCTTGCCTAGAAGAAGTCAAGGCCACTCTCGAAACGTTGCGTACAGCGATACGATTTTAGAACCTCGCTCTGCAAGCTTTTCATGCTCGTACACTGTCTGGTGGCGCCGGCGTGTACACCAGTGTTTCCGGTATACATTTCTCCGGTCAACGTAAAGGTCACCGCTCTAGTCACTTCTCAGGACGCCTCTCCGGTGATTTGAACAATGCTTACTAGGTGGCGCGCCACCACCAAAGGCGTCGGTTTTCAATGGAGCGCTTGCTTGCCTCCTCGTCACTACGTCCACTTCAATGTCATCGCTCCGTAGTCATGCCAGCACGTGATAAGTTCCAACGAGGAGGTTACACATAGGTACTAATATCTTCCCAAGCTCTCTCACCTGCCTGCTCTCAACCCCGCTGAAGAACGCCTGGTAGCTCGACGTCTGCCATTTACGAGCGATAGGCATTTGACTAACAGCAGCGGCCCGTAAAGTTGTAAAAGGGCAGGTGGTTAATGTGCCGATTGACGTGTCGTGCCGGCCGCTGAACGTATCCGACAACGCTGCCTCCGACGTACACATCATTCGCCCGCTTCTTAACAATGCTTGTTACAGAAGTAGTCTCGCTAAGAAACGCCCCGCGCACCTCCAAGCAAGTTCCTCTAGCTTCAGTCACTTTGTTGATATCGAGGTTTTTGTTTTATTCACTGCGATTTAACACGGACATAATTACATTTTTTTTTCACTCAATCTGAAGAGGAAGTTCTTTAGAGTTCATTCGACCTGCCCCACAATGCATGTTTGTCAAAAGTTCATTTAACACTAATAATATTATTAGAGTAGGCTTAGAGTGCCAAATTCGTCATAGTGTGTAGAGATGCCATTGTGAAGGGCTCCGGATATTTCAACCATATGGTTTTAATTATTGTGTGCTGACATCACAGAGTACACAGACCTCTACCATTTCGCCTCCATCAAAATGTGATTGCCGGGCCGGTGTAGCACCCGCAGCCTTCGGACCAGTAAACGAACATCGTGGCCGTTACACCACTTCGGCGGACAAGTGTACCACTGGTGTGTGGGAACATTTGACACCACGCTCTGAGGCGCGAAATAACATGATGCCGATTTTGGAACGTACGGAAAATCACACATAATTTAAGAAACGATTGACTTGACCGACTTCGAATAACGCTTTCGAAGGTCGAAGGTTGGGTTCCTGCTCACAGCAAGTTATCTTTCCACCCACTTTTCTTTCTTCACATTTACATTGCAATTGGTGTAATAGTTTATCTTATACATTCTTTGGCATTATTGTCTGTTAGATATCATTGACAGTAATAATAAACCTGCAGTATTAGCCTGGTGCATCATGGGGCGTTATATATATATATATATATATATATATATATATATATATATATATATATATATATATATATGGGAAATAAGTGTATACCTAAGGGCTTGCTTTTCCCTGTTTTGACACAATAATAACGTGATCTAACAGACAGCAATGCCAAGGGATATACAGGGGAAGTTATTAGAACCAATGAAATGTAAATAGGAAGAAAGAAAAGTGGGTGAAAAGAGAACCAGCCGTGAGCAGGAATCGAACCTACGACCTTCGAATAAGGCGTTCGATACTCTAACTACTGAGCTATCACAGCGGCCTTCCCTCCATCCGCTTTTTTGGGGTTAATATGTCAATTTAGAAGTAGAAGTCTCAGTCAGCGCCATATATATATGAGATCTAACAGACAGCAATGCCAAGGAATGTACAGGGGAAGTTATTAGAACCAATGGAATGTAAATAAGAAGAAAGAAAGAAGAATATAAATAAGAAGAAGAAAAACACTCGTCGCTTGGCTTATAGATGGCGCTGACTGTCACTCCTACTTCTAAATTCACATATAAAAACCCAAAAAGTGGATGAAGGGAAGGCTGCTGTGGTAGCTCAGTGGTTAGAGCATCGAACGCGTTATTCGAAGGTCGTAGGCTCGATTGCTGTTCACGGCTGGTTATTTTTTCATCCACTTTTCTTTCTTCTTATTTACATTCCATTGGTTCTATTAACTTCCCTTGTACATTCCTTGGCATTACTGTCTGTTAAATCTCATTAAAATTGTGTTAATACACGGAGAAAAGAGCCCTTAGGTATACACTTGTTTCCTTTATTTCATTGAACGAGGGTCTCGTACTGGCAGACTCGCTGTGTTTAGGTTGTATACGAAAGACTATTAATCAGCTGCCCGCTCATAATAAGTTCACGTGCTACGTGACGCCAAACATGCGCAAAAAAGAGTGCTTTCACACTCGTCGCTTGGCTTATAGATGGCGCTGACTGTCACTCCTAAATGTAAATTCACATATAAAAACCCAAAAAAGTGGATGGAGGGAAGGCCGCTGTGGTAGCTCAGTGGTTAGAGCATCAAACGCGTTATTCGAAGGTCGTATGTTCGATTCCTGCTCATGGCTGGTTATTTTTTTATCCACTTTTTTTATTCTTATTTACATACCATTGGTTCTAATAACTTCCCCTGTACATTCCTTGGCATTACTGTCAGTTAGATCTCATTAATATTGTGTTAATACACGGAAAAATGAGCCCTTAGGTACACACTTCTTTCCTTTATATATATATAAAATAAAAGAAAGACGTGTATACTTAAGGGCTCATTTTTCCTTGTTTGACACAATGTTAACGATACGTAACAGACAATAATGCCAAGGACAAGGAAAGTATAGAGGAAGTAATTAGGCCGAATTGTAAGGTTGCTAAAAACTCATAACTGAAATAAACATATGAGTGATAGTTCCAAGGGACGCGAATTTATTTATTAAAAACCTAACAAGCAAACTTCCTTGTGTTTCCAAGAATTCACAGGCTGCTAAGCAGACGCTCCCGTAGCTCTGACCCAGAGGAGAAGCCCCTCTGCCTCAAAAGCTGTCACGCGCTCTTTAACCGCTAATGACGTGTGCTCTTCCTTACGTCCTTCATTTCATGGCAATCGCATAGTTTCGGTTGCGTTTTTAAAGACGATAATCTTTTTTGGGGACCTTCAACGCAAAATTTTGGTCTGTCTGTCTGTCTGTATGAACATGTATCCGTTTGTCCACTCTTAACATCATCGGGTACTTGAAACGGCTGACCTCATCTGCCGCGCCCACCTATGTTGCTCAAGGTTGAGCGTTCATGCTTGTGAAACTGTCAATTTAAATAAATGATTGGGCATGTCTGGGGCACCATAACAAAACGTATATAATCTGCATGTGCGTGTCTTGCTAGAAAAGGCATGCATAAGTAATTTTAAGGACTGTAGCGCTTATCACGCTGCGCTGACCATGCAACACCTGCACGGAAAAAACGAGTGTTTTCAACGCTTTGCGAAAACGAAATGGTGCTGGCACCTACCCGTCGCCTTGCGTTCTACACCTTATCACCTCTGAGATGGGCGCGCACACCCGTCTCATAGCCACGCGTTTTATTTTTTAGGACAACTGCCAGATGGCGCTTATGTCTCGCATTTGACGTAACTTGATGCACTCGTTCGCCTCCGCTGCACGCTCGAGGCACTCTAACGCAGCGCCTACAGGACACCACTCACCGATTTTCTTGCGCAAAACATCAAATAAATGTCTTGTTAACTCTCTCCACAAGCAAGACTATCGTCTTTCGACGACATTTGCAGATTACCTGCAGATACGCGGCCAAGTTTCTACTATATCACACTGACATGATAAATATAACTTCGGCACATCTCACGTATCTTGGCCATTGACGTTATTCGAAGCATGTGGAGGGAAGGTGAGCGAGAAAGAATATTTCATTGAGTGACACGTCTTGAAATGATGCTAAATATATGTACAAATGTCGCACGCACAAGCATTTTTTAAAGGGTTGCAGATCTTTATATAACCAGTTCTTGGCACTTACGCAACGATGCCAACAAGAACGTGCGTATTAGCGACACCATAAAGCTGATATGAAGCGCTGATGCTCGCGAGGATGCTGACCCTGGACAATGCTACATAAATCAACTCCAGCGCATGGCGCCTAACCAAAATTGACGTAACTCGACGAAATGGCTCTGTCAAAAGAGTACTTATGCAATGTTTGTAAAATAGGGTAGGCAGTACTGCTACCAATATTGATCTTTCTCGAATATTAGCGTCTATTTGAAAAGTAGTTCTGAGACCTGGCGTAGCTCCGTGGTAGTATGCTTCATTGTCACGCAGAATCCTTGCGTTCGATTCCACCTTAGACCATGACATTTATTACTTGCCTTCGTTGGGCTGACGCTACCAATGTCACGTGTTTTTTACGCTTGCGCGTTAAAATTGCGCATGTGTGGTCTCGTTGTTCCTCGTTAGATGCTAACTGTCAATCACCTGTGGCACATGCATGCATAACAGTGGCACATACTTGCCTGTGGGTATGTGCCATTTCTGGCGCTAAGTGTTTGACGACGTACGCGACGAGAATGTGACGTGATTCATGTTTTGATCAGGGCGTCACTTTCGTAAAACCGTCTTACCCTCCTATGATGACTTTAATCAAGTTAAGGTGGTGATCACGAGAGTAGCCAAACGTAAGCGGCTAGATAGATATATCTATCTATAGCTAGGTAGATAGATACGCTCAAAGACGCCAAAGACGCCAAAGACGCTCAAAGACGCCAAAGAAGATACGCTCACTAAGAAGTGCTTCGCATTTCAAAATGGCGACAGATGTATTCGCTCTATTTCATTATTACCAGAAGGAGTGCATAGCTAGCATATGTGTACGGCTAAAATCAAGCATCTGGTGTTACCGTGCGCTCGAGCTCGAAAAGCTAAGTAAGACGTACCGAAAGAGGGTTAATGTTTTACAGGAATAGACCAGTTGTGTAAGACAAGAAACGGGTCAGGGCTACGATATAGCGATCAGAACTTATCATTTACGCACGCACGGCATGATATCAAAGCCTAGTATTGTGTTGTATTCATCAGTATAACATGTGCAACGCAGTGACGGGTCCAGAGTGGAAGTGCGGTATAGGGGTCCTATTAGGACAAGTGAGTGGGACTGCTGAGAGGACACATTAACGGTCTTCATGCTATGAAGAAGTTTTTCTGATATTTAAAACAAATAGTGATC